>NW_005871091.1:6317466-6417066 GCF_000147115.1 Myotis lucifugus | reverse complement strand
TAATGGGCAGCCAAGGTGAGATCCACTGCTCTAGAGTCTAAAGCAGAGAGAAGCAAAAGTCCAGTATGTTGCTGATTTCGTCAGTATAAGCTTCCCTCAGTCATCCCTCCCCTCTACCTCTTCTGACCTTTCCTTCTCAGACTGTGGTCACTGCTTGTGGGCCCTATCAGTACCAGTCTTTCCCTATGTTTGTTCTCATTACTTCTGTTATTTTGATATAATTTTGTGATGCTTTTAATTAAACTCCATCATTCCTGCCTGTGGCACTTGTTCAAGAAACACCAGCATGGGCTGATAGAAATAGTTTCTAAAGAGTATTAGGTGGGGGTGCTGACCCCTAATAAAATTACTTCCTATGGCCCTGTCTCTTGCATGCAGGATTACATAAACAGTTTTAACTGCAGTGTCTGCAGGACAGTTTCAGATGAGAAAGTCAATCATTCTGCCACTTGTAAAACCTAGGACAAGATGATCCCTAAATCTTAGTTTCCATGGTAATTTAACAATCTATTTATTATCCCTGCTGCCTCCACCAACCTTACTGGCTGTAATGATTTTATTAAAATTCCAAGTAAACAAATTACATTCCTGCATAATGATACCTCAACTTCTTCAGACTAAAATCCACACTGGCCACACGCAATCCCTCTGACTCATTCCTTGTTTGTCCCCAAACTTATGCATCATCAGGACATATCAAATGAACTGTATGATCCTACGATTTCCATCCCTGTTCACACCCTTGTGACTTGTCACATCCACTGCCTTAGCTAGGATATCTTGTCCTAGCTGCCTCAAACCAACATGAATTTCACGAATGACTCAAGCCTTCTTTCCTCTGGAAGAATCCCCTCTATTCTCTACGCATGTTGCGATAGCTTGTCCCTTTAGTGCCCCACTGTAATCTGTGCATATCTCTTCTTGCAGTACTTTCTTTTTGTACCAGTGTTTGTATCTCCTTTATACCGACCTCTATATTATAATGTGCATAGCCGTATTCTTTTAGGCTAGGTATTATTTTTTTTCTTAAAGATGGAAATTAACTTTTTATCTTTATGGCTCTCATAGAACCTTGAAATTACTAGGCATCAAACAAATATTTGCTGAATAATTATATTTCTAGAAAATTTCTGGAACATCCAGAAAAATGGTATTGCTGAAAAGTATAATAATTCTGCCTTCCTATCACTATTTATAGAGAAATTATGTGCATAGTTTATGTATTCCAGTTATGTTATTGAAAAATTAGCTGAGGTAGGAAAAGCATGAATAATTTAGTTTCAATTATTCTGGTATATTCTGCTTCTCGAGAAGGGAAATGGAAGCAAGTGTAACAAACTAAGCAAACCTCATTGGGAATTTTGTATTGATTCTTCTTTATGTGTAATATTACTAACATGACTATTTTATGGAGTTTTTCTACAAATAAATCTGGTCATAAAAGAATAATTTAAATACAAAGTTTCAGGTCTTTGTTCTAATCGTATAGGCATAATGAAAGTCACGAAGTAGCAGTTTGGCATTAAGCGATAACCTTATTTCCTCTGTTAGTCCTTTTCAAACGTTTTGTGCCTGTTACTGAAATCAATAACACCCGCTTTTAAAGTTAAAGCTCACAGAACTTTCATTTCAGAGATATCTCCTTTACTCTTAAGAAATATAATGATTGGGAAAATGGATAGATAGCCATCAGATTAAGCACAGCTTTTGAAGTAAAAGAGCCCATTTTTTATGAATAATTTTCCTGTAGCTAATTCAAAATACTGTTGAGGTGAAAATAGATAAAAATGAAAAGAAATGAGACATAAGGCAGTTCCATTTTTAGTTTTTTAAGGTAACTCCATACTGCTTTCCACAATGGCTATAAATATCTGCATTTAAAAATATATATATATATATATTTATTGATTTCAGAGAGGAAGGGAGAGGGAGAGAGAGATAGAAACATCAATGATGAGAGAGAATCATTGATCAGCTGCCTCCTGCATGCCCCACACTGGGGATCTAGCTGGCAACCCAAGTGTATGCCCTAGTGGGGAATTGAACCAACATGACCTCCTAGTTCATAAGTCAACACCCAACCACTGAGCCATGCTGGCTGGGCCAAATCTTGCATTGGATTCATGGGAGACCAGAAGTTTTAATCTAATAAGTGTCTACTTCTCCAATCTCATTTTTTAGAGGTTATATGCTCATTTTATGAGTCAGACATGTCAGCTTTGAATCCTGGTTCAAAAACTTATTGAATGGAATATCATAGGCTTATTACTTAACTTTTTGGAAAATAAGTTTTCCCACATTTAAAATGGAAATAAATTGTATGTTACTATTTGTCATATGAATTAAATTATATAATATATATGTCATATAATTATATATTATATATATATAAATTATAATTAATTGTAATTATAAATTAATGTTATATATATATATATATGACAAGACATACACACAAACACACACACACATGCACTGTTTTAAATAGTATTGGATACCTAGAAAACATGCAATAAATCCTACAACATGGGCACAACATAGAATATGCATTTAGGAAGATTTGTTATGTAAGTTAATATAAATATTACTATTGCTATCACTGTTTTATTACCCTGATACACTCCAATGACATTAACTTATTTTTTTATTTTATGAGTGCACAGTGCTCTTTTTGGTTTTTGACACTTTCCATGCTTTTTCCCCCTTTTTAGAATGTCTTTCCTTTTTTTCCCACCTAGTAATTACCTGTTCTACTGCTATAACTCATGTCCAGGGTCATCTAATCTTTGACTTTACTTGACCAGAGTAAAAAAAAAACTCGGACACCTGAGTTGTTTCTGAAATACTGGCTTTATTTCTAATATAAGGTACTTTAAATGTTGTGTATTGTTGATATATCTCACCAGGCTATTCGTTCATTGAAGGGAAGAGTTATGGATTGTTCATCTGTTTTTCTCAAAGAACTAGCATGATGTATTCTGATAAAAAAAATGGTTGATTTCCTTATTTCTATTTTTGCAAATCAACCCTATTTTCTCTAGTGAATTCAGTATTCTCTCTCTGCTTTCTAATATTTATCTTGAAGCCATACTGGAATTAATGAGATGCAAAGAGAAAAGAGCATGTTCTCTGACCCAACATTTCAAGCTTCATTTCATGGTATCTATAATATTTAATGGTAGATGAGGAAGTAATTTCACTGAATATCATTGCAATAGCAATTCAAGCTATTGTGTAATGTACATTGCCTTTGAAAGGGAAAGACACATTATATTCCATTTAGGACAATCAGCATGATTGTCTCTTTTTGGAAAGATTATAAATGTCCTGTCATACATACAATTTAAGTAGCTTAAAATACAATTTGTTTTCAGGTTGAAGATTTTGTCCTATGGTGATCCTGAAAATACCAACTGATTGTTCTGAACATTTTTTGGTTTTAAAGCATACATTTTTATAAGGTTGCTAATTATATGGCTATTGTAAATTTTCAGAGCCAAAGCACAAATTCCTTTTCATCATGAATAAGGTAAGTAAAATCACTTAACTAAATTTAAATAATCCAGAGAAACAAATATCCATTCTATTTGCAAAGACCTCCACCAGAATATTTTCTTGCTTTGCTCTCCCATTGCACAATGAGGCTTATTCTATTTCACATAGGCCCATGAAATTATGATTCTTCATGCCCCTCATATTGAGGACAGGGACTTTCAGGTCATCCTCATTTATCTTCAAATACTAAATCCATTCTTTCCACTTTTAGGTCATAAGAGTCTCTACACTGATTTCCCCCTGCTCTGTACAATGATGTGTTGAAGAAAAACTGAAGATCCTAATTGCTTGAAAGCTATGTATTGAGTTGGTTGAGCTTGTTCATCCAGATTCAAAGTGAATCATTGATCATAACTTCTGAGCATTCATTCTACCCTAAGTCATATGGAGAGGTCAGTCATTAGAATTTTTACTAAGTAATGATTTTCCTGAAATTTGATCTCAAGGACTAATATTCCCTTATTCCTTTCTGGAATGTGACTAAGATGCACAACAGAATGATACCAATTTTTACCTTGTTTTGTTTTGTTTTGAATTTATCTTTATTATTGAAAGTATCACAGATTTCCCCCTTTATTTCCCCACTAGAGGCCTGTTGCACAAAGATTCGAGCAATAGGCCTTCCTTCCCCTGGTGGCCAGCACTGGTTTTCCTCGGGACCCAGGCCTTTGGTCCAGCTGCAGTGGAGAATCCAAGCCTCTTCAGTCTTGAGTTGTCTTCAGTCTTCAGTCATCTTCAGTCTTCACTCTGCGCCTGCATATGCAAATTAACCGCCATCTTTGTTGGGTTAATTTGCATACGCATCCTGATTGCCTGGTGGGCATAGCAGAGTAACACCAATTTGCATGTTTCTCTTTTATTAGTGTAGATTGACCTCTTCTAGCCCACACCTGCTCCCCACACCAGGCCTACTTAATCTCTTCCCACCCACCCCCATATTGTTAGCTTTTAAAAATGTTTTTTTATTTTATTTTTAAATTTTAATGTGTTAAGACACATAAAATGTACCTTCTTAACCATGTTTTCTCTTTTTTTTAAACAAAGTACCTCAATATGTATTCACCGAGGCCTTTAACACACATGTGCATACACATGTACACAAACGAGAGTTTGCCAATGTTACCACACAATGAAAATATCATCTTACATATTATGAGTTTCTCCCGTTCCTACCTGGATGACTATTTTCTTATTATTACCTGTATAGTTCAGTGGCATTAAGTAAATCCACATTGCTGTTGAACAACCATCATCACCATACATCTCTAGAATTCTTTCATCTTGCAAAACTGAAACCCTATAACCATTACACTATAATTTCCATTCCTTCTTCCCTCTAGCCTCTGGTAGCCACCATTCTACTTTCTGTCTCTATAAATTTGACTACTCTAAGTGCCTCATATAAGCAGAATCATACAGTATTTGTCTTTTTGTGATTGGTTTATTTCACTTAGCATAATGTCCTTATGGTATATCCATATTATAGCATGTGTGATTCTGTGATTATAGATATATTCTTCTCTCACTAATGGCACTTGAGGAGCTATGTGCCACTTGTATATTTTCTCTTCAGGAAACCTGTTTGTTTTACCTGAAAGATTTAGTATCTGCATTTTTATACCTGACTTTGTTCTGAATGATGGCTGACTTCATATTAGAAATTCATCATTCTCTGAGATATATAGTTGGGAAAAAATTAAAAATTCTTTGGGATGTATATTGTTTGTTTGTTACCCTTTGTTCTACTTGTTTGAATCCCCTTGACAGCCAATGAGAGATCTCACTTTTCCTTTATCATATACTAGTGACCCAGTGCACTGATTTATGCACATTGAAAGGAAATTAATTAGAAGGTGGCTGGCAGAGCAGGCTGGGGGAGATGGGCCAGACACAGCCTGGAGCCAACCTCCCTCGGTTCCTCCCTGGCTGGCTACACCTGGGGTGGTGCCGTTGGCTCAAAAGGCATCTGTGGAGTGAGCGGGGTCCCTTGGCAGGTAGGGTCCCTCGGCCTGGCCTGCAAGGATCGGGCTGAAACCAGCTCTCTGATATCCCCACAGGGGTCCTGGAGTGCAAGAGGGCACTCTGCAAAGTTGCTGTCATACAGGGTATGGAACACAAATGCAAGTATGCAGTAAACCAGATTCAGGGCGACTGTGCCCCAGCAACAACATAACCCACAGTCGAAAGTGGAATCGTGCAGCCCCGCAAGGAATTGGGCTCCCTCCTCTATGGTTTCAGGGTGCATCACCTGAGAACCACCAGGTCAAGTTACTACAGCTCGGCAGCTCCTGCATTGAACGTCTGCCCCCTGGTGGTCAGTATGCATCATAGTGACTGGTCAGACAGAGGGAGTATATTAGCCTTTTATATATAGAGATACTACATCAAACAAAGCTTCTGCAACCTTCCCTTCCCTGGAACATGCATAGATTAGATGTGCTATATTTTGGGGCATCTCATGCAGATTAAGGTCAGTCTCACTGTGTGTAGTATTTAGAGTACAACCCCTCTAAAATTCTATTTCCAATAATGAAATGGTATTAACAACTTTTTTAGATGAATTCACTAAATAAATATATATTCTAGAGGAAGTTAAATTAAAGTGAGCATCACCTTACAGTGTAATTTGCTTACTATATAGTCCACACTCTTTTGTTTATTTTTTTAGGGATACCACTCTGCAAGGTGTGGCAATGTCTCATGTCAACAATTTTGACAGGGTGTAATAATGGAATTTAGGATTTGCAGGCCATACCAAGTTTCAAGCAACATTTCTCTTATATATTAAACTTAAATTCCAATCAGTTTACGAAAAATATTTTATGAAAATCCCCAGGAAGAGATTCAGATTAATTTTCTTGGCTATTTAATGGTTCTCATTATTTTCCTTCTCTCATACTTCAGGTTGTGAGGGTCTGTTTCCTGTTAATACCAGGTCCCAAAGTGACAATTCACTGTTGATACTTTTCAGTGATTTTACAAAAAAAAATGTACAATTATTTTTTTTTCTCCTTCTCATTGCAATGTCCTCACCTTTGGGCACAGACATATATTTAAGATAAGCATTTTGACTATCTATGATTAATACATGGTTCTATGCTTAGAATAGTCTCAGAGATCAGCCCAATCATTGCATTTAGTATTTTACTGAAATAGCCAGGAAATTTACCCAAAGACTAGAATCTAGGGCTAGTAAGTCTCAATTTTTATTTTTGCTCCCTTCAATAAAATGCCCTACCACAAAGAAGGTGTAGGTTCTTTCTCCCATAAACTAAGTGACCAAAGGATCCCAGAGATATACAAGAAAAAAAAAGAAATACTTTTTCCTATATTAGAAAATTCATCAAGTCTTAATTTAGACAAAGCCAGTAAAGAGCAATCACATCATCATTCTCCCTAAAGTATTCTGTCAACATTTTTAAAAGGTGAGTTTAAAGTTTTTTGGGTAATTTCAAACTTTCAATGTAATATTTTCCTTCACCTATGGTAATTTATTCCAGTTATTTCTATCTCATTTCAGCACCAGCTCACAACTGATTCAAAATTGAAATGCTCTTCTAGGTGAGTCTCTTTTGATTTTAGTGTCTGCCAACAGAATTTTCATAAGGCAAAAATTCTGTTGGGAAGGGAAGCACACGTGACAGTAATCTGATAATCTAACTAAATTTGAAGTTGCCCAATACAAAATCACAGTGACAACTAATTCTTTAGTTACACAGAAAGATTCTAGCTATTTTTCCTGAGTTGGGTCCAGGTTTAATAGGGTTCAATGTATCAAATATCTACCTAAAGTTTCTCTAACTTTTGTCTTGAAATTTCCCACATAAGGCATAAAATTAGTTTCTTGTATTAGATATTACGTTTTCCTCAAACTCTTAGTTTCCAGTTTTCCTTGAAAGGATACATTTTTTAAAGTGAGAAACTGAACTTGCCCTTGAGAAGGTGTCCTGAATTTCAAAAATGTTTAGCCTACCTGGTTCCCTCATGTTCACCTATATGTCACTAACAAGCATCATATCTCTACTCTCTGTATTGATGAAGTTTCTTTCCCTGTTTCATTCTGATGGCAAATAGGGCCTGGGTTTTCACCCTCATTGCATGCCTACATTTCTTCAAGCATGTATTCCTTGTGATTAATTACCTGTGAACTATGCTTCTCTCTGTCCACATGTACCAAACCAATAGAATTTATTTCTTGTAGAAAACTTCTGTTGGGGAAAAAAAACCTGAACTCAGAATAAAACTTCTAAATTAATTAAAATGTATGGCTTGTCTTGGGGGCAATAGCAGCATGATATACCCAAGCAGATTTTCCTATTGTATTTCTACTTTTCTTTCTCTAGACTGTCGGTGGTCAAAATGATTAAGAAAGATACAAATAATTCTGCCAGTTTTTAAAATACTCCAATAGATTTGTTTTCACTGTAAAACTAAATAAACAAGGAATGGCATGTTTTCCCAGTTGTTTTGAAAGATGTGATTGTTATCTACTTAGCTGTTGTCACCTTTGTTTCAAAAACTAAGGAAAACAACTTGATAATTGTTAGCTGATGACAAATAGTTAACAAGCAAATCCAGAGCACCAGCAAAAAGGTGAGTATTTTTCACTGGAATCATTGAAAACAAAGCCAATGCTACCTGTGAATGTGCAGGTGTGTGAGTGCAAGTGTGTATTTGCTTCTGTGCTAAAGGGCAAAACTGAGCCTAATCACTCACTGCCACCCTACATATGCTGTTCTCCAAAGCATGGACCTAAGTGTGTAATGTTCAAGTGTGCTATGCCAGCACAAATGTAGGGAAATTCCCTTCAAGTGTATGAACGGTTTTTAAGAACTGGGAAACAACAAGTTGGTGGAATATAATTCTCAAATGTGTTGGGAGCATCAAACTGTTTTTCCCTAATGAACAGGCTATCAGAATATCTAGGTGTAGGGCAGCCTGGTAGCCATTGAGCAGGTAAAAGCCTCAGAAATCTATTGTTCAGATGAGAGATGTGTTAATTATTGGAATTTTTAAAATACTTCTGACTCCTGTCTAGTGATAATTGTATCATTGAAAAATGGCATAGCAGGATTACTCCATCAACAACACTGACTGCATTTCAAATAGAGCTCTCCTTATAGAATAAATCTGAATCACTTTTTATCTCTCCTTTTTCTATTGACCAGGGGAAGCTCTGGAAGCTAAACTCTGTGATATATTCTAGGCTCAATAATTGGTCTATTAACTGGAAAGAACCCCCAAAATGTGCTTCCTCAGTGTTATTTTCCTAGAACTACCAACACAAAAAGTCCCTGGGTCCAGCTACATGAAAGGAAAATGTTCTTTCTTTTTAGTTAAACAAATCAACTCAAAGCTCCCAAACACACACACACACACACACACACACACACACACACTAACACACTAAAAGAACAACTGAAAAATTCTGCCTCATGTAACTTTATGTATAAAAGCTATATTGCAAAGTCTGGGGTGTTGTGTGAATAACAAGAAGATATTTGTCAGGCCCTTCACCCCTTCCATTTGGTCATGAGTGGAGACATTTGTGGAGCATATGCTTGTACTTTACCACCCCTGGTAATCCTACCTCCTACACCACAAAGGAAAAAGTCAGGCACTTGGCATTTCTGTTTTCATGTTTTTCTCAAAATAAATGGGATGTGAGCCTCAGAAACATTGAGATGGGTGTGGCAGAATAATTTAGTAGCCTTCCTTAAGGCCTCCATCTAAAAAATTAAAGTAGATTGGAAAGTAAAAGCAAATAAAAAATGGCATAGAAAAAAATTAGAACTGCCACATAATGAAATTTTAAGTGATGCTTTTAGATAGTTATACTTTTTGTTTACTTCTTTTGGTTTCATTCCAATATTTTAATAACACTCATGTGTTGTGTTAAATATAAGAATTATATTTAAAGTAATAGTCCTTATTGATAATAACAGAAAATATTATGACAATGGCAGCACATCAAGGGAGGTACAACTTTAGGGGAAACATATTTCATGTTTCAGAGTTTTGAAGTGTTGAATTCTTTTTATAATAGGTTTCATTCATTTACTTGTCAAAAGTTAGTTAGAGCTAAGTTCTAAAAGGAACATGATACTATATGGAGCCATTGTTTCAGAGATTTGGGCTATTAAATATTTAACAGTATATTAAAACTGCCATTGCAATAGGATTCTCACAGCAAGATTAATCTGAGGTTAAAGTACAATATGCCCAAACCTAGTTTTTCAATGATGAAAACTTGTATTTGCATTCTGATCAGAATATTATCCTGCTTACTTACATTTGCAATGCAGGAGCAAATAGGCTATTAGTTGTTTGGCTAAACTGCACATGCTTCCCTTTTGAAAGTAACTTTTCTGAATTTTGAAACTCACTACTTCAATATGCTCAGTGCTATTTCTTTGACCAACTTTGAAGATGTTACTTATCAAGGACAATCTCTCATGTAGCATGACCCTGTAGGGCAGTGGTTCTCAACCTTCTGGCCCTTTAAAACAGTTCCTCATGTTGTGACCCCCAACATAAAATTATTTTCGTTGCTACTTCATAACTGTAATGTTGCTACTGTTATGAATCGTAATGTAAATATCTGATATGCAGGATGGTCTTAGGCGACCCCTGTGAAAGGGTCGTACGACCGCCAAAGGGGTTGCGACCCACAGGTTGAGAACAACTGCTGTAGGGACTTAAGTTCACAGAAATAAACACTGAGGAAAGGCAGCCTTTAAGAGATTTTATTGACTTTTTCTTGTTGCTAATAACTATTGATGTCAGGAATTCTTCAGGTTCACCCTTGGCTTAGTGATTCTTGTACAAAGATTTTATAAGCCAGTCTTCACTTCTCCAGTGCTCAATCATTTTACCTCTACCAAATGCAAGTTATATGACTTGGGAGGTGAGGATGGAGTTGAGGGTACACAGAGAGAATGTTATCAGTAAAGGAAAAATAAAGCAACTACTTAAGCTCTACCTTTTGTTCTGGGAACAATCCCCCAACAGTCTCCTTATATTCTAGGCATTTCCTTTTATCATTAATGACATCCATTCAGAAATCCTTAACAGTCTAATCTTCATTATATATCTTGGATTTTGTGAACTTTCTCCTTGACCAGCATTATGAGTTCAAGAGGCAAATACAAGGGTTGCATATGTCAACGACTTTACCTGTGGACACTCATAAATCAGAGGTTTTATTAAAGAACTCAGTGTTCTTGGTAAGGAAATGAAAGCTGAAGGTATATATTACCTAATTCTGTATCATAAATGATACCCAATCCTTACTGTTTATATGGGCAACCCTAAATATTTACCCAAATCCAACAAAGCTATTTTTAAAATCTTATTATCTTATATTTTAACCTTTTACAAAACCCTGTACTGTTCTTCCTTATTTAGAATAAATCCCAATCTACTCTAAATTTACCAATTCCCTATTTAAGGCAGAATACCATGACCTTAGGGGAACATAAAATAAATAGGATCAAACTTGAGGAGGGCAAGGTGCTGGTTATTTTTCATTTATATCCTTCCCCATGAATCCATTATTCACTTTCTCTTCCCTGGTTTGTGAAATAAAGACCAAGCCACATGGAGTATTACTTCATTTAGGCTTTCTTTACAGTCAGCTTCAGATTGGGTCCAGCCATGGAAATATAAGCAAAGGTCAGAAGGTAAGAGAAAACAAATGTGCAGATATTTCTCATATGCTCCCTTCCTATTCTGACATTAGTTTTACGTCCTACCAGGAGGCCTCTCTGTCAAAATTCCATGCCTCAGTTAGCTTCAGTAACCCATTTTTTCTTTGGTTCCTTCACCCTTGGCATGATAATGACTTCTAACTTACCAGGAGTGTCTGAACCCACCCTGATGGATTTATGACATTCACTCTTGAAATAAAGTTCATTTTTACTATTTTTATAGTTGCATTTGTTCAGCAAACTAACATGTCTTGCTTTCTTCGTTTTCAGTGTTACTGTGAACTGTCCCAGTTTTCTGTGCCTCCATAGCTAGTTGTGTTACTGAAGTTGTTTTAGAAGATGTTGGCCTGGCGCCAATTTAAATCTTACATGTCTAATTTGAAAAGGATATATTTAGGATGGTGATGAGTTTTTTCTCAAAATTTAGAATATTTGAAACATAATTATGCCCACATCAGTCCTTTGCTAAAATATTAAATAGTCTGTGCGGCTCAGAGGATAAAGTGGAATTTTCTTTACAACTGTAGTTCTCAAAGCATCATTCATAGACCTCTGGGGGTCTCAGAGATACTTTAAAGAGATCTGAGCAGTCAAAACTATTTGCATAATAATGCAAAGATACTAGTTACCTCATATTTTATTGCCCTGACATTTATACTGATGGCTCAACAACATGACACATAACTGCTCGTGCCTTAGCATGAATTGCAGCAGTAGTGACAGAGTGGAGAAAGTAGTCACTGTATTCTTCACCACATGAGCTTGCCAAAAAAAAAGGAAGAAGCAAATTTCACTTAGAATGTCCTGAATGAAATAGTAAAAATTATTAATTTTATTAAGTCTCTATCCTTGAGTACATGTCATTTTCTATGTGAAAACAGGAGAAGCACATATTCATCAATACTGCTGCATACCAAGTGTGATGACTGTCTCAAGAAAAGGTACTTGTGTAGTTGAAAATGTTGTGTAGTGAACTAATGGCTCTAAATGAAACATTAGTTTAACATGACTTTTTATGAAACTGCATTTTTGCTTAGATGAATGACTAACAGAAATGCTATCATTAGTCAATCCTGAGTAAAGGATTCTCCCAAATAGCAGACATGTTCTCAAAAAACAAACTGCAGGTACCACTTCAAGAAAAACAATTGATAATATGTGTTCCCAATGATAAAATTGGAGCTTTCAAGCAACCAAAAAAATAAAATAAAAGAGAAGAGTTCTTGAAAACTCGTATCAACTGTAAGCTTTACACTTTCCTAATAATAAAAGCTTATCAGATTAGATTGGTGTTGATATTAATATGACTTTTTGATATTGTGTAGTAAAATAAGTAATCTATTTGAAAGATATGCATGACTCAGTGGACCAATATTTTCCAAAAAACAATACACAAAGTTTGGAATAAAAGAACCTGGGTAAATGGTTCTTTCAAGATTCAAGACAAATGTATTTTAATAGAAAATATATTTAAATACATTTATACTTCATATTGCAACTAACCTGTATAATACTACTTCTTATCAAATTTTGATGTATTAAAAAATTCACAATTGTTTGAAATGTCTATTATAATACTCCTTCCTTCCCAACTACACATCATTCTGAGATAAAGTTCTTTTCAAGTACTTCAACCAAAACAATATTGTAATAAATAAAATGCAGAAGCATGTTATGGGAATGGGGTTAATTTTCATTATAATTTTTATAGAGATTTTTTTAAGGTAAAACAATGTCACTCCTTACCCTAAGTTTTCACTTTGGAAATATAGCTATGTTTTGTATAATACATTATGTATGCTAACTCTACTGTGTTTATTATTGTTATTTTTAAATGAACTAATAACTAACTGCTTGAGTTTTGTGTTGACTTCTAGATTTAACCCATCATAATCAAAGTTATTGAGGTTCTCAATGCTTCTCAAATTATAAAATAGTGATGGGATTAATATGTTTCAGAAGTTAAAAAATGTTAAGATTTTTATCCATGTCTCATTTATTAACTCATTTACCATCAATACCCACTTCCCTAAAACTCCAAATTATGAGTTTTCATATTGCCAAAACAGTTTCCCTCTACTTCAAATGCTTTAACAAATCTTTTTCCATTAAACTGAAAGGCGGGACTGAGTACGCCATATCAATGCCCCTGACTATTACTGATTTCCATTGTTCAATTGTTACAACATCAAAGCAGTACGTGTATACATTTGGAATCTATGGAAGTGTTGAGAGCACAGATATCTACTTTTATTATTTCCTCTTTAAAAGATTATGAGTTTCAGGGTAGGGAATATACTGGAAATGAATAGTTGGCTTAATTTCAAAACATCAAGTGTGATTTGATATATATCCATAGGAGACCAGACTTCAATAGAATAGAAACAAAGAGCTACAGATTTCTTATGAAATTTTATGCAAATTAGAATCAGTGAACTTGTGAAGTGCTGAGCACTATATTGGGGGCTGAAAATGATCAAGGATGGCAAAAATACCTAGGTAAAACTGTAAGACTTTATGGTAATAAACAAAACAGAAGTGTCTGACAATTCTTAGGACTAAAATGGCAGAAAAGAGGTTCAGAAGCTAAGCGCAATACTTAGCTATCTAACCATCCATGCAGTGTAGTGCACAAACCATAACATTTGACAAAAATGGCAAAAGTCATTCTATGGATATCAGCACACTTAATAGAATGGAAACCATAATGATTATGGGAAAGGAAAATCTGTGCCTTCTCCACAGGAAATAGAGAAGAGATCAAAGATATAAACAGTAAACCAGAAATAAGTCATCTGTATGGAAATTCAAAAAACTGAAAGAGAAAAGTGATGGTAAAATTTAGGTAAAGAATAAATTAGATAGGCATAGATAGGTATATGATAAAGAATGTAGAATAAGCCCAGCCAGCATTGCTCAGTGGTTGACCATCAACCTATGAACCAGGAAGTCAAGGTTTGATTCATCAGAGCAAATACCTGGGTTACAGGCTCCATCCCCAGTGGAGAGCGTGCAGGAGGCAGCAGATCAATGATTCTCTCTCATCATTGATGTTTCCATCTCTCTCTCCCTCTCTCTTCCTCTCTGAAATCAATCAAAATATAAATATTTTAAAAAGAGTATAGATCAAGAAAAGTCTTTAAAAGAATAATTAAACTAAGAGAGACCCAATAGGGTAAGGCTATGTAATTATTATAACTTTGAAACAATAATTTTAAAATAAACTAAAAATTTATTTTTTAAAATGAAAAATTATTTATAATATATACACCTTAATGCAATTATGAATGTCATGCTGATGTGGTCCCTTCATTATTTCTCCTTTTCTCAATTAAAAGAGAGTCTTTTAGGCAGTCTGACCCATGTAGACTCTTCAAGACTCTTCAAGAGTCTACTATCACATAAAGAACATTGCAAGAGTCAAAAAGAATCAAGCATAACAACTAGATAGGATACTAAATTGGGTTTAGCCAATCTTTTTCTAATGAAATAGAGTAGATGAGGGTGGTGAGTGCACCATTATTTTGCACATGACACTTTATATTTTGATTTTTCACCTAGTTATACATTTTTAGTTTATGCTAATTATTACTTTAAAATATAGAAATTATAAAGATCTAAGGAAAATTGACAACCAATTCTACCATCTATTAAATAATAACAACAGTAAGCATATTTACTTTTAGTCATCTTATAGTGGTTTTAAACTTACTAAATTATTTTTTAACTTATTTTGACATGAGTTTAGACTTAAGGAAGAGTTTCAAAACTATATAGAGAATTTTTGTATACACTTTACCCCTATTCCCCTAATATTAATATCTTACATAACCATGATTCAATGTTCAAAATTATGAAATTAATATTATTATGATGCTGTTAACTAAACTACAGACTTTATTTATATGTCATCAATTTTTCTACTAATGTTTATTTTGGTTTCAGGATTCTATATAGGAAGTATTTTATTTGGTTAGTACTTCCCCCTAATCTTTTGCAATTTATAATATACTTCAGTCTTGTCTTTCAAAACAGTGATACCTTCAAAGGGTATTGGCCAAGTATTTTGATGAATGGCTCTCAATTTGGTTTTATCTGATGTTTTGTCATAATTAGATTAAGGCCATAAATTATTGGGAAGACTATCATATATATACACTTTAACAAAATTAAATGTACCCCCTTCAAACAATTTGAAACGTGATTTTCTCAAAATACTATGTCATGTTTTCTTCCATATCAATAACCATTTATATTAGCATCATTGTCTCATCTAAGAAAATTAAAAACTAGTAATAAATAGATTACACACACACTAATAAACTCCTACAATAACATGACGGTATGATTTAGTTAATGTAAAAGAGGCAGCTATGAATCAAGTATGTCTAATTTCATCAGGGATAATTAACTGGGCTTTGCAAGGTAGGAGAAATACTGCTAACTAGGGAGGTTGAAACTTTCATTTTCAGGCAAAGAAAGTGAGTTAGAAATATACTATGAGTAGAGGCACATAAAATGGAGTGAAGATACTATAAAGAGATTACCCAACTGATTTTCAAATATTTTAACAAATATCTTATTATATTCTAAAAATAAAACTATTAAGTAGCTATTATCTATTTTCATTAATGAAGTTAATTGAGGCACACAAAAACTGAATAATTTATTACTAGGTCACCCTATTTAAATAGGACATGGAGAGCCCAGTCCAAATGATTTGGATTTCTTATTTTCTTTTCTTTCCATCACATGTTTGGTGTTCTTTAGCATTAACTTGGAACAAATTGGTGGTATAATAAAAAAAAAAATTCCATCTAAATCATATATCCTCTTTTTAAATTCCTCTTGGATAGCTGAGGCATAGTCATTGTGACAATAATAAACACCCTAAGGATTTCCAGAATAATTCTAGAGGGGGCTTTGTCCCAGTTGAAAACCACTTTATTTTCTGTCTCTTGAACATTTGACAATTAATAAAAACATAGAATGTCCTAAAGTCTAGAGTAGTTACACACATTTATTTTGGTTTGTATCTAATTAATTCATATTGTCTAACAGTTGAGTGGCTTTTTGCCAAGGCCGAGGCCACAGTCCACGCAGAGAATGTTAGAGAAGAAGGCTAGGAGTCAGCGAGGTCTGCTTGAGATATCACTTCTGCAGTTGGACTAACACTGTGTTTAGTTAGGTTTGGTTTTAAAAAAAAGTGTGAAGTTACATTCTGAGGTTGATTTAGATGAGTAAGATATTATACTAGATGACCTTCTGACACTAATATGTTACAATTCTCTAACATGAGATATTCCCTAAATCTCTAGAAGAATCCTGAGAATGAGTGAAGACACAAATCCCAATTATAATATACGTCCATGTTGCTATTTCAATCATTTGCTTTCATACACAGCACATTTTGGAGGTGGGGGGACTAAAAGGTTTGAAGATTTTGGTTCTCATTCTTTCATATTTCAAAACTTATTTTAAGATAAAAGAAAGTGAAGAGATTAGCCAAAGAGCATGTGTGCATAGCCCAGAGACACAGACAATAGTGTGGTGAAGGCCAGGGGAGGAGGGTCAGAGGCTGGGTGGAGGTGGGCAAAGGGGCAAAAATGGGGACATCTGTAATAGTGTCAACAATAAAAAAACTTTTAAATAACAAATAAAAAAATAAGTAAAAATCAAAAAGAAAAGAAATAAAAGGATATGTTATATGAATTGTACTGTTGCTGAGTGATGTCGACTGTAGTTTCTATAACTAAGCACAGCCCAATTAAAGTCGTGCCTTCAGTTCTGAAATTTGACATTAAATCAAACATGACACATTTTAATTTATATTTTAGTACTTTCAGGTGGTTGTATAAAAACTTTAGTCATTGTAAGCTGTTCCCTGTGCTCAATAATATAAAGGTCACATGCCTTTTTTACTCACCTCTGGAAAAACATTCATTCTGCTTATTGATCTCATTACAGTTCTGGAAAACAGAAATACAGGATCATAATTTAATTTTACATCACCTCCTAATCTCCTAAAATATTTCTTATTTTGAGATATAGATATATAAGTCAATATATTCCAATGATAAAATCAATGATTTTGGAAAAGTTCTATGAATCATGTAATCCTTGGGTTATTTTATAAACTAGCCATCCTTTAATTATAAATTTATACACATTTTATAAACTGTGACTTCATGGGTATAGGTATTCTATATTGGTGTATTTGTCACCACCCAGATATAAATGTTATCTTATTATCCATTATAAACCTTAAAATGCCTAATTTTGGAATTAAAAAATATTTGAGGAATATTCTGTCTCTGCTAATAATAAACTGAGGAAAGTTGAAGTTGTTATTTAAACTTTCTAAATTTCTATTTCCTCATCTGTAAGGTATAATTGCAAACATCTTTCTTCCATGGCTAAAGAGAGGAATCAACAAGACACATGTTTTGTGTGTGTGTGTGTGTGTGTGTGTGTGTGTGTGTTTTGGGGGGAAAGGGAGAGGGAGGTTATGGCATATATAAACCCTTGGTAAATGGTATATCTTATAATCAACCACTTCTCTTCTATAAGATACTATGATTTGTTTAATGCCTTTCTTTCCACTTTACCCAATCATTGTCAGTGGATGTCTTTCTACCCTAAAGCAGAAAATGAAATTACTAAAATAAAGCTAGTGGGTCAGGCATCTGAACACAGCACATCATAAGTGGGTACTTTATTCTAACTTACTGAAATATTCCATGCAGGACCACTGCTGTTATCAGTACATATTGAGAAGAATTTTTCTCATATTTTATATTTTTAATATATTAGAGATATTTACAATATACGCATCTCCTAGAGAGATGATGAAAATTTTCTAGAAATAAGTGGTCTGGGAAGTAAATTCTAACCTGGATACCATCTGAGAATATGGAATAACTGGAACTCTTATATACTGCTACTGTGACTGTAACCTGGCACAGGTTTTGGTAAACTGTTTAACATTATGTACTAAAGCTGGCTATACACATACTAGATTAGCTAACATTCCATTGCCAAGTAGATATCCATTATAAACGTACATAGAAATAATTTTCTCTAAAAGAAGAGTTGAATTATCCCTGGCAGCATTATTCATAATAGGCAAAATGCTCATCATGACTCAGTTGTCATTTACAAGAATGTTTCTAGATTTTGAATTATGCATGAATTTTCTAGATACCTTTACATTATCGATTTCTGGCTTAACTAGTGTTAGATCAGGTTATGAGGTGAGCTCTCACGAAGGGTAGAGCTGCCTTACAAGAGACACCTGAGAAGATCCTCTCTCTCACCACGTGTGATTACAATGAGAAGGCAGCCATCTGCAGGTCAGGAAGAGAGCACTAACCACAACCCAATCATGATGGCACCCTGATCTCAGACTCCCATCCTCCAAGAATTGAGAAAATACATTTCTTTTAAGTCATCCGGTCCATGGTATTTTGTTATGGCAACCCAAATTTACTAATACAATGTTTAAAATAAAATTTAGCCCTAGCCAATTTACCTCAGTGGTTAGAGTGTAGGCCTGCAGACTGAAAGATCGTGGGTTTAATTCCAGTAAAGGGAAAGTACCTGTACCTGGGTTGCAGGTTCAATCCCCAGCCCTGGTCAGGGTAGGAGTGGGAGACAACCAATCTCTGTGTCTCTCTCACATCAATGTTTCTGTCTCTCCCACTCCCTTCCACTCTCTCTCTAAAAATCAATGGAAAAATTATCCTCAGGTGAGGATTAACCAAAAAAATTATCCTCTATAATAAAAGGCTAATATGCAAATTGACTGAATGGTATAATGACCGGTTGCTATGATGCGCACTGACCGCCAGGGGCAGATGCTCAATGCAGGAGCTGCCCCCTGGTGGTCAGTGCGCTCCCACAGGGGGAGTGCCACTCAACCAGAAGTCAGGCTCACAGCTGGCGAGCACAGTGGAGGTAGCGGGAGTCTCTCCTGCTTCAGTGGCAGTTGGACAGCCCCCGAGGGCTCCTGGACTGTGAGAGGTCCCAGGGTGGGCTGAGGAACCCCCTGAGTGCACAAATTTCATGCACTGGGCCTCTAGTAATAAAATAAAATTTAAATGAAAAGAACAGTTTATAAGCCTACCTATTTACCATGATCACAATTTTATTTAAACTATATTTATATTCTTACAAAATTATTTTATGTGAATGCATCTACATGAAAAACAGTGAGATTATGTGTGTGGTTTTTATTTTTACGTTCACTATTGCTCACATCGTCTAAAATGCAGAAACTCCTCAAACATTCTGAAATGGAACTTCATCATCTATCCCATCAACCCCCTCCCCCAAGCTCTGTGCTCTTGCTCCCATGTAAACAATAAGCAGAGTCAAGACCTGGGCTTGCTGTGGGCTCTCACTTCTGTTACCACCTAGGCTTTCTCAAATTCATCCAGTCTTTCCATTCCCAATACCATTGCCTCAGTCTGGATCTCATTTTCTTTTTATTTTCCCCATGATTGGCCTCCTGGTGTCTTACACCATTTATATTCACTCTTCGCAATGTAGCTATAGTGACTGACTTCTCTAAAACATAAATCTGAGCTTTTTGTTTCTTGCTCACATCTCCTTTAAAGGCTTTCTACTCCTCTACAGAATAAAAATCAAAAGTTTAATCATGGTTTACATATTGCAGTCAAACAAATTCCTGAGAAGAGTCAGTGGCTTTTCCAGCTCTAGCTTGCTGTGATTTCAGTGGAAATCTAACCTGAGGCAAAGAGCTCATTGCAGAGAATGTACTGGCACACACATGATCTTTCAATTTAATTTTTCTTTTATTTTTCCTCTTGAGTAAGGTAGGCCAAGGAAATTGGAAGGTTTTTAATGGCTGACTGATTAGCTGTGTAGGATATCTGTATAGAATAATTTGTGTAAGATGATGATCAATTATGTTCTGGGCTCTTTTTAAAAATCTAGCTAGAGAACACAAATATAACGAATGGGTATTTCTTGAAATAAGGCAATAGAAGTTCTCTAAAATTTCAAAAGGTTTATCTAAGTATGCAATTCAAAAATTAGGTATTAAATTAGTTATTTATCAGAGACGCAGGTCTTTGGGACAAGAATATTAGTTGTAAAAAGCATGAGGCAGACATTGCAATATACATAGCTTTAAATAATTAATATCACTATGTACAACACACTGCTATGTAATTATACCAAGTTTAGCCAATCCAAATTATCTCAAGTTGCTGAGTTAGGGAAAATATTTTTTCTGCACACCATTTATCATATCTGCCTATTTGGTCTAGGTATAAGCATTTTGCTACACACTGTTCAGGTTGCAAGTGCTTCTGATTTCACAGAGTACAGTAAGGAAAATAATTGCTTATTTGTGATAACTGAAAAGACAGCATGCAAGTGAACCTTAAAAATGAAGGGTACACTTTATAATTTTTTTATTCATTAAGCTTTAGTTATTTTCTAAGGAGGATGGGCTTTTGCCAGCTACAGAAACCTTAGTCGTTAAATAGACTTTCAGATTCTGGGAAAGAGGGAAAAAACAAACAAAGATGGAAACAGTAATTTTTCAAAATTAACTATGTCAAGAGGTTTTATATATCCTAGTTTCTTAGCTGCAATGCAGAACAGATAGCCATAGATAAGCCTTGTTTTGTAGGATGTTAAAATAAGCAACTTAAAAAATTTACTACTGCCAGAACCGGTTTGGCTCAGTGGATAGAGCGTTCGGCCTGCAGACTCAAGGGTCCGGGTTCGATTCTGGTCAAGGGCATGTACCTTGGTTGCGGGTACATCCCCAGTGGGGGGGTGTGCAGGAGGCAACTAATCAATGTTTCTCTCTCATTGATGTTTCTGGCTCTCTATCCCTCTCCCTAACTCTCTGTAAAAAATCAGTGAAATATATTAAAAAAAAGAAATTTACTACTTGCCCAGCCGGGATGCTCAGTGGTTGAACATCGACCTATGAACCAGAAGGTCACCGTTCCATTCCAGGGTGCGGGCTTGATCCCCAGTTGGGGGCATGGAAGGAGGCAGTTGATCAATGATTCTCTCTCATCATTGATGTTTCTCTCTCTCTCCCTCTCCCTTCCTCTCTGAAATCAATAAAAATATATTTTAAAAAATAAAATTTAACAATATACTACTCCATTATTATTTCAGAATCATATTAATACAAAGTAAATATTTGTCTAAATATTGGCAAATTATTACACTTAGATGTTAATAGAGTTGCAAATGACTTATTTTAACTGATATGCTAATATCAACAAAGCTTGAAATTGTTCATTTTGAGATAAAATATGTAAATGTTTCTAAAGGACAAATTTTCTTTAAGGATAAAAATTTTTTAAGGAAAAATTTCATTGTTAATATTTTAATGCCTTTTTTACATTTAATTAAATACAACCTTACCCATCAAGACTTTCACTTTGCCTATCAATAACAAAGTTGGTAAATAAATACAAGGTAAGTTGTCAACAGATAAACATTCTGAATGCAGAATAACCCACATATTTCATTCTCTTCTCCATTTGAAAAAAAAAGTTACACATAGAAAAACAAGTTAACAGACACGAGACGAAATAAAACCATTAACCTGGGCTACAAGTATATATTCCAATAGAATAACTAATATAAACCATGCTACAAGTGCCTGATATTCCTTTTCATTACTCTTCTATAATGTTTCTGTTTGATCTGATTACAAAGAAGGAATTATAATTTAGTGCTGCAGGCATTCATTGCCAATGATATAAGAAAAAAAGAAAGAATATTTAGTAGCATCAATAATAATGATAACTTACATTTAAGAGTAAGTACACTGAAGTTTACAAAGCACTTTAAACACTGTGTTTTTAATTATCTAATTAATTTTTAATTAATAACCTTCTCCAAGAAAGCTTTTCCAACTAATCACACAGCACTGTTCTCTCTTTGTGATATTATGAAAGAAACATTTTTTAAAAAGAGTCTTTTAAAAAAAAGAAAAAAATTATTGGCTTATGATCGGTTGTCATTGGTGAAGCAATTATTTCCCCTACTGCACTCTTTTTAAAAAAATATATTTTATTGATTTTTTTTTTACAGAGAGAAAGGGAGAGGGATAGAGAGTTAGGAATATTGATCAGCTGCCCCCTGCACACTCTCCCCTGGGTATGTGCCCACCAACAAGGTACATGCCCTTGACTGGAACCAAACCCGGGACCCTTGAGTCCGCAGGCTGACACTCTATCCACTGAGCCAAACTGGTCAGGGCTTCCTACTGCACTCTTATGACTAAGCCAAACAAGATGTAAGATGAATTAATAAAAATGTAAGAATTATATAAAAATGAAACCACCAAGATCTAATACATTAAAAAGACATTATTTCTTTGGCTTTTATTTAAGATATACACTTCCATATAAATAGAATCAAAGGAAGAATATACATATATTGTTAGCCATGAGTATATGAATAAAAAGGGACTTTATGCCAGTTAATAATAGCAAATAAAATTGAAGACAAATAATGGACTAAGACAGAATACCTACAACAGATGCAGAGACAAGGGGTTAACAATTTATAGTATAAGCTTTTACTTTGTTTTATATTTTAATCTATGCCCTATTTTGTCCTCAAAATGGGGTTTGGTGGCTTTAATAGTCAACAACAACAACAACAACAAACTAATGCTCTAGGCAGTGTCAGTGTGTTGGACATGAATAGATAAAATAAATAATAGAAATGACCCATACCCTGGCCTTGTAGCTCAGTTGGTTGGAGTGTCATCTCATACACACACAATAAGGTGGCAGGTTTGATTCCCTGTCTGGATGTATATGGGAGGCAACCAATCAATGTTTCTATCACATTGATGTATCTCTCTCTCTCTCGGCCTCTTCTCTCCTCTCTTTCTAAAAAACAATGGAAATATATACTTTGGTGAGGATTAAAAAAAAGAAAAGAAATGATTGGTAATAAATTTTAAAATCACAAAAATAATTAAATGCATGCAACTAAATCACTAATGATATATAGATTTCTATCATGATGAAAAATACTCATTAAAGCATTATTTTAACAGCAAAATATGGGATAAATCAAAATGCTCTTACAAGGACATTATTAGTTTAAAAATGGTGAAATAAATCAGATTTGAAATGTTTAGTAACATGACATTGAAATGACATAGTTAAGTGAGCATAGTCCTCTATAAAATGATGTAAGTAGCACACTATATGTATGTTCATATATATGTGTAGTAATTTTAATATGCAGCATCTCATATAAATACATATATATCAAATACCAAAAATAAATAAAATCATAAACTTTGGTACTAAATTTAAAAGATTTCACTTGGAGAATCCAGATGTTCATTCTAAAAATATTCATTTTTAGCGTAAATTTTAGACAGTTTCTATAACTAAAGAGGAAAATAAAGTATATTGATTTTACTTGCAAATGTATAAAATAATTTTAATAAGATTTCTGGTTATTATAAATCTATTAAAAGTTTTTATCACTATTTGGTATTAAATAAACAGAACAAGTTTGGAACAAAATTGCCACAAGATAAACAATTATCCTTTTGAAACACAGAGCAGAACCTCAAATCTAAGGGTAGCTTTTTCTCATGCTTTATGTTAATCCTAAAAGAGGAAATGCAGATAAAATGCTAAGCAGACTGCTCTATTGGGAAATTGACAAGGTGAATAGAAGAGCAGATCAGAGCGTTTAATTTATACATCTGCAGCTGCTTTCAATGTTTTCAAACAGGTACTGCATTTAAATGTTGGACAGAACTGGCTGATTACACTAGTACACACACACCTTTTTGTTGTTGTTAAATGGAATAGCTATAGGGTATTTGTATTTTAGAGCAAGGATGTCACCTTCAAAGATATTCTTAGAAAACTATATTTATTTTTCTTGTACCAAACTATAACAGCAAGATGCTGCCACAATTTAAAAGGCATAATTTAAATACAATTCCACAAATAAGCCCAACATGAGCCTCTTACAAATTTTTTTTTCTTAGTTGCAGCACTAAATTCGCTGAGCTTAACTCTTTTCTCAAACTCTCATTCAGAAATGGATTACCCAGTGTATGGGTTTTCCAGCTGTTTGACTTCTTTCTTCTTACGGTTTTGCTTGCATTTCAGATTGGTCAATAGCTATGCTGTTGCCCTTAAAATGGAGCTCAAATAAAGCATAAATTCTGAGGTCCAAATAGATCTTATTGCAAATGTTAACTAGGTCACATATTAGATGTAAAACCTTCAACAGATAATTGTGTGGAGCTATATTTGCAAAAGTGCAGTGGTTAGGAGATAAAAATAGTGACTATTCATTGAGTAGTTTCTATGTGTGGACACTCCTCTTAGTATCCTGCATTAATAATTCATTTAGTGTTCACAACAAGTAATAGTGTCCTTTTTTTAGAGATGAGGACAATGTTGCACAGACAGAGGTCAATGCATCACCAAAGGTCAGAATTGTATGTGTTAGTCATTCTTTAAAGTTAGGAAGTCTGAATGAGAACATGATTTCTTTACCACTTAATCCCTTTAATACTAGTATTTGTACTGCTAAATCAGGCAGTCATGACACAGCCACATCATTTTTTTTTATTTAAGAAGATATTATTAGATTAGTTACATTTTGCTGATTCTTTCCTTTAAAAATTGGGCTATGGCCCTACAGAAGTAAATGGGAGCAAAACATCAACTTTTCTATTTTTAATTTATTTTCAAAATTCTAGAAAACCAATATTGATATTATCAGGAAAAATTCTTTAACTATTCCAATGCAGAGCACATACAGACCTCTATCCAGCTCTTAAATTGATAAACAGGACATTAAATGCTATAGGGTATATGATTTCTCAATACTCAAGGAATAAACCATAGATATTTTCAAATTTTTCTGTTTTGCATTCTAGTATTCTTTAACCTTCATAACAAAATATTTTAATGTACGCCTTTTAATTGATTAATGATTCTACAGATATAATATTCACCAGGTAAATTTATATTACCAAATATTATTGCATTAGCCTTAGGCTAAGAATTAAAGATACTGTAACTTAAGTGTACATGGTAAATTATTTAATACATTAGAGCAAATAATCTATAATAATAAAAGCATAATATGCTAATTAGACCGGACATCCTTCCGGATGACCTTCCGGATGACCTGCAAGGGAAGCCGGGTCCCAGGTACCTGCCAGCGGCCAGAGGGAGCCCAGGTCCCGGGTGCCAGAGGGAAGCTGGCACTGGCAGCCAGGGGAAGGAAGGCCTACTCTTGCACGAATTTTGTGTACTGGGCCTCTAGTAAAACATAAAATAGATGGAGCAAATAAAACAATTTTAAGGAAAATGGTAAACTTACTTTATTCATATTTATACTACTTAATATGTTCCTAATCATTCAACTTATAAATTCAAAAACTAGTGTTTTTAACATAGGCGAGTTTGATATTTAAAGACAAGTTTGGGTGGTGAATACACAATGCAATATACATATGACATATTATATAATTTTATTAACAATGTCAGCCCTATAAATTTATTAAAATTAAAAAAAAGAAATTGTGTTTGAAATGTCTTAAATCATAGAATCATTTTCTAATGGAAAGGTCATCCATGATTTATTATTGGATGAATCTAAATTTTAACATACTCAATTTGTTTATAAGAAGACAAAAGAGTAACAGGAAAATAGCTCTCAGGCAATTTTTTTAAAGGTCACTCTTAAACCCAGTTATTGTTAGATAAGAATAATTTTTAGGAAAAATGCTTTAGGTTTTACTAGTCTTATAGCACTAGGTGTCATTTATACATTACTACAAATCAAATCATATTAAGACATGTTGATAAGACGGACAAACTCAATGTAAGGTGCCATCTTCAGCCTTTGTAGTAGCAAGATGCCTCCCAGTAACTCCAATATCTACATGATTCCTTGACCTCAGAGTCAGAGTTACTCCAAAAGTTCCCTCAAAAGAACAGAGATTATTTCCCCCAGATTTCATTTAAGACTGTACCGCTCTAGGTAAAGCCTTCTTGCTGACCACACTCTAACCATAGCCAACCTGTTTACAATCAGAAACTCAGATGTATATTATCATTCAGGCAGGATAAAAAAGTGCTATTGCCATGACTGGTTTGGCTCAGTGGATAGAGAGTCAGCCTGAGGACTGAAGGGTCCCAGGTTCAATTCTGGTCAAGGGCACATGCCCGGGTTGCGGGCTGGATCCCCAGTGGGGGCGTGCAGGAGGCAGCCAATCAATGATTTTCTCTCATCATTGATGTTTCTATCTCTCTCTCCCTCTTCCTTCCTCTCTGAAATCAATAAAAGTATTTTTTTTAAAAAAAAAAAGAAAAGAAAAACAAGTTCTATTAGGTAACAAATTATCAGGTAGAATTCTGTACCAACTGATATTTTTTCTACCCATTTGTCCATATTCAGAATGGATTTAAAATAACCAGTTAAACAAAAATTTCTCTCTCTCTCTCTCTCTCTCTCTCTCTCTCTCTCTCTCTCACACACACACACACACACACACACACACACACACACCTGCTCCTTCTTTTTTTTAAATATATTTTATTGAATTTTTAAAGAGAGGAAGGGAGAGGGATAGAGAGTTAGAAACATCGATGAGAGAGAAACATCAATCAGCTGCCTCCTGCACACCCCCTATTGGGATGTGCCCACAACCAAGGTACATGCCCTTGACCAGAATCAAACCTGGGACCCTTCAGTCTGTAGGCCGACGCTCTATCCACTGAGCCAAACCAGTTAGGGCTGCTCCTTCTTTGTTATTCTCTTTTTCATTCTCTGTTTTTCTTCTCCCCTAACCCCTGCTCCTTTTCCTTCTCTTTTTTCTTTCTCTCCATTACCTCCTTCCCTCCTCCTATTTCTTTCTCAGCATTTTAATATTAGATTATGTAGTCTTCTTCATACAAAGTAACCCCCAATATCCTTTATATAGTTTTTAAGGACTTATAGGCTCTGATTTCCCTATTACCGTTTTAATCTCAAGTCTCAACAGGTTCATACTAACATAAGAGTGAAGGAAGTGGTCTGCCCTAGGTAGAGGAAACTTTTATCACTGATATTGTGTATAATCAACTGGCACATAATGACAATTAAAACTACTTTTGTTCAGTTTTATTATAATTTATATATTTTATACAGAAAATACACCTCCTTCTGCTTTCCTGGAGGACTGTTCATTTGTCATAGACTCCCTGGTGTCCCATTAACTCCTTTCACTCTCTTCGCTCCACTCTCCACATTGATCTGATCTGTTGATTAAATTCACTTAGCAAGTATGTGAATCAGGGCCTTTGCAGTTGCTGTTCTCACAGGCTGGAATACCAAGTATCTGTCTGAGTGACCAGCTTCCTCATCTATGTCAGTCATTAACTCATAAATCACTTTGTCTATGTGGTCTTTCCTGACTACTCTTCACTAAGTACAATTACACTGTCACCAGCACAACCCACATTCTTTCATTTCTTAGCACATTTTACTATATGAAATGTATTTTCACTTATTATTTATGTTTATTACTTATCTCTCCCATAAGAATCAAAGTTTCCTAAGTGTAAGCATTTCTCACTTGGTGCTTTAATGTTGTAAATCCAGCAAAGAGAGCAGTGCCATGCTTACAATGGACACTTAACAAACTCTTATTCAATGAATGAAGTCATTGGTTCTTACCTACTTAATAGATTCAAATGCCATTATCTGTCTAGCCAGAGAACATATGAAAATATGTGTTACTAAATACTATTAGCAATTGAAACAAAGTTAAATGATAAGCCTCCAGCTTATCAGTGATCAAACTGAGCAACATATACCATTGCAAATGTATTAGTAAAGAAAAACAAGACAGGTCTTTTTATATTATTAGTGACAATAATAAATGGTACATTATTTGAATACATGTAAAACCAGTTTTAAGAAGGCCAAAAGTTTGACTCAACACTTATAATATCCCTTTTCAAAGTGAAAGAAAATACCCATGAATACAATATTTATTTTAATAAACTCAGACATATATATTTTGTGTATATATGTGCACTGGGAGTTATGAAGATATTTACTTCTTAAGAGACCCTTCAGAGTTACTCTATTCATATTTTAGTATATTTATGCACACTAATTATGAAGGACACCATAGGTTCCTATGAAAAATAGATGCTGCACAATAAACATTTTTTTTTAAAAAAAGAGTAATATGATTAACTACAAAGGACTCTATGGCTGACTAAATTAGACCACTGAGGAACCAACTATTTGCTTCACTTGCAAAATGAGAGCCTGTGAGTGATGATATCAAGAGAAAATTATACATTTGGAATATTGCAGTATATTACTTGTCTAATGCAATATCCTAGCCACCTACTAAGATTTGATTTAGATATGCCTTTGAATCTTTCAAACTGTCTGAGAAGTGCATATCATGTTGGCATGTTTCCCCACATTATCAATGTATTTAAAATTTCAGTCACTTGATAGTGTTTTCCAAGAATGCTGCTTTTGTTTTTCTGGGAAATTATTAAAATATTTTTAAACATGGAGTAAACTTCCTAAGTAATTTATTTATAGACTCAAATAAAATATGTGAATAAGAAAGCTTATGGGAACTAGAAAGGTTATGTGAAAATCATCATTCTAGAAATAAGAACAAAAAATGCAGTGTCAACCAGACAAGCATTAAATAAAGTAGGCATTAATATGTATTAATTCCAGTGAATAGCTCTCCTTCCAATTAAATACCCTCTGCCTAATAGATATTTGACAATAGTAGAGGTCCATGATCTATGAATTCGTTTGCACACACTAAATCTAAGCTTAACTCAGTAAAGCACCATGGAGTAGAAGAGTAATATACTATAAATTAATGCAAAAGCAATCTAACTCATATCTATAACTATCACTATATAGTAATATTAATTTCATAATTATAAATGTGCCCACATACCATCATTAAGGCCAAGGAATGAGATCAGCCCCCTTAAGTCTCCAACTAATTTTAGATGGCCCCTTTTCAATTATAATACTGAAATGTCATTAACTTGGACTTAATTTTGCAAAAAAATTCACTTAGAAGTGAATGTTTGACTCAAATTTAATAAATGAATTGATGAATGAAATAATTCATAATCAAATAACACTGTCTTAGCCATTTGGGCTGCTATAACAAACATACCATAGACTGGGGCTTATAAACAACAGAATTTATTTCTCACAGTTTTAGAGATGGAAGTCCAAGATCAAAGCATCAGTGTGGACTCATCTGGGTTGCAGACTTCTCTTCCTATCCTCAAATGACAGAAGGGACAAGCTAGCTCGCTGAGGTCTCTTGTAAGAGCACTAATTCCAATCAGGAGGTCTGTGCTGTCATGACCTAATCACCTCCCAATACCATCATCTTTGGGAGTTAGCATTTCAACATATTAATTTTAAGGAAACACGTTCAGACCACAGCAATACTCTTTAAATTTTCTTTACAGAACACCTTTTTCTTATCCTATAACATAATGTCACCAGTGAGCTTATTAGAGAAGACTCATCCTCTTTTTCTATTGAAGAAATGGTGGCTTGGAAATGTATCTCAAAAATAATTCCCAGATATGTAAAGGTCTTTTACTGTTAACATCTTAAATTAGTATGATTATGGTGATATTTCATAATCTCTGCTTTCCTCTATATTGACAACATTATTAATTCCACCATTAACATAATACATAAGCTTTTTAATTGTTTAAAATTATTTCTAGTCTAAAACATTATCTTGGTAGGAAATCCTGGTGTTGCTGTTCAAGTTCCTATTAAACTACTTGAAAATAAGAAACAAATTAAAATTGATAACTCCAAAAGGGAAGTCTGAAAACCGTCATATTGCCTGAATATTAGGGGTGTTTCCAGTAATTATAAGGCAGTGGTATTGAGTCAGAATTCTTCTCAGTGATGAACACTGGTTTTACCACTTTGAAAAAACAAGTTTCCTAGATTGAATGAAAAAAAGGGTGCTGCTTCATCTTTCTGCCTCTACCTGATATCTGGTTCAGGCATTTGGAGTCTGTATCAAAGAGATAACAGGGCAAAAAGCCATTGATTCCACCACTATTGATTCTTCCAGTAGCTAGTGCTTTGTAACTGCACCCCAATAAGTACCTCTCTTTCTACATGAATTTACTGCCTGAAGTTGTTAGGAAACTGGATAGAAAGTGAATTAAAGGGCCTAAGGGAGCCAAGTGGATTGTAAATTGCTCATGCACAATGACATGTAGTTCTAAGAGGTATATCACTTAGGTAGAGTTGAAATTAGGAATAGGCCTGCAACCTTGCATGCAGATTAAAACCTTCCAAGTGTCAGTCATACTTTCTATTAAGAGTATTTATTTGGTTTTAATAATTATCTTTAGATCATACTTACTTTCCTGTAAGACATGTCTCAAAGTGCTGGTTCCCAGAAGAGAGAAGCTTTTAAGAAACCCAAGACATTCCCTTCCCTCAGCACAGAGTAAAGTATGGTGAATCACCCATCTATTTCGTTCAAGTACTTAACATGCACAGAAATTCATTGTTTCTACCTGAAAATGATAGGTTCCACATTTCAGCACAGTGTTTGGCCCTTATGTAGGAGGAGCAAAATGTGTGTGTTGAAAGCTGGTAGCACATTTCTGGAAGGGAAGGAAGGCAAACCATGAGACATGGGGTGAGTATGCCCTGGAGCCAAGGAAAAACAATCGCCATTCTTAGCAAAATAAAATGAGAGATTTGGTTTCCTCCTGAAACAGATAAAGAAGAATTGAAAAGGAGAGAAAAGGGTAGCATGAAACAATCCAGTGAGTTTCAGGCTATAGAAGTTTATGTATTAAGAGGCCTCAGTGACCAAAGGCTCTTCATGAAACAGGGCTGCTAGTATTTAATTTTAAGGTGTTTATATTGCTAAGATATCACATTCACCTTCTCATCTTTTCCCAAATCCTCAATACCATCTAATAAACAACTGCATCTCTTCTGTGAAAGGTGTGTGGGCGGGGGGAGGAGTAGGCATATTTGTGTGATGTATTGTTTTGCTTTATTTTTCCTCAAAAAAGGGGGTTGCTTGGCTCATTTTCAAGTCCATATTGAGATTATGCAGGTCAGATATTACATATATAGAATGGCAGGAAATGATGTCAATAAAGTAAGTAAATTAACCATGAAATATGAATCATTTTACCATCCTCTAAGACACTTCAATATACTTGGAGACAATTCCCAAATTTTAAAACTTAGAAATTTCCATTTAAGTCAATCATGTCTAGCAATGAAGTGGGAAGAAGGATCTAGGATCCAGGTAGCATTTGAATTACACTGAATAAATTGATAAACATGTATAGCATCCAAGAAACCAGTGAAATCATGTAGATCACTCCCTCATTTTAACATAGAAAGGAGAAGCAAAAGGAGGAGAAATGATCTGATCTAATACACCAGCAAGAAGAAAGCAACATCAAAAATATAACCCAGAATCTTTGTTTTATAGTATTGACAAGAACAGTTATTTGTAATATTCCATGATTCAAATCCTTCTGATTTAATAAGGCTACACATTCTGAATTGGTTTTAGATAAGAAATACTCTTCATACTTTCTATATAAATGCATTTGAATGTATTGATTTGAAAGTAAGGTCACATTTCAAAAATCATGCTCACAGTCCAGTATTTTTACTACTCATTGAACTTGGCTTATATGATACATGCTTAATTAGCATATTAACTTGGATAGAAATGTTCTTCATTGGGTCTCTTAATATTAATAGATATATTTGACCTATATTGTTAAATAAAATATATAAAACCAAAATAGCTTTCCTAATCTATTGCTTCTTAAGTTCTAACTTAATGCCTTCCTTAGGCAAAAAAGTTATAAGTAGGTAAAAAAAAAGGGAAGTTCTATTATTGGAAATGCTGAAATACAGATAGGACTATGTTTGATTCTTTTAGAATTACTCATTTTATATTGTCTACTTCTATTCTTTTTCTAAGCATTAGAATCAGAGATACTAAGAATAGTAGTTACAGCATTTCCATGAGTAAATGGACCAGGTTTCTATAAATAATGCAATTTAAAATAACTAGCTACCACATCCTTGACATGTAAAATCCTTCCTGGTTATGAGTTCCACAGATACTAAATGTATGTGCAAAATACAATCACCACCATGCATTACCACTACAGATCTTTATTCTCTTTCAATTGCCTGCTTCCAGCTAACACTAGGAAGTTTGCAGTGTTTTGTTATTTATGTTTCCAATCTTCATAAATATTACGGAATATTAAGACTTTTTTCCCTGTAGAAAAAAATATGGTACCTATTTCTGAAATTATTATACAGCTATTTGAGTACTTATGATACATTGAAAATTAAGATAAGAGTAGTGGATATAACTGTCTCCATATTCCAAATTTAAAATAACAAATTTAGGTATTTATAGATGATAAATATTTTAAATATATTTACTGGAAACTAAAGGCTGGGAGAAAAGAGGCCAGATATCTTAACTATTTCTCAGTTGCTTTTCTTCTACGGGTTCCAACCATTTTCTTTATACTTCCAATCTGTATTAAGATTGTAAATTATCCGTAATTCTGTCTAATTTGAGTTCCACATTTCTCCTGTAAAGTAATACTAATTTAAACGCTAAATTCTTACAATACTTATGTGTTTCTAAGTGCCTTTATTGGTAATATCCAATCTGATCATTATTATAACATATGCAGGTGTGATATTGTGATTCATAATAATGTATTTGGTCTTCGCCCTAGTTTCTGGCTCTGAACTCCTAAAACCCCCGTAATTTCCTAAGTAATGAGAGAGATAAAGGTGTATACTGTATGTTAAGGTAGCGACTTTTGAACTGCTCCTAAGATAAGAACTGGTTTCCAGAAAAACCAACCAAACCATTAGATGGTTGGAACTTCAATCCCACCCCACTCCCACCTCTAGGGAGGGAAGAGGAGCTTGAGGTTAAATCAACAGTCAGTGTTTTGATCAATCATATCTATGTAATGAAGCCGCCATAAAACTGCAAAAGGTCTGGTTTTGGAGTGTACAGGTTGGTGAACATGTGGAGATTTGGGGAGAGTGGTGTGCGTGGAAAGGGCATGGAAGCTCTGTGCCCCTTCCCTCTTACCTTGCCCTATGCATCTCTTCCATCTGGCTGTTCCTAAGTTATATTCTTTTATAACAATCCTGTAACCTCGTAAGTAAAAGGTTTCTCTGAGATCCATGAGCCACACTGACAAATTAATCAAACCCAAAAAGGTGGTCATGGAAACTTTTGATTTGTTACCAGACCTGGCCTGGCATCTGACATCCAAGAAGGGGGTCATGGGAAACTCCAGTCTATAGCAAGTCAGTCAGCGTCACCCAGTAATAACCTGAGCTTGTGACTGGTGTCTGAACTGGGAGGAGAAGGGGCTGGCAGTTTTATAGGACTGAGCCCTCAACCTTTGGGATCTGATGCTATCTCCCAAGTAGATAGTGTCAGAATTGAGTTGAATTGTAGGACACTCAGCTGGTGTCTGGACAACTGCTTGTTGGTGTGGAGGACCTACCCCTGCCCCAGCACACACATTGGAACTGGTCCCATGGACTCAAAAGAGCAGGACACTCTATTTCATAAATAAGGAATTCATTTTCTGAGTTTGTCAGTAAAATTTTCAAGGCCATACCGTCACAGAGAGAAATTTCTGTGCCTCTAAATTGGGGTGCCAAGGGTCATCTGAATATTTATAACATCATTCAAGGGCCATAAAAATTATCAACTTAAAAATTAGCCTGCTATATTTGGTCAAACATTTAATTAAAGCACCCCTAATGCCTTGTCAGGGCCAGACCAAAGGATTTCGTGGGCCTTATATGGCCCACTGGCGGACCTTCCTCACCCCTGTTAAACCATCAAATCCTAACCAGTTTTCCCAGCTTCCGCAGGTTCCTGAAAGAAGCATGTGGGAGAGACTCGGGAGAAAGGATCATTTTATTTCCATGGAGCTTTTGGGAAATCATAACCTTGGTATACTGGGCTGGACCTTTTCTGAGCACAATATTTGATTTTAAGGTTCATCTTGACAAAAGTAGGATAAACACTGCATCCTTCTACCCTGAGGCCATAGTAGAGTTTAAAGGCAAGTTTTCTGAAGGCAGAAGATCTGTGTTAATATCCCACCTCAAGCACTTTCTGGCTCTATGCCCTTGACCTTGTTATTATCTTCTCTGTTTGCTATACAAGGATTTGATGTGAAGGTTTAAGAAACTATGGCTTGAGAAGTGCCTACTGTGGTGCAAGGCACAGAATAAGCATTCAATAATAGTTTGTATTATTATCATTGAGCTCTTAGTATTTGGATGGTGGAGTAGAAGTATAAAAAGACAAACCTAAAAAAAAGGCCAAAATACAGATGAAATAACGTACCATTCTCCAGCCATTTTTAGTACAGGTCTACTTTTAAGCAGCCTAAAACAGTCCTACCACACCAGATGGGAGAACTCTTTGACCCACATGATAGAGCTGGCCCAAATACAGTTTATGGGCCTGTACCAAAATCACCCGGAATGTTTATTATAAATACTAGAGGCCTGATGCACGAAATTTTTGCAAGAGTAGGCTTTCCTTCCCCCAGCGGCCAGCACTGGTTTTCCTCTGGCACCCAGGACCTGGGCTTTCCTCACAGTCCTGGCTTCTTCCAGAAGGATGACCAGTCTAATTAGTATATTATGCTTTTATTATTATAGACTTAGAGGCCTGGTGCACGAAAATTTGTGCAATGGGGCGGGGGTTCCCTCAGTCCAACCTGCCCCCTCTCACAGTCCGGGAGGCGGGCCTAAGCCTCAGTCTGGCTTCCCTCTGCAAGAGGCGACCAGGCCTGTCAGGGCAAGGCACTGCCCCCATTACCCCGCTGCTGCTGCTGCCACTGCCAGCCACAGCTGCCTGGCCTCGGCCCTCACAGCCACCATGGCTTTTTCCAGAAGGACATCCAGAAGGATGTCCGGAAGGATGCTTGGCTGCCCGTTCTAATTAGCATATTACACTTTTATTATTATAGATTAGGTAGCAAGCATAATGTTACCAATGTAACAAATGTAAAAGTTCAGATTAGATAAGGAACACCTCAGATTTTCTATCTAAATGAATTTGAATGTATATTTTTCAATTCAATTTTTCAATTGAATTTTTCAATTCAAATATATATTTGAAACTTATTTATGTCTTAAGTCTCAATTTCAAACTTGGAAAAAAACAATACAAACTTTCTCTCAAACACAAATAAACTAAATCATTTTTATTCAGGTTAATCTCAGTCACATCAGTTACAGTATTGATGTCTTACTTATTTAAGGTATGACTCTAAATTACTCCCCCTCCCCACCTCACTTCTGCTCAGGCTAACGTCATATTCCAATAATAAAGTGCCATGGGGAAAGGACTGTCTGGTTCTAGTTTGTATTCTTCCACCAGGCTTGCATCAGATGAAATGCATGTCGTCAGTTTAGGCCATAACACTCACATATTCAACAACCTTTAGTGACTCCCAATTTTCCACACAAATATATCTAAGCACATTAGGAAGGCCCAGCACTGATCTGCTTTCTCCTAACTCCTCATTTTCTATATCTCCCTGCTTCAATTTCTGGGCTCCAGAAACACTGAAATCTTCTAAGCTGAAAACACTTACTTTTATTGAATTTGTGTCTTTGCTGATTTCTCTCTTTCTCTGTGGAATGTTTTTCTTGCCTCTTTAGCTGGCCCATCCTATTCATTTTTAATATTCAGCTCAGAAGTCATACTTCTTAAGAAATTTTTCCCAGATTGCCCACCTGAATAGATACACACAAAGGCTTATCCTTATTGAAAAAGATGCTCCTCTTCTTGGTCTCCATAGGACTCTAGTCACTGAACCTTCACCATGCTTTTAAATTATCTATTTATTCTCTCTCCTGCTTGCTGGGCCACCTTCATAGGCAACTGATTAGTACACTTGCATAGTGTTCAGCTCTCAGGGCTCCACACTTGAGTTTCAAAGATCTGCAGTCATTGTCTTGCAATTTTTAAAAATTGTTTCTTGAGTTTGTGTTTTGTAAGTGAAATCTGATAGGACGATGGAGAGAGAGAGAGAGAGAGAGAGAGAGAGAGAATGAGAATGTATGTGTATGCGTGTATAATAGAGACATAAAGATAGAGAGATGAGGAGGGGGCTTAGAACCTTGGCTCACAGATATCTGGCTTCCAATTGCCACCCACCTCTCATGAATGGGTTCTCAGCTATCCACTCCTCTGCTACCTGGTGCCCTGGGCTCTGCTCCATCTCCCCCTCTTCCTCCCAGTGACCACTGCAACCCTGCATTCCAGGCGGGTTTGGGTGCAGGCTTAAGGAAAGTCAGGATCAGGTATATGCTCCAGGGCATCTGGAGCATTTAGTGTGGAGCACATTGGCCATCTCCACCTCTGAGCTGGTACATCACACATTCTGAGGACTTGCCCCAGACCTAGGACTCAAACACTGCCTGATTAGAGACTGCCACCTCCTGAGTGTGGGCTGTCTACTGGAGGTTGGGTCAGTGAGCCAGTGGAAACAGAGCACTGTGCAATTATTTACAAAAACACATTAAATAGCAAATTTTTAAAATACAGGTCAAGAAAGACACTGACAGAAATGAAAATGTTTTATAAACGTTATTACACTTCTTTCATCTTCTGTATGAAAGTGTGGTTGAATAATAAGGTCTGTGAAGAGGTATTTGTAGAAAACTTTTGACTTGTTCATCACAACACTTAATAAATAGCATATAAAAGCTGTTAAAAACAGAAATAACATTTTCCACACACTAATAAAACTGACTCCACGTTTTTTGCCTCTTCTCAAAGTATAGGATTGAAATCTTTTTTTCAAAACAATTTTGTTGTCTGCCATATTTTAGAGAAAAAATAAAGCTATAAATGTCTACTCTTTGATTTGGTAGTGTCATTAAATAAGCAACTTCCATTTGTTTTTATCAATAACGGGTTTTGAAATTACACTAAGCAGCAGCATGCCAAAACTTTGGGAGAAAAATGCATTCAGGAAAGTAATACATATCTATATCTATAAATGGAGAGTAGTGATTTAATAAACCAAGATATGAACTACTCCATGTACTATAGTATCTAAGCCATTTGTCAATTTACCATGCTTATGATGTCTATTTTATCATTATGTGTATTGATTTCAGTTCTATAAAAAGAGGAAGAAAAAGCTTGAGGGGAGAGTGCTTTTGTAAGTAAACGTATAAGCTATCCTATATGATAAAAGCCTAATATGAAAATTGTCCCCTTGACCAGGAGTTTGACAAGGGGGCAGCAGTGGCAGCAGCAGGCAGCCTGGGGAAAGGAGACACCCTGGCCGGTGGCCGACAGCCACTAGGGACCCTACCCATGCACGAATTTTGTGCACTGGGCCTCTAGTATGGCTTATAAAATTAAGTGAATGTTAATTTGCATTCATTCAATTTTTTACTAGTAATTGATGGTGATAAAATATAGAAAAACCAGGAAGTGAATGAACCACTTGAAATAGGGCAGTAACCAGAGAAAGCAGATATAGTCTCTGCCCTCATAGAACTTTCAACCACTGGAGAAGAAAGGCATTCAGCATTAATTAGAAATATTTTTAGTAAACAGCTTTCTGTGTAATAAGGGATCTATTCTAATATGGACAGCAGTACCAAGGAAGGCTTTCCTAAGGAAATTATCTTTAACTTTAGGCCTGTGGATAAGGAGGAATTAGGTAAGCTAAAAGAGAAGATAAAGCAGCATTTCCAAATATGCTATTTTTGTTAGCACATAGTAAATCTATTCTCACAATTATATACATATGTTGAAAAAGAAACCAGATAATTTTAAAATGCAGAATCACTAATTTGGGATGTGTGATACCTTAAAAAAATAAACAAACTGCATTTGTATTTATCTTTAAAGAGTTTTTCTTAGCAAACTAATAGAAGAATAATCATTTGTAATGGAACCTCACACTATTTAAAATAGTGGTTTAGTAAATGGAACACTTAAATACTAAAAAGAAGTATCATTTCAGTGGTTAAAACTGGCCTGTTTAAAATTTACTCCAAATTAGTGAGCTATTACATTTAAAAGGCTGATTTGCACTGTCTGCAAGTAGTTGAGTCAAGAATTCTTCCAAACTACATACCAGCTGTCCTATGTTACACAAATAATTTAATTGCCCTGAACCTCTGTTTTTTCATCTGTCTGTACTTAAGGAAAAAATATTTCCCTAGGACACATGTGAGAATTTAACAATTAAATGTGAAAAGAATGTTAAAGCTCCTACTCTAAACTATTTAATAGCAGATCAACATGACAAGAAAGAGTTAAGTAATTTAAAAACAGATCAATATAAATTATCTTATCTGAACAATAGAGAGGAAAAAATCAGGAATGAAAAAGAAGAAAAAAACACATTTACTTGTCAGACCATAACAAAAGGCTGATATTCTTGTAATTGGAATCTCAAAAGCAAAGTAGAAAGAGTGCAGTTCTGAAAAATTATATGAAGAAATAATGGCCCAAACTTCCTAAGTTTAGAAGACACAAACTTTGAGATTCAAGAGCCTGAGTGAGCCTCAAGCTGAATAAATTTAAAATTTGCAGGGCTAGATAAATCATAATCATAGTTGAATATGCTAAACACAAAGATAAAATCTTAGAAGCAGCCAGAGGGGAAAAACACAATTCATATCTGATAGAACTATGATTCAAATGATTGACTATATATCACCAGAAATTGTAGAGTCCAGATGATGTGGCACAACATTTTAAAGTATTGAAAGAAAAGAACTATAAGCTCATAATTATATATTTATTACCAATATATATTCTTTAGGAATGAAAGTGAAATAATGACATTCTCATGAATGTCTCATGAAGAGCAACTAAGACAATTCATAGCCAATAGATTTGCTCTAAAAATATTTTCTAAAGGAAGTTCTTCAGAGCAAAGGGCAAGAACACCAGAAAAAAAGAAAGAGCAATAGAAATGGTAAGTATCCTGGTAAATATAAACAGATTATTCTTCTCTTTTAAGTTTTTTTTAAAATTTTCTGATGGTTGACAAAAAATATAACTTCTGCTGGAGTTTTCGATGTGTATAAATGAGTTTTCAACATTATAGTTGAAGTGGTAAAATACAGATGCTTAGTAGACTGAAAAGTTAAGCATGTCTTTGCAATCCTTAGAGCAATTACAAGAAGAAAAAAAAACTAGATATACTCAAATTCATAAAAGATAAGTTAAAAAGAGAATAAAAAAGGTCAAATAGCATTTTCCTCCCCAAAAGGGGAAATGTTAGGAATAAAAAGAGAAGACAAAGAGAAAATGAAACAAAACAAAATATGGTAGCTCTAAATCCACACATATCAATAATTATATTAAATGTAACTGTCGACACACTAATTAAAAGACAGAGATCATCATAATGGAGAAAACAGGCACACTTATATAATATTTACAAAAAATCCTTTTTAAATATAACAATGCAAATATATTAAAAGGACTATCTAAGAACATAACTCACACAAACACCCTAAAACCAGAAGAAACATAGCATATTGAATATGTTGTTAAATATGTTTATGACTGCATGTAAGAAATGAGAGTTCATACATGAACATACTGAGGCAAGTAATTCAAGTTATGGAATTAGAGACCATTTTATTTTGCTGGGACTTACTTGCATTTTTTACATTTTCTCAAATGAGCATTACTGACTAATTCCTAAAATAGGTTCTAATGCTTTGGAGATAAAATGGAGAAACAAATATTTTGTGGTTGGAAAAAACTGGTTTTAGGGACCAACTGAGGAAATTGTGGGAACGCAGAGATGAGTAAAATTTGGGTTTTAAAAGGCAACATTCTACATGTAAACCAAAAATTTATGAGAAAAGAAAATTATCTTGGAAACTGATGAGCTCAATTTAGAAAATTTTGAGGGATACTTTAAGAAGTAATAATTAGTTGAAAGATGGAAAGTTTAGTGCAAATTTCAAAAGAACTGTTAGAGCTAGAAACACAGATTGAGACTATCAGCAGATAAACTGACTACAGCTTTAAAGGGAATAGTTTAAAATCTATATATGGAAAGCTAATTTGTTGAAATGGCTGAGTATACATCTTGCGGTTTTGCATTCTGAAGTACTGGCACATGAAGATTTATTACCAATATTAATTGGGGAGGTTTGGTATTCTATCCTAAGGCCAGTGGTGTTAAATATGCATATCTATTAGAACAAGTGGTTCCTTCTCTATATTTTACTACTTAAACACACCTCTGATTGCTACAGTAATTTAACCTTCACCTAATTTCACTAAATTACTTATAAACATCAGCTAGTAAAAGTTAATTGAAAAAATGTAATTGGATATTTTGGGTATGGCCCTACCACACAATTAAGCCATTCTTTTGACTGATGGTTTTAATGAGACATCAGTTGAAAGTAAAAGCTTGGAAAATATATGTTACTGACTTTCATTAGTGGGCTTCAAATGAAGCAAATCCTGTTTTGGGCAAATCGTTTTCTGTTTTTTAGTAAAGAGTGCCTTTATTGAGTACCTGTAAAGACGATAGACATCATTCACTGGTGGCCTCAGGTTTTTTAAAAAAATATTTGTTTAATTATCATTGGTAGTTCAAAATCAGTGGCAGTATTAAGAAACTTAATTTACTATGGAGGTGTCAAAACAATTGCTTAGATCAGGAAATACTGTGTTTACTTAATTGTGTGATTTTGGAGTAGGTCAGGATAAGGCAAGTGAGTAAGTAAGACAAGATTAAAGGCCAACAATGGAAGAAATATATAGCCCAGAAAGAGAAATGCAACCAATGCAAATGCTATATCTAAACTCTTCCAAAAGCTGGCTGGACAAGCACTCCAGCCCCACCCACTCCTGCAATCCCTCCAAAGCCAGGCAGGTGAATATGGCACACGGAATCCTCACAGGGGATGTCCCTTGGCTGCCTGGCTCTTGTGGCTGGGGTCTAAAACTATTGGAGAGAGAGTTATTGGAAGGCTACCACCTCCAGGGCACCGCACAGACAGCAGCCTGAAACAAACCTCCAGTCTTCCCGTGGAAAAGGCCTCTTACCACTTGGAGTGCGGGTGAATTTCCCGCCAAAATATAAGATGGCTCTGTCTTTTGGTTTTGTTCCATCCACCAAAAGGGTGGATTACAAACAAATATTTGGTAATACGCAGTTACAATCGGCCCGAGTTTACACGTTTCCCGCACTCCACCGCAAATCTATATGAACCGAGTTAAAGACGGCTCCCGCGGAGTACGCGCAATTCACGCGAGCCGACTTAACTCGTTTCCCGCACTCCAAGTGTTACTTGTTCCAGGGCTTCAGAGTGAGCTCAGGCTTCAGGTTTGCCACACATCTAGAGACTAGGGAAGTGCTGTCAGGGAACGTAAACTGGGGATGCCATCCTTATGCTCTCCCTTGGCCTTGCTACCGATCACCAGTACCTCCTAGAAATAATCTCATACACTCTCTGGAGCCCAGATTTCTGCAACTGTCACTAAGGGGATATCTCCAGATTGCCTACTATGAAGGCTGGCAAGGTTTATAGGTGTGGTCCCACAGTACTTACATACCTTCAAAACTGTAGCTGAAGGGTCTAGCCTCAAATCATCCTGAAACTAGGTGCTGACTGAGATCCCTCATGCTAGAATACTCACAATTCTTGGCACACCCTCAACAACAGACTTATCGAGAGTAAATAGGCTGCTTGGACAATCAAAAAGTTTCAAGAGACAACCAAGAGCTAGAGCAAGGCTAAACAATAAGGTACATTTCCTACTGAAGGCCACTACTTCAAGATTGGGGGAGATAGCTGTTTTGGCTAATTCCAAGAAACAAACACACAGAATCAAGCAAAATGAAGAAACAAAGGAATGTTCTAAATGAATTAGAACTTTAATGAAACAGTGAGAAATAATTATCTGATAAAGAATTAGAAGAAATTATCATAACAATGCTCATCCAGCTCAGAAGAATGGGTAAACACAGTGAGAATTTCAACAGAGATAATTTTTTTTAAAGTATGAAAGAGAGCTATGAATACAATAACTGAACAGGAACAAACACTGGAGGGGTTTATCACAGGCTAGATGACATGGAAAAAAGAATCAGTGATCTGGAAGTCAAGGCAGTGAAACTCATCCAAACAGAACAGCAAAAGGAAAAGGAATTTTAAAAAGTGAAGACAGGCCTTGACCAGTTTGGCTCAGTGGAAAGAGCATTGGCCTGAGGACTGAAGGGTCCTGGGTTCCATTCCAGCGAAGGGCATGTACCTTGGTTGCAGGCACATCCCCAGTCGGGGATATGCAGGAGGCAGCTGATCGATGTTTCTCTCTCACCGATGTTTCTAACTCTCTATCCGTCTCCCTTCCTCTCTGTAAAATATCAATAAAATATATATATTTTTAAGAAGCAGAGTGGGCCAAAAAATAAATAAAATAAATAAAAAGTGAAGACAGCTTAAGGGACCTCTTGGACAATATCAAGGAGTATATTTTCATACTGAAATTCCGGAAGGAAAAGAGACAAAGAGGTGGAACGCGCATTTGAAGAAATAATGACTAAAAATGTCTCCAAACTGGAGAGGGAAACCGACATCCAGATCCAGGAAGTCCACAGTGTTTCAAACAAGAAGAAGCCAAAGAGAACGACACTAAGACACTAAGATACAATTTAATTAAATTGTCAAATGTTAAATTTAAAAGTAGAATCTTAAAAAAGAGACAACTTGTTGTGTACATGAGAACCCCATATGTATGTATGTATGTACTAGTATGTATGTATGTCTATATGTATGTATGTCTATATACACAGAGACAGAGACAGAGAGAGATCCGAGATCTGCAGGCAGAGTGCACGCAGGAGAAGATAGGTAACTTGGCCACCATCTACCAGCAAGAACCAGGCTCCATGCTCTTCCAGCAGCTCCTGCAGCAGATGCAGCCACTGCAGAAACCTGGACATTAAACCCTTTTAGGTCCAACGTCCAGGCTGACTCGACAGACCAGGCGCTAGGAGCAGGTCCAACGTGGAGCTGAGGTCGACACCGCAAACCGCTGAGATTATACGCATTGTCAGTAAGGTGCTGGGTTGCATGTGGGGAAATGGTTCAAAAGATACCACACTATGAAATGTTTTAAAGAATAAACTCTTTGATTGAACATACTTAAGAATATAACCAGTGAATTTTTGGTTTAAACTTTAAAATAAGAACATTAAAAAGTTCAACATTCAATCCCGTCAATTAATTTGGACCAGACTGTTTGAATTCCAAAAATAAAACTGGACCGCAAAGGGTTTTAAGCTCCCATCCTGCTGGGATGAGGATAACGGCTTCTGGAACATTCCCGAGCCCATCGTCCTGGAAACCAGTCCCCAGTGGTTCAACAGGGCCTCGGAACCACCCAGCCCAGGAGGCCTCCCCGCAGACCCGGCACCGGGAGCGCAGGAGGAGCCCCAGGGGCTGAGGCTCAGGTGCGGCCGCTGAGGAAACAGCCAGGAGCCACTTCCGGTCCTGGCGCCAGACCCTCCCGGAGCCTCGGAGGAGCCTCAGGCGCCTCAGCTCCAGCCGGGACTCGGCCCAGCCCTGCAACAGCCTGGCAGGCCGCCCTGCCGCCCAGCCGCCCAGCCCGGCCCTGAGGGGCGCCCTCCCGCCCTGGGGCCTCGCTCCTGCCCATCCCCGTCACGAGGCCGGGAGTGGACACGCTCACGCCCTGCCTGCGGGCTTCCTGACCTGCCGGGCCCCAGGGCAGCCCCGCCGGCCCTGCCACCTGCTCACCCAGTGACCGGCACAGGGTGCCCAGGCCCCGGGAAGACTCACCCCTTCCGGTCCCCAGGGCGCCCTCCCCTGCCCGGGGGAGCCCTCGGAGGCCTGACCGTCCTCCTGCCATGGCGGTGCCTCCCGCGCTCACCTGTCCAGGCGCTGCCGGTGGTGCGGACTGTGCCTCCGAGGCCAGCAGCCTCCAGGCCTTCGCTGCCGGCCCCAGGGAGCGGAGCGACTCCCAGAAGCTCATCCTCTTGGCGGCCTGGTCCCCAGGCAGGGGTTCCGCGGTGCCCACCCCTCGCTGGTCGGCAGCAGGAGGAGGCCGCTCCCAGGTGCTCAGGTGAACCCAGTAACCTGCCCCCGGGGGAGGGGGGGGGGAGGGGCAGAGGCCTTTGCAGCCCTGTCTCTGTATCTCACATTTTCTGAGTCAAAAATACGGCTTTATGCTTTGCTAGTTTTCTACAATTGGCCTGGCTTTTATTTTGTTGCTCTCTACTTTTATCTTTAATTTTTCTAATGTCCACATACCTTTAGTTTACTTTGCTCCTTTATTTTTAAAATCTGTTTTAATGCAGAATCTTGAATCATTCATTTTAGACCTTAATTTTTTTTAAAATCTGAGTACTTGAAGGTAAAAATGTCCCTGTAATAATTGTTTTAGTTCCGTTCGCCATTTTCTTTAGATGCTGTGTTTTGTAAGATCATTCCGTTCAAAAAAACTATTCTATAATTTCTCCTATGATTTTTTTAACGGTTTATTTCAGAGTATGTGAATTGAAAGTATTTGCAGTTTTCCTTGATATGTTTTCGTTATTGATATCTAATTACATTGCGATCAGAGAATTTTTTTCCATATAATTTCAATTCTGTTAAGTTGATTCAGTCTTTTTATGGTCCAGTTTATGGTCCATCTCGGTGAATATAATATGAGCATTCAAAAAGAATGTCTGGATGTGAGGGCGATCTGGCTGCGACATCTGTCACCCCATTGATCGCCAGGGTTGATTCGGCTGATATGGCAGGCTAGGCGGGTGTCCCCCTCCTCCCTCACCAGATCCATGTGCGTCCCTCCCGAAGCTGCGTGCTGGGTCGAAGAGGACGACCTTCCCCCCCAGGAGAGGACCGGTCTTCGGTCAAGGGTATACGAGTAGCTGCGCTCCCCTGCTAGAACCTCCAAACAAGCTCTCAAAAAGAATGTCTATTCTGACATTATCATGTGTAATGTATAATTATCCAGTGGTTCTCAACCTGTGGGTCACAAATAATGAAAATACATCCTGCATAGCAGATACTTACATTACGATTCATAACAGTAGCAAAATTACAGTTATGAAGTAGCAACGAAAATAATTTTATGGTTGGGGGTCACCACAACATGAGGAACTGTATTAAAGGGTCGCGGCATTAGGAAGGTTGAGAACCACTGCAAAGGTTATCTCTTCGTTTTTATGTCTAGAGGCTCAATCAGTAAGTTGGTCAAGGGGACTGTTAAAATCTCTTACTATGATTAGGGAATTATGTAGTTTTTTTCTTTATGCTATAGTTTTTGCATCATGAGTTTCAAAGCTTGGTTATAAGATCATACACATTTGTGATTATTATATCTTGACTTTCTGTGCTGGGATTTAGTTTTACTTATATTGTTCCAACTTGGCTTTTACTGAGCCTCTTGTTTGTGTAAAATGTCTTATACACATTTGGGGAGTTTTTGACCATTATTTCTTTAAAAAACTTACCTGTCTTGTTCTCTCTTGCCAATCCTTCTTGGGTTCAAATAACATGTAATTTATACTTTTGATATGTCCCACGGGTTCCTACCACTCTATCAGTTTTTTTTCCCATTTTTCTTGGTCTTCTTCAGACTGTATTATTTGTATTGCTCTATCTTAAAGATTACTGATTTTTTTCCTCCATTATCTTTACTCTTGTTATCCAAAAAAATGTTTTATTGCCTATTGTATTTTTCTGAAAATTTTTATCATTTTTGTTTTATCCTTTTACTTTTTTGTGCTGAGATTTCCTGACATTTATGTGTTATGAGTCTTTCTCCTTCTTCACATTGAATACATAGATAGATGCTAGCTGCTTTAAAGTCCTTGTATGGTGAATCCAAAATCTGGATAATCTCAAGGTTAAAATCTGTTGATAATTTTTCCTTTAAGAATTAGTAACATTTTTTTTTCTGGTTCCTTATCCTTGATTAATTTCTATTATGTCCCAGTTACTGTGAATATGACATTGTATAGTTAATTTGGCTTTAGTTAAATTCTTCTTAAGAATGGTTTTTGTTTTGTTTAAATGGGCAATTAATTTGGTCATCTTTAAATATTTTATTACATCTCAAATCTCAATTTAGTTATTCTAGCATTCATGGAGAACTACTTTGAGTCTCTGCCAGGCATATATGGTTCAGGAACTCACCAGGGATTTTGGATAGGGTTTATATCAGAATCGGGGGTTCCTCTGTGGCTCTCTCCTTTCCAGGAGTCTTCCTTCAGTTTGTAGAAGGTACAGTTGCCTTGAAATATGTCTTCTGGTTTTTCAGGTTAGAAAGTCTGCAGGTTTTCTATAAGTTATAGTCATTTCACACATTGAAAATGCTGGCCTAACTGAAAACTAAAAGTCGTGGGAGAGTGTGTGTGTGTTGTGTGTGTGTGTGTGGTGGGGGGGTTGGTTGGACATTCTTTTTTTTAACAAATATCAACTCAGCTCAAGAATGTAGTTGCATTTAATCATTATTCATTACCTAGTAGTCATTGCTTTATTTTCGTAGGTTGTCTGGAGTTTATAGTTGTTATATACAGGAAGGTTGTGTCCAGAAGGAGCTATTTGACTATGTTACAAACGATAGTCCTTTTCTTCATTTTTTTTTGTAATTTATTATTTCATAACTTTGTGCAGGGAGGCAGGAGAATGAGGAGCCAGCAGCAGCATAGCTGGGACTGGCCTGCCTCTCCTCATCCCCAGTGGGTGATGTATATCCTCAATTTCAGGCAATACTAAGATATATTTGCCCATATGATCTTATAATTTACATATTATTATACATATGTGGGAAAGGAGTTCTGAATTGTATATCACAGCATTCCTTTATAGGTTTTTAACCCCAAACATTACTTCCTGTTCAAACTGAGCTCTATGAAAGGGTTGTAACATGAACATATGTAAATTCTCAGTAAATAACAAGGCTTCAAATCAGTCATGTCCTTTGTCTCATATTTTATTTCTAATACATACAATTAATAAGGTAAGAACTGATTAAGTTTATTGAAATTAATGTTATTATTGCACTACATAATGTTCAAATTTCACTAAGCTCTGCAAATATCTTACATGGCTGTATATTCTGTATTATGGCCTGGATTAATTTATATCTACTGTAGAATTATCAACAGAAACACAAAATTGCTTTCATTCCCAGCCAATGTGGCTCAAGGTTGAGCGTCAACCCATGAGCCAGGAGGTCATGTTTCGATTTCTGGTCAGGGTACATGCCTGGGTTGCAGGCTTGATCTGTAGTAGTGGGTGTGCAGGAAGCAGCCTATAAGTGATTCTCTCTCGTCATTGATGTCTCTCTCTTTCTCCCTAACCCTTCCTCTCTCTGAAATCAATTTAAAAATATATTTAAAGAATTGCTTTCATAAGAATTCAATGGGACTTTTAAATCTTATATGTAATATTACACTGCTATTTTTCTATAGAAATGCCATAAGCGTACTAATTTAATATAAAGTAGACACCTTAAACTTGTTTGTGAGGGAAAAGTGCAACCTGGGTGTCAGTTTCCATGGTGATTGAATAATACCAATTAAAGCACATATCTGTCCTAATATTTGAAATGAATCAATCAAAGATGAATAGATGAACCAAATAAATTTGCTAAATTACTGCCATAGGCATGTCATGAGAAAAAATGCATAGTTATCATTAAAATATTCTGGTTTAGATCCCAATATGTTTATGGAACATTTGATATTCTGTACAGTTTTACACTTTTTTTTCTCAATTCTTTGGTGATACAGTGAGGCAACTTTATAAAAGTTGAAAATGAGGTAAATAAGATTTACTGACCTCTGACAGTTAAAATTGGGAATATACCTTTAACAGGGGAATTTGGTAAATTTTAAAGTAATGAACTTTTATAATAAGTTATAGGGAAAGCTTATGGATTTCTCATAATCAAATTCTCAAAATATCGCTTAAGGCCAAGTTAGTCTGTAGTAACAAGACAAAAGGGAAAACTATGTGACAGAGAATGATGTTAATACTGAAAGAGGGAAAATTAAAGACATTGAGAGGAGATAAAATAGCCCAAGGGAAAAGAAGCCTATTTGATAAATATTGAAATATTCCAATAAATATTAAAAATAAATATTTTCACTTACATTGAAATTGCATATTAAATATGGTCATTTTATTATCAGAAATGTCCAGAAACTATACATTGTTATCATTTGAATTGTTATGTAACTGAACAAAAAGAAATAAGGCAAAGATAATGATGAGTGATATATATCAAGTGCTCACTATATTTCAGGTTTCACATGCATTATCTCTTTCAATACTAATTGCAGCACTCTTAAGTATTCTATGTTTTGTAATAGCTTAATATAAATTAATAAATTGTGTTACTATCGTATACTCTGGTATTGTATCCATCAGTTAGCTGCGCTTATGTTTGTCAGATTAGGTACTTAAGGGCAGATTACATCTGGGCATTGAGCAGCAAGCCTGAACTTCCAAACATTTATAGTATTGAATATGTCTAACTAGTTGAGGTCATATTTGATTTTTAAATTCATCACCCCATTCCTTGCTCTTTAATTCAATGACATTGAAATTCATTTCAAAAATATATTAAAAGACATATAGCCTAAAATTTTATATTATTAACACATAAAATAAGTAAATTTAGAAATATGAATATAACAAAACTAGAGGCCCGGTGCACAAAAATTTGTGCACTCGGGGGGGGCGGGGGGAGGGGGGTCCCCCAGCCCGGCCTGTGCCCTCTCGCAGTCTGGGACCCCTTGGGAGATAACGACCTGCTGGCTTAGGCCTGCTCCCGGATGGCAGAGGGCAGGCCCAATCCCTAAGTGCAGCCCCTGGTCAGGCTCAGAGCAGGGCCGATTGGGAGAAGGGTCTGTCATGCACAGAGCAGGGCGGATCGGGAGGTTGCAATGCCACCCTCAGTCTCGCTCAGGGTAGGGCCGATTGGGGAGTTGGGGCACCGCCCCCTGTCACACTCAAGGCAGGGTGGATGGGGAGGTTGTGGCGCCACCCCCTGTCACGCACAGAGCAGGGCCCATCAGGGGGTTGGGGCGCTGCCCCCTGTCACTCACAGAGCAGGGCCCATCAGGGGGGTTGGAGCTCCGTACCCTGTCACACACAGAGCAGGGCCCATCAGGGGGTTGAAGAGCTCCCCCCTGTCATGCACAGAGCTGCAGGGCAATCAGGGGATTGGGGAGCTCCCCCCTATCAGGCACAGAGCAGGGCCGATCAGCCGTTTGGGGCGCTGCCCCCTGTCACTCACAGAGCAGGGCCAATCAGGGGGTTGGGGCGCTGCCCCCTGTCACACACAGAGCAGGGCCCATCAGGGGCTTGGGTAGCTCCCCCCATCAGGCACAGAGCAGGGCTGATCAGGGGGTTGGGGTGCCTTCCCCTGTCATGAACAGAGCAGGGCGGATAGGGAGGTTGTGGCCCCGCCCTCTGTCACACACAGAGCCGCAGGGCGATCAGGGGGTTTGGGCGCTGCCCCCTGTCACGCTGATCCCGGTGCCGGGAGCCTCGCTGCTCTGCTGATCCGGGTGCCGGGAGGCATATTACCCTTTTACTATATAGGATAGAGGCCTGGTGCACGGGTGGGGGCCGGCTGGTTTGCCCTAAAGGGTGTCCTGGATCAGGGTGGGGGTCCCCACTGGGGTGCCTGGCCAGTCTGGGTGAGGGGCTGAGGGCTGTTTTCCGGGTGGCGAGTGACTGAAGCTCCCAACCGCTCCTTATTTTCTTCTTCTTTTTTTTTTATTTTATTCTGGGCCAGCTTTAGCTCTGAGGCCTCGCTGCTGAAAACATCGATACAATGTTTCGGTCCGGCTGGGTTTCAGTCCGGCTGGTTTCTGGGGTTTTGTTTACCTTCTTATTTGCAACATAGTACATAGTTACTTAGACTTGCAGCTGAGAGGCCGGCAAGTGAGGCGGGGAACGTTGGAGTCCGCAGCAAGCAAGCCTCATGCTCGCTTCAGTGCCTGGCTGCTGGCCGCCATCTTGGCTGACAGTTAATTTGCATATACTCACTGATTAGCCAATGAAAAGGGTAGCGGTCATACACTAATTACCATGTTTCTCTTTTATTAGTGTAGATACAATTTACCATTCACAGAATAAGCTGCATGGTGAACTATGGAACACCAATAATGACTAAAGTCATCAGCAGTATTGTACAGCATAGGCAGAATGAAATTAGTGGAGGACAAAGATGTATATTCGGAGCAAGGAACATGACAAGGGAAAACATAAGACAAAGCTTAATATTTCTGAAGAGTTAGCCCAAGAAGAGAAGGATGATAGGCTAAGGGGGACAGCCTACCTGTTTCAGGATGGGAGATACAAAAAAAGAGCTTGAATAGAATGAGGGGCCAGATTCTGGGTATTGGATTCAAATAAGAGACTTATTTCCCTTAACAAAGACAAATTGTATTATTTTCTGGATTTTAGGATTAGTTTTTGTCATAAACAATTATTTTGTCATAAAGAATGAAGGATTAATTTTTGTCATAAAGAATGAAGAATTTTCCAGTTAATGGAATATGCTATACTGAATGCAAATGATTATTTCATGTAAAAAGAAGCTTACCTATCCTATTAATAATCCTATTAATAAAAGCCTATTCAGCGGTTCTCAACCTGTGGGTCACGACCCCTTTGGGGGTCAAACGACCCTTTCACAGAGGTCACCTAAGACCATCGGAAAACACATATATAATTACATATTGTTTTGTGATTAATCACTATGCTTTAATTATGTTCAATTTGTAACAATGAAATTGGGGGTCACCACAATATGAGGAACTGTATTAAAGGGTCACGGCATTAGGAAGGTTGAGAACCACTGGCCTATGTGGTCGTCACGCCCTCACACTGTAATGCCCTCACACCTCAAAGAGCAATCACCAAAAGACTACATACGCAAAGGGCGCGCTCGGGTGGGCGGGACCCCCGACTCCGGCCTACCTCTTTGGGGCAACCCATCAAGGAGCCCCAGATGAGTGGGCGGGGCCTACCTCTTTGGGGTGATCGATTGCGGGGCTCCCACACTGTGAGAGGGCACAGGCCAGGCTGAGGGACTCCTCCCCTCACCCCGAGTGCATGAATTTCATGCACCGGGCCTCTAGTATTTTAATAAAAATCCTGCTGGAAGGAGAAGCACAAACTTCTCTTACTGTTTCTAGATAATTTTTAAATTCATCAGTGAGGAATGATGATAATTATTTTTATGTTGTATATATGTATATGTGTGTATTTATGCAGTCTAAGAGATTTTGATTTGTCTCAGGTCACAGTTATCCAGGATTTATATTGAGAGCTTCTGATCTTTGTATTCTTTCACTCCCTTATAATGCAATTGTAGTGTTAAACTGGATGGTCCTTGATCAGGATGTTAAAGTGTATTGGTCTGCACCATGCTTTAATTCTCCATATTTTGTCAGATAACTACAGTATTTCAATTATAATGTTTTCATATGCAATGAGCAGGTGGCCTTATTTCTAATCCTTTGTATATTTGAGAAATATTTTTATGTTCTTCATGTAGGAAAAAAACTAGATTTAAGTTATTGGTTCATAATATTTTCATATCAAAACTTATTAACAATTCATTGCATTTTTAAATTTAGTGTTGAACCTAATGTTGCAGAGGCAATGTCTGAAGTGAGTTTTCTTGCTGTTCTATTTTACAATGTGACTTATGGCTATAATGTTATTGTTGGCTACTTGGGGTTTTTGTCTTGTTTTTTATTTGTTTGCTTGCATTTGCCTCTCTACCCTTAAGATTTTACTACTTTTATTACGGATTTATAAATTTTAGAAAAGATTTTAGTTGATACCCAAATACAAGTGGACACATTTTTTTCTTTCACTTTACAAGTTCTGCCATAAAATGGTCCCTCTAAACAAAAAGTTCACAATGAATACTGACTTTTATAATTTCTTGATATGTAGAAAAACTTATATCTCTGTTTTCCTTAATATATGTACATCTTTATTCAGTTCTCTTGATATTTGAAATGGAAATGTTGTCTGCCAAGCCCAGCCAGGCCAGTCTCACAATATGTCCTTGAGGATTTTACCAGTTTCTACACATTGATAGAGGTACATATCAGATATTGATTAAATTAAGTAAAACAAACCTCTATCTGAAATTAAACTGTTTGCATTTAGTACATGAATTCCCTGTGTTCTTTCCCAGATAGAAGTCTTGAATAATCAGGAATTATACCAAATCATTTTAAATATCTGTAGAGCATTGTGCTTAATTAGTTAATCCACATGCACCATCTAATCTAAAATAATTGAAAACCTAGAAATATTTTTGAAAACACCAAGGCTGTGGTTTTGAAATATATTAACTAAATCTTCAGTGACTCACAGGTGGAAGAGGAACAGGTGATGAGAGATTTAATAGTATAGTTTTAACTGAGGTGCTGGTAAAGAATTATGGAATTGCAGAAGATTATCATTTACTTGAAAAGAGCAATTTGCATTTCTTCAATATTTCCATTTTAATATTCTCAAAGCAAAAAATTCTTCATGGTAAATCCAAAAAAATTCTGTTTACCTATCGGAAATAATTAAATTTTATTTGTATGGCTCAATTAATGAAGCTGATTGAGTTCTTTAATCTAAGAGATTATATTTTTGGTAGAGAACTAAGAAAAAGGATGTGCCATTTTAATTTTTAATGGAAATGAAAATTTAATTAACGCTATAGGGAAGGAATGCATTTTAAATTTTTTCTTTGAATATCAATACTAATATAATGAGAGGAGAGAGAAGGAAAGGAGGAGGATTTTTTAAAATTTCCCAATTTAGTCACCCATCCCCAGATTCTTTACAAAACTCTATTGCCCATTTTTATGCAGAAGTATCATTGGTAGTGATAACTTGAAATGTTTGATTGATATGTATTTTATTTATACATTTTCTCATTTATTGAATCATTTATTATTAATATTATGTTAGAAATCACATTGAAGTACATAACATATATAAACCTAGATATGTTTTTATCACTCATAAATTAAGCCAAAGAGGTAAGATAAAATGTGTATGCTAACTATAATTCAATATAAAACAGCCTATCAAAAATGATATATATTTTTGCTTCAGTAATTTAGCTAGATTTCTATTGGAGTGAGAGGATGTGTTAGGAGTCAGGCAAACCTGGATTCAAATTCATATTTTACTTCTGTGACCTTCAGCTTTCTTATTTGTGAAGTACCCCTATCTGAATATGCTGTTGTATTGATTCAAAACATTAAAAATAAAGTACATAGGAGACTGCATTAGTATTACTAATGCTTCAATTTTAGAGCAAGGCCACATCCACTGAGAAAAATGCAAATCCTTTTAGATGTTAAAAACAGAAGGTTTTTGTAATTACCTACCAATTATTTGTTCCCTCATGTAACATTTTAAAAGCAGATGTTGAGCATCAATTAATTTGTATTTGTTTAAGAGGGACTCTGTCAACAAAAGAAAAACCTGTAAATCAAATTTCCCACACTTCCTTCCTGGAAAATCTGGGCCAAATCTGTCACTCACTTCTGGCAAATATGCAGGGTATTTTGTTATGGCTTCTGCCTGAAGCTTCACTCTTGGCTTCAGCTGCTAGTCTTCACTCACAGTGGATTTTAAATCACATAGCCTGCTCCAATTCAACTCCACCGTTTAGTAGCAGTTACTTACATTCCCCAGGCCTAAATTCCCTGTGTGGTAAAAGAGGGTTAACAATATGTACCAGAGGAGATTTGAGAGGATTAAAATAAATGATGCATACAGAATGTATGGTAATGTGTCTAGAAAGTACTCAGTAAATTATTTTATTGTTATATTACCATATTTCAACTACCTACTACTTTATATCCTTATATGTATGTGAAAATCATATTTTCAAAGACTAGATAGGATGAATAAGTAAATTATGATTTCATGTTCTTTGATGTAATTCATACTTTTAAATTCATCATTTGTCTTTGATCCTTTTATATATTAATGTTCCCAATTTCAGACCAAAACATCAGATATCAATTATTTTGCTCAGCAAATGAAGCTTCCCTGATCCCTCGTCTCTCTGAACTTGAATAAGGACACATTCCATTTTCTTTTGCTCTGAAGCATTGAAAGCTAGTTCTCTAAGTGAAAGGAAACAGAAACTAAATGGAAAGCCAAACTAATTTTACTTAAGAGGTTACAGTTTTCAAAGTCAGGGATTTGGAGCTCTTCGGTGTTACTTAGTCAATGTAATCATAGATATTTGTCTTGTTGAGAATTATATTGTGACATATGTGTGGTAAGCAGGACTGTTATTGTATAAATTACCCAATATTTGTGGCTTGAAGTTGCAGAGAACAAAAGAAAGCACACATGAAGTTTTCTGTTTTTTTAATAGATGTCAAATTGCTTGGTGTGAATTCTTTATGTAAAATTTCCTTTATTGATTTTTTTAAATATATTTTATTGATTTTTTTACAGAGAGGAATGGAGAGGGACAGAGAGTTAGAAACATCGATCAGCTGCCTCCTGCACGCCCCCCACAGGGGATGTGCCTGCAACCAAGGTACATGCCCTTGACCAGAATCGAACCTGGGACCCTTCAGTCCGCAGGCCGACACTGTATCCACTGAGCCAAACCGGTTAGGGCTCTTTATTGATTTTTTTAAAGAGAGAGGAAGAGAGAGGGATAGAGAGATGGAAACATCAATAAGAAAGAAAAATCATCAATCAGCTGCCTCCTGTACGCTCCCTACTTGGGATCCAGCCTGTAATCCTGTACATGCTTTTGATCAGGAATCGAATCCACAACCCTTTGGCAGGCAGTCCAATATTCTAACCACTGGAAACACCAGCCAGGGCGAGAAAAATGATTTCCGTTATATTAGACACATAAAGAAAAAATGCTGCTCAGTTCCATGTTTGGTAGAAAGCTAGGGTATCTAACAGGAAAAGGGCAGTGGTGAATGGGGATAAATGGAAAGAAAATGTTACTATATTTTCTTCATTTTTTTTACCTGATTTTTTCTTCTGTAGTTAAGTGTGTCATCACTGTTTATCAACAGTGATTTGCATTTTGGCAAAGCTGGTTCTATAATTATTTGAAAAACATACCAGATTTGGGTAAGCAGTGAGCAGTAGTTTTAGATTTTTAAAAACTAATATTATGATTATAAAACGTTTTGTTTTACTCTCAAAGAATTTCAGTGATTAATTGAAAGGCAATAAGTTAACTAATAGTAAAATATTATCATGAAATAGAACTCAACAATTTTAGTTAGTAATTTGCTTGGCTCATTGGTCCCATATAAACTCAGTTAATATTTTATCTTCATATTTTCATAAGTGGGTATTTAGTTGAAACAGTTTCATTCTCAGTATTACCTCAGAATAGAAAGGTGATACTGACTACGTGCCAGGAACTATCACTTCTGAAAGAGATTCAATGTTATTTCCAAAGTTGAAGGTTTAATTACTGCTTTATTTTTTTGCCATTTGACCTATTTTATTCATAAAACTGTTATATAGAAGTTTAAAAATTATAGTATTTTAAAAAATCTGTTTTCTCCTTCATACTTATAGGAACCCTATGAGCCAGGTAAGCCAGTAATATTTTTTATATTTTTATTATTAGCAAAATACATTGTAGGTAGTATCCCACTTGCATAGATCTAATATAGGTGGTCTACAAATAAAATATGTCTTAAGACATCAAGTGATATGTATGCTTTTCCAAATAGAACATACTTTAGTCTGTTAATAAGAGTATCTTTTATTTTAGAAGACAAATTTCTCAGCACTGTGCTCAAGCAATACATCTGTGGTTTGGATTGTACATGTTCTGCGAATCACTTGGAATGATATCAAATGGTCACTTGTAAATTATGAAATTATTTATAAAAACGTTCACCTTTTTAAAAATTTCCACTTACTAGCTATGTGACCTTAAACATGTTACTTAATAGCTCCATGTCTCAGTTTCCCCATTCATAAAGTGTAAGTGATAATTTTACCAACTTTAGACAGTTGTTATGTAGGTCATATGAATCAATAAGTATAAAATACTAAGCACAGGTCCTGGCTATATAAATGTTAGCTATTATTAATATCATCATCATCATCATTACTCCTTTTTTTAAAGCATAGTGCCAATACATGAATAAAGACCAAGTGTTGACACTATGTTTACATCCTTTTAAGAGAAAGGATAAATGATGAAGTCATGTAGGAAGTAAACAAAGTTGGTTCCAATAAAAAAAGAAATAATATATATAAGTAAGGGTAAAATCTAGGTCTCAGCTTTGTCAATAAATCAAAATTATGAAACAAATTGCATGTTACTGTTGTCTGAATAATGGAATAAAGTGCAGATTTAGAATCTATATATATAAAACCCTAATATGCAAATAGACCAAACAACTGAACAACTGGTCACTATAACGTGCGCTGACCAACAGGGGGCGTGCACAGAACATGGCGGGTGTCAGCAGCAGGCAGCAGAGCACGGAACATGGTGGGCATCAGCCGCGGCAGGATGGTGGAGCAGGTGAGCAGGGGCACCAGACCAAGGCGAGGCGCTGATTGCTGTCATTGGGGCAAGCCTCTAGTGCTTACTGAAAATTCTTTGCTCCCACACACCGTGGTCCCGCCTGGCACTTGCACCTGCTGCCGGCACCAACTCCGCTTGCACCTGCTAATGGCGCTGGAGCCGCTGCTCACACTCACTGCTGGCGCCGGCCCCACTCACACCCATAGATGGCACCAGAGCCACCACTCACACCAGCAGCTGGCCCCAATCGCCCCTGTGGGCTTCTCCAACTCCCCTTGCTCCTGAGGGGTGATCAGGGCAGCAGCCACCGTTCGCACCCGCTGACAGCGCCAGCCCCACTCGCAGCCACTGCTGGTGCTGGCCCCAATCATTCCATGCCATCAGCGGGTGTTAGCAGGGCCGGCGGTGGCGGTGGGAGTGGGGCTAGCAGACAGGGGACCTGGGGCCAGGCGGGAGGGGCTAAGCGGGGGTGCAGAGGATGGGCCAAGACCCTCCCCTGTGCCCACCACAGCCTTGCAGCCCACAGTTCCTTCCAAGGTGCACAAATTCGTGCACTGGACCCCTAGTATGGCTATAAAATAATTTATGCAAGGACCAGTGTGGAGCAAATATTGAAGATTTTCCCGTGCATCTTTAATATTTGTTGTCTCCAAATTGCACCCAAAGACAAGCAAATATGACACAAATGGTCATAGGTACCCAAACACTGTCCTCATCCTAATTATGATGTATTTAGAGAAACAGCAACTGATAGAAGTTGTTCCTAAGCCTATAAAATAGTTCAAAAATCAGCACAGTTAGTTGAGCTTGAAAAGGAATACGGGGACTCTAGACTCATTGCTCACAGTTAGAACACAGCCACAATAAGAGTTGCGATTCCCTCTTTTCAGCTGTAGCTGCAAAGTATCCGTGAAAGTTTATCTTCTTGGGTACATTGTATCGAAAACCAAAATTCCCAGAACATTAAATTCTGTGGCAATATTTAGATTAGGAATAAACTTTTGCAACATCAGTAGTTTTGGGGAAAGGACCTTAGTGCCACAGTCTGCAACTGTTCAAGGGAAATTTTCCAACCTAAGGAGCAGAATAGATGAACCCAATGAAGAAGAGTTATAATAAACAAATTTATTATAAAGTTGAGCAAAACTCAGTAGGGGATCTTAAAAACAAACTAAGTAGAGTTCTTAACCCTGACTTTCCCCCAAAAAATATTGGTTCTAAATATTGGTGTTTTTTAACAGTTAATTTTTTTTTCCAATTTTTTTTCCTAAATAGTCCAGAGAGACCTCTAGGGATATAAGGAAAATTATTTTCTCTGATAGATGAGTTCAAGAAAATATCTTGTGCCCTGGCCAAGTGGCTCAGTTGGTTGGAACATTGTCCTGTACACCCAAAGATTACAGGTTAGATTCCCAGTTGGGGCACATACCTGTTGGTTGGTCCCCAGTCAGGGCAGGTACAGGAGGCAGCCATTTGATCTCTCTCTCTCTCTCTCTCTCTCTCTCTCTCTCTCTCTCTCTCTCTCTCTCTCCCTCCCTCCCTCCCTTCCTTCATCCCTCCCTCTCTCTGTCTTTCTGTGTCTCAAATCAATAAGTATATCCTTGGGTGAAGATAAAAGAAAAAATATCTTGTGTTCCTAACTTTTGATCCATGGTCTTTCCAATTTGGATTACTTCTCTAGTGAACAGATCAACTGTTTTAGTGATATTATCCAGGGTTTTGATATTTTTTTTAAATAATGGCATACAAAACTTTGTGTCTTTGTATGTTCCCCTTATGAATAAAAGACTGGAGTAGGCAGAGAACATAATTCCAATATTATCTGGGGTGACCAGATTGTCTAAGTTTATTTACAGTGCTTAATCTTTCTCTTCCAATGTTTGATAGTTTCTATTATAGAGAAATATGCCTGCTTTGCCATAATCTGAACTCTGACATTGGCCTTGTAGCCAGAGTACTGTAAATCTTTAGGAAAACTTTCAGAGAGATCAAGAACATAATGTTGGTTGAAATGAACAAGAAGAAAAAGTTATTTCTTTAACTCGTGGCCGAATGGAATTTTCCAGCTATGGTAAGTATGGCTTGAAAAATGTATATTTAAAGGATGAGGATTTAAGATAGTTTAGGAAAATACAATAATTTAAATTCAAGAAGGTAATATTTTTTCAAAAGCATTTACATCTATTACACATCATTTCTTTGGTTATATAACTACAGGTAAAAACCTTTTTTGAGGGTTCTTATTTTCCATCTGTGATGACTTTACAACATTTTGGTAATTTATATTTCCCTTAGCAATGTGAGATTGAATACTTTCCTCCAATACCTCTACTGTTTTTAATTCCTATTTTCCATATATTTCCACTCAATCAACATATTATTTATTTAAGAAGTTTTCCACCTATCCAAACGAGGATTTTTAGAGCTATCAATACATATTGCATCTATTTCTCAGCCAATATCAGCCATAGAAAATGCACAAAACACTTATAGCAATTGGTGCACACACACAGAATCATATTTATATTATTTATGTATAATGCACACAATATGTATTTCATACATAACTTAACAGAGTAAATAGCATTATTTACTGCATAGGTATTTTCTTTATAAGTCTTGATTAAGCAGTCACACTTAGCTGCATTCAAAACCAATTATAGCTGTTTCTTCATGTTGATTGTTAGAACATTGTATTGGCCTGTAGAAAGGCATGTGTATTTCATGCATATGGCCCAGATTTCTCTTTATACATTAATAACATGTACATAATAGATATAAATCCAATCACATGAATAGCACAAATTCATTAAAATAATCCTTTATTCAGCATACATTCTTTGTCTGTGCTTGTGAACATTTGTTACTGAAAAGCAAAAAGAATTAGGCCTGCAACCTATTTCTTTTCTATTTGGGACACCCAGGAAAGAGAGAAAGGTGAGCTATAAAATCTACCTTAAGCACACTTCAATAGAAATTCTGGAAAACATACTAATAAGGCTTACGAGAAGCAACGACCTTTTCTATGAAATGCTCTTGTTATGCACCTGTCTCCATTTTTGTTACCTATCAAAACTTTGACATCCTTCTGGACTAGGGAAAAGAAAAGCATTAGTATGCATGCTGTAATTGCTCAACCCATGTACTCACTGTACATCTGAGATAGAAAAACTGCACAATGGTGAAAAACATTTTGATCAAAATAAGCAGAAAATTGAAATAGGGGATATCGTGGCAAACAAAATATGTTCATAACTGAATGATGATCTCAGGTAAGAATGCAATCAAATTATTTCCACAGAGCGTCTCAGAGCAAGAGAACAATACTGTTAGCTATCTCTGTCAAATCCAGCATTCAGTAGTGGTGGATGATGGGGAAATTTTCTGGATCTGTTTTCACCAGAAAAGAGGAATTGGACTCTTGACGATTTATGCACTCTGCCCAAAAACTCCACCTAGATTTTTTTTTAAGTGTGGCATAATGCCCCTGATGACTCATCTTATCAGTAGCCACCTTGTATTTGATTCACTGTTTATAGTCTATATTTACCATCTCAGTTATTTTTCTGATGACCTGAGGAAAATACTATCAATGAATCCTAAAGGGTGGAGAACGCTGACCGGCAGAGCTTCAGTCACTGTGGGTGGCTATTAATCAAGATGATGCATTACTAAAATAGCTGCCTGGGTGTGACTGAAAGCTGATTGCAGCTGCCTTCCTAGCATGTCAGAAGTTTATTTGCTACTTGGAGTATATGGAATGTGAATGTTAATGGTATGCATTTAAAGAAAGTGAAAATGGAACGTGACGAGCCTCAAGGGAGGTCAGTTTGGATGTGATTATGACATTACCAGTAATACCCTCTGGAGATATATAAGGGACATCTATGTGATACCTTGTGTCACACACAGGTAAGGGCATAGTAGGGGACTGAATATACCTAAGTGGTAGTTTCACAGGGCACATAATGCTTTGGGGTGCATTAGTGTCCAAAATTGTACAAAACAATAAATATTTGCTAGAAGTCATGTATATTATGGCTTGGTCAGAACTGGCCAGGCAGCCAAATATGTTCTGTGATACTCTTAGAAATGAAAGGGCACACACAAGTAAATGCATCCATCAAAATATAAGAGATTCTGTTTCTGCCTGGGATGTAGAAACCTGGAAAGAGCAACACTTCCAAACAACAGAAAAAGCTAGATAATACAAAATCATAACCTTTCATGAACCCAGGAGACAGCGGAAGTAATAGGGAAAATAGTTTAAATCCAGAGGGAAACAAGAGGGAAACACTTGGGTCATCTCTTGCAGAATATGGGAGGATGGTAGGCTGGACACTACACAATTGAGAAAGAAAAATAGGAAAAAAATATTAGTGAATTACTAAAAGCTGAGTCTGGCCTAGTGTACAGATATAGAACTCATGACCATTAAAGAAACATGTACAGGTACAGGCAAGCATACTTTGGAGATAATGTGGGTTCAGTTCCAAACCACTGCAATAAAGTGAACACTGGCATACCTCAGAAATATTGCAGGATTGGTTCAGACATCCATAATAAAGCAAGTATTGCAAGAAAGCATGTCGTCATATTTTTGCTGGTGAAAGGTCCTGACTTCAGTTTTTTTTAAATGCACCACCTGTGAAGGGCAGTAAACGAGGTAAGCCAGTCATTTGGGCCCATAGGCAGGCTCTTCTCCATGGACCTCAACAAGGCGTGCAGGAGAAAGATTGGGGGCAAGGTGGAGTGAGTGAATCATCGATCAATAGTCATGGAAGAGGAGAACAACTGCTGTTCAAAAGAAAGATACAAAGCACCATTCAGATGCTTCTCTGCTGCAAAAGCCTTAAAACTACTGGGAAAGGACAATGAGTCCTGTGAACTGCAGTACATGTTGCATAAAGAGACAGGAAGAAACCATCCTGTGTTCCTATCAATAGACAACTCCTACCACTGGAGAAATGTAGGATCTTGAAAACACCCAACTAGAGACCCAGGGAGATAATGCTTTGTTTTGTTTTGTTTCATTTAGTTGCACTTTAAAATGTCACAAATAAGTCTGAGGAATCACCCTGCATCTTACTGTTTCTGTAGCTGGGCAATTTAGATCTTATTTATCAGCCTGCTGTCCTGTTTCTTTTTCAGAAAACTAGATACCATTCCCAGATTTTCTGATATCTTTTTTTTAAACTGTTGTGGCTTGCTGAATCAAACAGCTAAAATTAATACAAGTTTAATGTCATCTCCTTCAAGAATTAACTCATCTTTCTGGGATTCAGATAACTGAAAAAGCACACCTGATCTCATCCAAACACTGTGGATGTGTTTTTCACACAAGAAATTTCTGATTTCAACAAGAGAACCATTCTCCTGAATAATGACCTTGATGTGGAAGTGAGCGTTCACAGACCTCATCTTGTAACGGAAGCCCAGTGTAACACCCTCAATCATGGTCGTTACATGACTGCAGATAGTGTGAATGGTAGCCAGTTCCTTTCTATTTCCCCACCATTTGTCAACCTGGAGCCTCTTCTTTTTCTTTCCAAGGAGACTGAGTTCTACATTGATGTGATTGAAGTCGGTCTTCAGGGTGCATCTGGGGCCTTTCACAGTAACTATGTGTCCCTTCCGAGTGATGTCCACATTTTTTGGAATGTCAACAGTCTAATTGCTGAGAATGGTCTTCATCCTCACAGTAGAGGCTGCAAAGAGAAGATGTTTTTAAACCCTGTTTTCCACCACCAGCTTAGCAAATGTGAAGCAACTATGAAAAGCTCAGTTGACCCTGATGGCACTGAGCTGCCAGGAGTTATTGCAGGCAACTGAGATGACAAGTCAGAATGGAAGTAACAGTCAAGCCTTTAACCACTCACTGTAATATCGTAGGCAAGAAGCTAAACTTGAGAGAGCACCAACTCCTCCCTCTTCCCTTTGTACCTGGAATGGCTCACCTGCTGAGAAGGTGAATCAGCACATATATGGGTGTCATCTCTCTGAGGGTGGGGCCCTGAACAAACAGTGCAGTCGTGTGGACCTGGAGGCTGGAAGAGGACAAGGGAGAAGGGCTAAGAGTGGAAAAGTACTGAGTACTTAGTCAAAATAGAGAAAAGTGTCTTTAAGGCTCCCCCCTCCCCCCAGTAAAGAAGTCTACACAAAGGCATCTGAGGAAGACTTTTGCCAAGTGGCCCAGATAAAGAGGCTTCTGAATGGCGGCCCTTGGGCTAGGAATGCAGATTTGTGTATGCACACCCAGCTGGCTAGGGGAGCCTGAGTCCTTGATTGTAACTTCCTTCCAAAACTGCGATGCATTGACTGTGTACCAAGTTTCCTGCAGAGAGGGCAGCTTTCCTCTTAAGCCTGCCAGGTAAAGCCTTTGAAAATGCCTGTGGTTGAACCTGAAAAATCACTGATAGGCTTTTCCCGCCAGAAGCCGAACTCCTCAGTAACAAGCAATAGCAGTCTGCCATAGATAGAGGGGCAATAATGTGAAGAGAAATCTCCTTCGAGACATATGTACAAAGGACAAACTGAAAGCTGAGTGTGGAAGAAAAACATAAGGAAAACCTTCTAGGAACCCAGCCCTTGCCTTAAGTACAAGATAGCACTAGAAAAATTTGAAGATATTGGTACAATAAAGGTAACCACAAAATCCAACTGTAGCTCAGCTCCTGATTAATATGGTTCAGCCCACATACTAATAGCTTAATAAAAAAACAGACATGCCCATTTTCAGACATAATTACTATTTACCATTTTTATGGTGTTGATAATGATGTCTGCCCACTAATAAAAAATATTAAAGATAGATTAAACAGAGCAAGAAAAAAGTAATCCACTGTTAATAGACAAAGTAATGGACAGAATGAGACTCAGGGATAACCCATATGTTACTATTATCAGACAGGGAATATTAAGTATCCATATATTTTAGAAGCTCTAGAGCAGCGGTTCTCAACCTGTGGGTCGCGACCATTGGAAAACACATATAGCATATCAGATATTTACATTATGATTCATAACTAGCAAAATTACAGTTATGAAGTAGCAACAAAAATAATGTTATGGTTGGGGGTCACCACATCATGAGGAACCGTATTAAAGGGTCCCGGCATTAGGAAGGTTGAGAACCACTGCTCTAGAGAAATAGGAAGACAGTGTGCACTAACAAATGAGGAACCTCAGCATAGAACTATGAGAAAAATTCCATTAGAAATGCTAGAAGTAAAGAACAAGATAATACAGATGAAGACTGTGTTTGCTTGATGGACTCATTAGTAGACTTGACATAGCCGAATACAGAATTATGGACTTAATCATAAGTCAATAGCAATTACCCATACTGAAACAAAGTGAAAAAGAGAATAGGGAGAAAAACAGAATAGAGCATCAAAGAGCTATGAGAAAATATCAGACCACTTAATATATGTGACACTGGAGATTCGGGAAGAGAAGAGAGAGATAATGGGATTGAGAGATATTTAAAGAGGTAATGGCAAATAATTTGCAAAATTTATAAATATAGTAAATTATAGAGAGTTAATGACCCTAGAGAACCCAGGAGGATAAACACTTGAAAACAAACACAAGACAAATTGTAAAAAATGCTAATAAAGCAAAGGACAAAATCTTGAAGGCAACCTGAGAAAATAAGACAGTATGTAGAAATAAGAACGGTAATAAATATGCCTTTGTATTGTCAAAGTCTGTGCAAATGGGATGACCATAGGGTATTGTAAGAAAAGAAAAGAAGTCTGTCAACCCAGCATGCTATGAACAGTGAAAATACTTTTTTAAACTTGAAGATAAAAATAAGGAATTTTAAATAGAGTAGGAACAACTGAGAAAATGTATTAATAGTGGATCAATGCTACAGGAAATATTTCTTTAAGTATTTCAGGCAGAAGGAGTAATATTTCAGGTAAAACTTGAATCTACACAAAGAAATAAAGTCTGTAAATTATTCAATTATTTTTAATCACTCAAAAAGCAAGTATTTTCTTTCTTGGGGGAACAAGTAACTATTTTAGACTTTGTGGACCATTTGGCTTTTGTTGCAATTACTCAGTTCTAATATTCTAGTGTGAAACCAGTCATAGACAATAGATAAACAAATGTACATGTCTCTTTTATAATAAAAAAAAAACAGGTGGGAAACTAGACTTAGCTTACAAGCCATAGTTTGCCAACTTCTTATCTAAAATAAAACGAGTTTCAATATATTGTGAATTTATAGCATATGTAAAAAAATGTATGACACTATTATCACAGAAGATGGGATAAAATAATTGAAAGTATACTAATAGAAGTTTCTTTAACTATATGTAAAGCAATATATTATGTAAAAAAGATACTGATTCATTAATGCGTTTTTTACCCTAAAAAACACTATTTTTAAACATAGGAAGATATACAAACCTAATAGTGCATGTAACGTAGAATCACAAAACCCAAAATAACCAAAGGGCAGTCAAAAAGAGGAAACAGTAAATAAGAAACAACAAGCAACACCATAAATATTAATCTATCTATATTAATATGGATCCATTATCCATATCAGTCAATATATGACAATAGTTGAAATGCATGAAATAAAAACAGCTGTAATGATTTTTTTAAAAAAGCCAGCCCAACTATATGCTGTCTACAAGTCACCCACTTTAATATAAAGACATGCATAGGTTAAATGTCAAAGAATAGATATATTACATACACATTATTCAAAAGCATGCTGGAGTAACTATATTAATACCAGACATAAAAAAGATAAACGGAAACATATGTAACAATAGAGTTTCAAAATACATAAGACAAGACCAATGGGAATTAAAAAAAAACATAGCAATTCCATGATTATTTGGAGATTTCGACACTTCTGTATAGCAAAGTAGACAGAAAATCCATAACAAATAGTAAACCTGAACAGTACAATCAAATACTCAAGCTAATAAAAATTTATAGAACATTCTATGTGCATTCTTTTCAAGTGTATAGTAATATTTATTGATGTAGATCATTTTATTGAATATTAAAAAAATTAATGCAAGAGAATTTAAATCATATGAAGAAAATTTTCAGACCAAATCAGAAGTCAGAAACCATAATGAAAAAATATCTGGAAAATTCTTACTTTTGAAATAAAACTGCACATTTGTAATAACCCAAGTGTTAAATAAAAAGTCAAAAGAAAGTGAGATTTCCCATTCCCAACAACAAATTATTAGGCCAAAATTGTAAATACTGCTGAGGTTGAGAAACCCTCTTCTAGTAAGTAGAAGAGGAAATAATGTAAAAATTATAGTTTTAAAAATTATAAAAAAAAATTTGATGCATCATTAGTACCAAAACCCAAGGAAGAAATCAGAAGGAAACCAGTAACCTTAGGAACATAAACAATGGATGCTTAATAAATTTTTAAAAAATGTACTCCAGCAATATGGAAAAATAATAATCATGTCAAGGTGTGGTTTATGCCAGGTATGTAAGAGTAATTTAATGTTTGAAAATAAATTCAGATACTTTTCCATCTATAGAAACTAAAGAATGAAAATCTATTTGAAAATTTTGGACATTTCATTGGATATCTTTGGAGCTAAGTTGTCCATTGTAATTCCCAAATGGACATTTTGAGCAAGATTTACAAAAAGAGAACAAAATGGCCTTATCTATTTTAATACATCAGTGCTGATGTTCAGTCAGGGGACCAGACTCAGTTTTGTAGGCAACTTATAGCTCTCCTCTGCCTCTGTGCTTTTGTTGGGGACACTATGCACTATGATAGGCCTCCCTATCTTCAAATTCAGAGGGTGACTTCTGGAGCTTTTGTTTCTTACCTCTCAGATGGCCTGTGTCTGTGAAAGATATTGTAGGTATTACACTTCAGCCCAGACCCCACAGCCAGCTTTGAATATCAGAGAATATTTTTGCATCTCATTAGTGTCCTTGATGAAGTCACCAAAGTTTCTTCCACATTATTTTTTATAGGTCAATGGATGCTGACTCTCCCAACATTTACATAATTAAAGGGGAATCATTCAAGTGGATATTTGCAAAACACAGAGTCCCGCTTCAAGGTGATTTCTATTCTCTCTAAAATACAAAAGCTTCTGGCAACATATAGCTAGCAGTTACATTATCAATATCATTATCATTATCATCATGTGTGCCATCCAAGGTGCTATGTCATAGGTCAGAGAGTTCTGGAAGAGAAGGCAGTGATTTGCATTAATTCAACATATATTTGTTGATCTACTAGTATGTACCAGGCATTGGTGACCTGAAATTAATATATCATCCATATTTTAGAAATATTACTTTGGAGAAAGTCTGGAAAGTAAGTGGAAGCATGAGAAAGGGAAAAGGTAGAAGGCCTATTCAAGTAAGAAATGATAGCAGCCTAGACTATAGGTAACTTAGTCTAGTCTTTCTTAACTAGTCTTGATAGTGTAACAAAATATAGTCTGGACAAGTTTTGAGAAATAGTATCAACATGATATTTGAATTGATGTGAATATTTGTCAGAACCAGAGTGGTCAATATAACCATTATTTTGCATACAGAACATTGAAGAAAGAACAAATTTGGTAATAAATTGTCTTTTAAGCAAGTTGGATTTTAGATATATAATAAGTTTGTAACAAGTTTTAAGATTTTAGAAATACAGAATTAAGAGTAAGAATTAAGACCGCAGATTATTGTACTCACGCAATACTAATGGGGAATTTGTCAAAGGCAGAGACTGTAGAAAGGATAAAAGGGGTCAAGTATAGATCCCTGGGGGAATATAAACTTTCACAGGGCAGGATAGATGGGCACCAACAGACATACTAACCAATAAACTTTAATGAGAGTGGAATCATTAAACCCAAGAGAGAAGAGAGTTTGATTAACACACACACACACACACACACACACACACACACACACACAGTTTAGAAGTTAAAGAAGATAAGGAATAAAAGTGTAAAATGTTTTTGAAAATAAGGAAGTTTAGAGTGACTACAGTCAGAACATTTTTATTGGATTTGAGGGTAACAATATGAACATGTGGTTATATGAGTAAATAGTGGCATTTCTCTTTTTTGCATATGAAGTTTTCAAGTATGCTTTTATTTTGGAAATGAAATTATTCTTGAACCTCCACAAGAAGAACAACAATATAAATAATTGAAATTAATGCAACTACAGAGAAAGCACATTCAACACAAACAAATAAAAAAGTTGTAATTTATATGAACTTTCCAGGTATTAAGTACTGAACATCTTGAAAGTACATTAGGGATCTCAGTTTTGCTGTTGTAGCCATTATAACCTTCAACTTGTGAAAATTTGCCAGCAAAAATATTTCACGTATTTAAAGTCAGTTACAGACAATAACCTTTGATTTTTCTTTCTTAAGCTACAATTTTAAGAGTGTGAAACACTCCTCAAAGAACATTTTCTTTTATTCATGACACTTAAAAAGCAATTTATTTTCCAGTGAAGATAATTATATGAGCAGATCACCCAACATCTTTCTATAAGCAAAATTTTGAAGTTGAAATATACATAATGTAACCCTACTAATTTTAGCATGATGGTAGAATTGCTTTATATTAATAGTATGGATGATTTGGTCCTGAGAATTTACTTAAAATTTATACAAAGTAATATATAAGGAAGAATAGGAATTAGTCACATATACACGTTCACGCAATCTTACTGGTATGTAACCATTGATAATTGAGAATATTAACTGACCTGTGTCCTACAGGAGGAGAAAGCCTAAATATGTATCTGAATTATCTGACATAGAGACTGTAAGGAGGATGGTAGGGGAAGGAGAGAGGGAACATAATAGTTTGATATCATTATGGACACTCTTTGAGAGATGCTCTGGGAAAACCATTGACTGAATTAATTCAGGGAAGGAGATACATAGCTGAGACTATGCCCCCAAATAACAGAATTCTCAAAATTGTTATTGAGGAGAGTATGGGTCATACAGAATATGTAACAGGCCATTAATAGATGCTCCAACTTTCTTTGCCTTCTAAACAGAGGTTGTAAATAAGATACCAGGTAATTATATGATTAAACTTTTGAGTATCAGTATACCATCCCACATTTAAATTTTGCGCCAGAGTTTTCTTTTCCCTTACATTGATTTCAGTATACTAATAATTACTATTTGTGGAGTAGGTATCTACAGTTTTCAGACTATTTCTGTTGACATAGGAGTATAGTTTTCAAATATATTCTGAAATTCCACAGGTTACATTTTCTCTGTTGATTTTTTCCTTTGTTGTGTAGAAACTTTTTAGTTGATGTAGTCCCACTTATCCATTTTTGTTTTTGCTACTTGTGCTTTTCGTGTCATAGCTAAGAATTCATTGCCTAGAGACCAATGTCATGGTTTTCACCCTTTTTTTGTCTATGTATTTTATAGTTTCAGTTCTTATATCTTTAATCCACTTGGAATTGAATTTTGTGTATGGTGAAAGATAAGGATTCAATCTTATGCTTTTGCATGTGGGTAACCACCCCCCTCCCCATCCCCACCCCCCCGCCCCCCGCCAAGATTGTTGAGGAGACAATACGTTTCCCATTGTCTATTCTTGGCACCCACATTAAAGATCAGATGATTGTATATGAGTACCGGGCTTATTTCTGGGGGTTCTATTCTGTCCCATTGATTGATATGTCTGTTTTTATGCCACTAAAATACTATTTTAATTATTGTAGCTTTGTAATGTATTTTGAAGTCAGGAAATGTGATGCTTTGAGCTTTGTTCTTTTTTCTCGAAATTGCTTTGGCTATGTGACCATTTTGTGATTTTACATGAATTTTAGGTGTTTTTTTTCTTCAATTTTTGCCAAAAATGCTGTTGAGATTTTAATTAAGATTGCATTCCCCAGTCAGTGTTGCTCAGTGGTTGAGTGTCGACCTATGAACCAGGAGGTCAAGGTTAGATTCCCATTTAGGGCACATACCCGGGTTGCGTGCTCCATCCCCAGTGTGGGGTATGCAGAAGGCAGCTAATCAATGATTCTCTCTCATCATTGATGTTTCTCTCTCTCTCTCTCTCTCTCTCTCTCTCTCTCTCTCTCTCTCTCTCTCCCTTACTCTCTGAAATCAATAAAAGAATATTTTCTAAAAAGCCGGCGGCAATGAAATCTGAAGATTGATCACTTTTGGTAGTATGGACATTTTAACAATTTTAAGTCTTCCAATGCATGATCATGGGATGTCTTTCTATTTTATTTGTGTTTTCTTTAAATTTATTACATCATTGTCACATAGTTTTTCACATACAAATTTTTTACCTCCTTGGTTAAAAATTCCTAAATATTTTGTTATTTGGAATGAGGTTTTCAGAACTTCTGTAGTGAAATTTTGTGCCTTTGTTCTTTCAGCCTTCCCTTTTTGTGTAATAACTGATATCACTGCTCTCTGATTTTTCTTAGTATTGCTGGGTTCAGAATCAGAAGTGCAAGAATCTTGTCCATTCCAGGCTGCAGTGGCATCAGTGTCCAATCTTACTCGTGGCTATCATTGAGAATTACATAAGAAAAGGATGTCTGTCTGTGAGCAAAAACAGTGCCCCTTGGGCTGTGCTTGACCCAAAGCAGAACCAATTAGGAAAGAATAGGTAGAATAATTCCAAGAGTAGTAGCTTGGCTTGTTTCTGTTCGCTGTAGTGAGTCCAAGTTGGTGTGGCCTAGGGAAACCTCTGGGACATATAAAAATTATAGTTTCCCTGAGTTAGGTTTTCTAGGAGCAGACACTAAGATAAGATTAAACATGATAAAAAGTATCTAATAGGAATTAGCTATTAGAGAAGAAAGGGAGATGTCCTAAGAGGTCGAGAGAGCGATCAGAATGTGCTATACTGCAGGTATAGCAGAGCAAAGGAGAAAAGGGAAAACGGAAAGTGGGGTAGAAGCACCTGAGGCTGCAGTGCCGTTGTAAAGAAAGCTCAACAAGGCTTCCAGGGAGCTCTAGAGTCCAAGTGGCTCATCACAGTAGTTCTGTGTCTCCCAGAAATGGGCTTGCATGTGGTATCCCTGCTGTTCTCAACCACTGGCAGTGAGAGGCAAAAAGAAAGTGTGGCCTTGACATGAATGTGGAGATACATTTCAAAGCACAGCAGCAGGGGCCATGCGTCAGTTATGCTTTCTGCAGTGAGAGATGTAAGAGACACATTATCATGACAGCCACCTACCCTAAGGTGTGGTTTTTTCCAGATGACTCATTGTCTTCTATAGAAGGGGAATGAGCAATGACAAAGCATATGCCCTCCTAAACCCAAACCCAAAAATGCTATGACCATCAATCAGTTTCTAACTGTGCAATAGTAAGCATACTGCAATAATGACTTCGAGTTCCGGTGTCACTAAGGTAGTGTTCCTGATTTAAATGTCTTTAAAGTTAAAAAAAATCAGATGAATTTTTTTGCAAATGGTTTACTAAATAAAACACTTATTGTGTACCAATAAATTATGCCACTCCAGTTTTTCCAAATATTCTTCAACACAGAAAATATGGCAAAACAACTTACCATCACTTTTCACAAAAGAATGTTTGTACTTCTTCCTCAGCTCTACACATGTAAATAAATGCACCATAAAGGCTGACATTATGAAACCATTTCACAACAATGCAATCATTTTTTTCATACATCCATTTGTTAGAATGAGGTTTTTGGGGGTTTTTTTTAATTCACCTGAAAAAACAAATTTGACTAACAGATACAGGTGCGCTACACACAGGCAAAACCATTTTACACCTATAACGAGCACATTTTACAAGGAAAATACCACACATTTTAGTGTCCCTAAAGCATTTTTCAGATCTTGTCATTGCTTACTTCAGCAAAGGTCAGTGCTATATTGTCAGCCAATTTTCTGTTTGCTTGTTATGAGCCCAGAGTACTTGTTATAGGTTGACACAAAACAGAATTGAGAAAAACTTATAGCTTTATTGTAAATGAGTACATCACATAAAAGAAGCATAGAGTCCATGTCTTACCTTGTTCTCAGTAAATTCAGTGACCAAATAACATAAAATAGTCAAGAGGTTCTGCTTGTCTCCTGCTAAAAATAATTGGTTTTCAATTGTGATGGTCCACAAAGGGCATAGTTAGAGAGTGTAATGGAATTATAAAGACCTCATGATATCTGAACTTTTTCTGAAAAATTCAAAATAATATAATTTTGTTTACATTGTGTAAAACATAGGGCACATCTAGCAAAAGTTAAAGGCTAAACTTTTAAATTTAGTTTTAGTTAAAAATAAAATAAATATAAGCACAAATATTTTATATGGAGGATTACTATGAACCAAATAGTGGAGTTTTCTTTTTTCTCCTTCATTCCCTTTCTCCCTTCCTCTTATTTCTTCCTATCTTTCTAATTACTTAGTAAGTCAATTATTTTAGTTGGCAATCCTGAAAAACAAATCTATTGTGTGACTTCAAATCCCCAGTTACTTATTAACTGTCTCAATCAGATAAAAAGGAACAATTTGGAGACCACTTGTAGTTTTTTGATCATAGGAATAGAAGACAAAATCACTGCAGAGGCTATCCAGTTAGGGCAGTGGTTCTCAAGCTTCCTAATGCCGCGACCCTTTAATACAGTTCCTCATGTTGTGGTGACCCCCAACCATAAAATTATTTTCGTTACCACTTCATAACTGTAATTTTGCTACTGTTATGAATCGTAATGTAAATATCTGATATGCAGGATGTATTTTCATTGTTACAAATTGAACATAATTAAAGCATAGTGATAAATCACAAAAACAATATGTAATTATATATGTGTTTTCCGATGGTCTTAGGCGACCCCTGTGAAAGGGTCGTTCGACACTTAGGGTAATGTACTTTTGAAATTTTAAAGTCACATGTACTCTTTGTATTTGTCATAAATTCTACAATCCTTTATTTAATCTCCCAAGAATGAGACTGTCAACTCTAAAGTTTATAGTAAGGATAAAAATTGTATAAAATGCTTGTTTTATCAAGTGTTTTTGTTCAGTGACACCACCATAAAACATCTCTCTACTGCAGCGGTTCTCAACCTGTGGGTTGCACAGCACTAACACCTTTTTATGTCTTTTCTCAAAGGACATGAAAGGAATCTAAATACATGCTTCACAAAAACTAGTCCATATATATTTTTCTTTCATCTCCTAGTTACATATCTTCTTAAACTATTCTGTTACATCTCGTTCTAAGCCCTGAAATATGTTGTTACCCATCTTTCCTTTTAAAAAAAATACATTTATTGATTTCAGAGAGGAAGAGAGAGGGAGAAAGAGATAGAAACATCAATGATGAGAGAGAATCATTGATAGGCTGCCTCCTGCACAATCAGGGACCAAGCTCACAACCTGGGGCTAGGCCCTGCCCCCGAATCAAACTGTGACCTCCTGGTTCATAGGTTGATGCTCAGCCACTGAGCCACTTTGACTGGGCTCCCATCTTTTCTTTGCCATCTTCTACAATATATTTGTTTCTCTAATTTTCTTCTTATCTTTTCTCTTTTAATTATGCAGATGATTTAGCCTTTCTTTACTGTAGAAATTGGAGGGTTTTTGCTTTTTTTAACAAAATCAATATTCCCCTTAGCAGGAAAGAAAATGGGGGAGTTGATGAATACCTTGTGTTAATATTTGTGTTATGGAGTCAATATAAATGCTTATTGAGAACCTGCTGTGTGTCAGGCCTTGTACCAAGTAGATACTGGAGATATAATGGTGACTATCATGTTCTGCTTTCCAAGAGCTCACAATGTCATGGGGAATCCAGAGAAGTAAACAGTGTCAAAACATTATGATAACTATTTTAAGAATATCTGTGAGGGAGGTACAAGGTGCAGTGGAAGGGATATTGAAGAGTTTTGTTGCATAATGAGCATGTGATGTTTAAGGAACTACAAGTTGTTCATTTAGTAGAACATAACATTTGACAAGTGAGATTTTAGAATGGAGAGGTAATTCAGGAATATATAGCAAACTGTCTCAGAAGACATTAAAGAACCCCTCCCTTAAGTTTTATTTTCATTTAGTATATGTCCTTTCCCAATATTCACACTTTAGCAGAGACTCCATTTTATTCACTCTTATATAGGTGTCCCCCAAAAATGTATACATACTTTAACAGCTGATAGTTCAGTTTTGAAAATTAAATGTATTTTAATAAACACTGCCTTTATAATTATTCAAAGTGTGTGTATATATTTTTGGGGACACCCTATATATTGCAAAGTACCAACACAACACCTGACAGAGTAGGTTCTCATGAAATCTTTCTATGGTTTTCATTATATGAATTACTTCTACTTATTAATGATAACTTGTGCCCTTCATTAGCCTCCCTGCCAATTAACTTGAAACTGTCCTTTGTGACACAATTATTTTAGTGTTTCTGATTCATCAAATAACACAAATTATAACACTTGAGTTTTTACTTGAGTGACAGCTTATACCATCCACATAAAGAACTTCAAACTGAAAGATGAAATAACTTGTCTAAAAGTATCAATTAGAGGTGAAAATTGCCTATATATGGCATGTTTTTGTTTCATCCTTCCTTCACTGTATGACTCCTGTCTCAGAGAATGAGACAGAAAACTGAAAGAATGATACTTGAGACAACAAGAAAACAATTTTTCTTACCACCATTTCTCCAAATCCCTAAGGAATATAGCCTCCTAGATGGTAGTAGTTTTATAGGTAGCAGTTACTAGCAGAATTGTTTAACAGTAGATCCTCTAAGTTTTTTCATGGACTCAATTGAGTTGAAATCAGAAAAGTTATTCTTAGGAGCCAAAAAAAAAAAATGCACTACCTTAGAAGAGGAAAGAAGATCAGGTATACGTTAAAACTTACAATTTAAATTGGGAGTATTACTGTATATATGAATTCCAAATTCTAGGGACTTAGAACTGATTTCTAGGCCAAGAACAAGTTCTACTCCATTTCTGGAGGAAAAAATCATAGCTGAATGTATTTCAAATGTGTCCAAGAGTAAGAATAAGTTTTAAATAATAATGGGAAATTTTAAAGGGGGCGGGGGAGAAAGGCAAGATCATCTAGAAACATAGAGTATTTATTTGTGACACAGTATTTATCTATTATTATGTAATTAGCACAATTGTCATTTGCATTAATTGTGCCCTAATATCTATTCTCACATGTCTCCTCCCTTGCCAATACTTTTATTTATTTATTTTGCCTCTTCATTTTTTTCTAATTCTTTATTGTTGAAACTATTACATATGTCCCCCTTACCCCAATGTCCTCTCTCAGCCTGACCCCAACCCCCAGCCTTGGCCTTCACACCCCACCCATTGTCTGCGTCCATTGGTTATGCTTATATGCACACTAGTGCCCCAGTGCACAGATTTGTGCACATTGAAAGGAAATTAATTAGAAGGTGGCCGGTGGTGTGGGACTGGGTGAGACAGGCTGGACACACCCTAATGCCAACCTCCTGCAGTCCCTCCCCGGCCATCCAGCTGCACCTGGGGCAGGGCCATGGCTCAAAGGGCATCTGCGGAGTGAGTGGGTCCCCTCCGGCAGGTGGGGTCTCTCAGTCTGGCCTGCGGGGATCAGGCCGAAACCAGCTCTCCGACATCCCCTGAAGGGTCCCAATTGCAAGACAGTTGTTCTCAGGTGACGCACCCCGGAATTGGGCTCCCTCCTCTCTGGTTCTGCCAGAAAACTGCCTCTGCCAAGTCACTGCATCTCGGCAGCTCCTGCATTGAGCATCTTCCCCCTGATGGTCATTGCGTGTCATAGCTACTGGTCAGACGGTTGGATGGTCACTTAGTTTTTTATATATAGAGACTAGTGGCCTGGTGCATGAATTCGTGCACATTGAAAGGATATTAATTAGAAGAAATATTTTAATATTGCTATTTTCCCTTTCTCTATAATAGAAGTGTCAACCAAATTCATGATGGACAATGACAGATGGAAACACGGTGCAATTGGCTCCAGTGAGAGCTTTATATGTATCACGCATGCGCGAGTCAACTTAGCCTTTTATAAACTTACTTAATTAGACCTGATTCTTAATTAGACCTGATTCCTAATGTAGCTAAACTTTTTCTCCCCCTCCCCCAGTGAAGCACCCTAACTTCTCTTTCAGGTAATTGTCAGCAACACAGTAGTAAATATCAACTCAAAGCAGATTATTGTTGTAGATCACACAGGACGAACAAAGGGTAAAATATTTAATTGCAGCAGTGTTTGACTATATTCTGCGCAATGAGAAAACCTGAAGTCATTTTCAAGTTCCATCATTTCTTACTTCTTTTCAGTCAGGTCAAGTTTCTAAGCTTTCTAAATCTCTATTTCCCTGCTAATGAAAAGAAAATAGGATTCTACCTACTCCAGGACTTCTATGAGGATCAAAAGAGATGAGGCATGGGAAAACGCTTCACAGACATTTGGTTAAAGTGTAAAATGTTTCCACCTGGCTATAAAGCAAGTCGTGTTCCTGGGCTAAAGAAACTCCAAAGAGGATAGTCGCTAGGGAGAGGAAACAGGGCGTTGCTACGTGATGTCATTACCCGGTGCCCTCAGCGACTATTTCTGGGCTGGGCTGGGCTGGGCTGAGGGCTGCATTTTATGCCACAGGGTCTCAGCAGTGTTGGCTGCGATTTGGTGGGGTGTCACTCTGGGGTGGTGGCAGGGCCTCTGTCCCACTTGGGTAAACTGAGTGTTGCTTTGTGGGTGTCAGGTCCATGGTGACGTTTCTCTGTAAATGGCCAGTGCATGTCATGGCAGCTCCTGTGTTGAGCATCTGACCCCTGGTGGTCAGTGTGTGTCATAGCGACCAGTTGGGCACTTTGCATTTTAACCATTATGTATATAGATAAGTTCTTTCATTGATCTTGGGCATATGAACACCTAGTTAAGAGACATTACCTAGCCTCTCTTGCAGATACATTTAGCCATCTGACTACATTTTGGATCTTGGTGTGAAGCCAAAGTGATATATATTCAATTTGGAGAATATATGCTTATATATTATAAAATAATCACATTAAAAACAACATGAACTAAAACCTCAGAAAATAAATTCACATAAATAATATACAAATAAAAAAGCACACTTCACATTATTAGAGTTTGACAATGTAGAATTTGAAGTAAAAAGCATGAAGTTGGAAGAAAACTATCTTATATTCATGAAGTTTATAATTCATTATAAAAAGATAAGAGCATAAAAATTCATGTGCTGAGTAATATAGCACTTGAATATATAAAGGAAAACTCTTACTAATTCATTGAGAAGTTGATAGAAGCAGAATAAAGATGGAAGATAATAATATACCTCTCAGTTCTTAATAGCTCACATGACTACAAACATAAATTCAGATAGAGAGTACTCAAATGTTATGATTAATAAACATGTTGAAATATATGCTATTATTTATATACATTTTATCACCACCACTAAAATAATTAAAATATTATAAATATAATGGTCCCATAAATTCCATGAAACAGAAGTTATGTAGGCCATAACTCAGTCTCCCCTCAAAAAACTGAAAAAATATTTTTAAAAACTATAGCAAACAGGCACAAGGAAAACATTCTAAATGACAGTTCAAGGTAATTCTTCAAATAAACAGCAAACTGAGAACAAGTTCTGATTATAGATATAAATAGAAAAAGAATATATCAAAAGCTGAAATATTAGAAAATATCACATCAAAAATGCTTTGAATTTTGACATAGAGAAGAAAAAAATGAAATAACTTAAAGATTATAAAAACAATTAAAAGAAAGCTCATGGAAATCTACAGAAAAGAATTAATGAAGATAAAGGAATTCTTCCTCCAGAATTTTGATCTGATTTGATATCTCTTAAATTCTCCATTGCAATTTTATCAATAAAATAAAAATGATTAAAGTCTCATTTTTAAAATAAAATATTCAAGTGTAATTTATGCTTAAAAAATTTAATAATGATTATACAATATAATAGATATAGAACCAGACTGACTGAAGCGCCCACCAGTTTATGATAAATGGAATAGAGGAGAAAACTTGTTCTGGGATATGAATGATTATGTGTGTAGTAGAATCCCACTGGATGTCTAGACAATAATAGAACAACAAATGACACTGTGAAAAGTAATGACAAATATTTGACCTAATAAAATGTTTCCCAAAGTTACCTATTTATAAGAAGTATCTTGCTATTTATTAAACTTTCCCTGGAAATGTGGGTAGAGCCCCAAAATATGTATTTGTAACAAGCCCTCCAAGGTATCTTAATAGAAACTTTTGCCTCAGAAACCACTGTCTCTATGTGGTTTCTTGCCTAAGAAATCACTCATTTTGCAAGTGAGATAGTTAAATCTAGTGATTTGGCTCAGTGGATAGAGCACCAGCCTATGGACCAAAGGGTCCTGAGTTTGATTCTGGTAAAGGGCACGTACCTTGGTTGCAGGCTCCTCCCTGCATGGGCCCTGGTAGGGGTGCATACAGGAGGCAACCAATTGATATGTTTCTCTCTCAATGATACTTCTCTCTGTCTTTCCCTCTCTCTTTCATTCTCCCTAAAAATAAAAAAATGGCAGGCTCTTTACATTGTCATGTTGGGCGAGTTACTAAATGTTTGTAAACTATGACTACCTTACCTAGCTCCTAGAGTTTTAAGAATTAAATGAGATAATATTATAATGCACTCAGCAAAGTGCCTGCATGTTTTAAGTGCCAGTTCATTCTTGGCTCTTCTTATTCCTATTTGCTTATGCGCTCAACATGAATTATATTTAATTCTCACAACAACCATGTGAGACAAACTATGTTTAATTCCCCATGTAAATGGCACAGCAAGAATTCAAACTCAGGTCTATATGATTAGAGAGCCCACATTGCCTGAATATGAAAAATATGTTAGATTTTACCATAAATGTCCATATTTTAAAACACCACATAAATAAAAGGTAAATTAAATAATAATCAAGAAAGCAATATGTATACATGTATGTACATATACATATCTATAATAATAAAAGCATAATATGCTAATTAGACCGGACGTCCTTCCGGACGACCTTCCGGGTGAAGCCAGGGCTGTGAGGGAAGCCTAGGCCCCAAGTGCCTGCTGGTGGCTGGAGGGAAGCCTGGGTCCTGGGTGCCTGCCGAAGGCCAGAGGGAAGCCTGGGTCCTGGGTGCCAGAGGCAAGCCTACTCCTGCACGAATATTCATGCATCAGGCCTCTAGTATATTATATATGCATATATATAAATTATATATATGCATATATATAAATTAGAGTCAACATCATGTATATATATATACACATATATAAACAAATAGACCAAACAGCAGAACAATCCAACTACCAATCAAAGCGTAATATGCTAATGATATGCTAAGGCTGCTCAACTGCTCGCTATGATGTGCACTGAACCCCAGGGGGCAGATGCTCCAACCAGTAGGTTAGCTTGCTGCTGGGATCCGGCCAATCAGGACTGAGCATGATGGGCCAGACACATCCTGGAGCCCTCCTGCGGTCCCTCCCTGGCCCGATCATGCACCAGTGGGTTCCCTCAACCTGGCCTGTGCCCTCTCGCAATCCGGGACCCCTCGGGGGATTTCGGAGAGCCAGTTTCAGCCCGATCTCGCAGGCCACTCCCCTTGGAAGGGCACCAGACTCAGGGCTCATGGCTGCTGTGGCAGCGCAAACCTCTCCTGATCGGGACTGATTGGGCGCAAGCCCACTGCAGGCACAGTGGGGCCGAGATGAGCGGGAGCAGTGGCAGGTAGGAGCTGCAGGCAGCGTTGGACTGCGGGTTTTGGCGCCATCCCTGCAGGCCACCCAGAGGAACACCACCCATGCATGAATTAGTGCACCAGGCCTCTAGTGTGTGTGTGTATGTATGTGTATGTGCATATATATATATTCCACTTATACTGGATAAGAAAAAACTGAAAATACCATTTTTATGTGGATGAAGACAGTCTTGAAAATGAAATTAAAACAAAAATTGCTCTAGCAATCAAATGTTATACTTGTCATTAGCAAATATATGAAAGCTTATTCTCAAAAGTAGGAATCAGGCATAATTGTACACTGTTAGTGACATTTAAATTAATGCAACTTTTCTGTAAATTGATTTGAGAAAATATATCAAAGCCATAAAAATGTGATAACCATTGATTCAGGTATTTCTCCACTAAGAAATATGGAATATTTATGTATCTATAAGAATCTGGATATAATGATTCTTTGTATGGAAAGTGAAAAACTATAAAATAATCTAAACATTTAACAATTGAATGGATAAGATGTTTTACATTACACATAGCTTGTGAAATAGGCAGCTTTACCAGCCATGGTTTTGGACATTTTAAATAATATTGAAAATGCTCACATTGAGGCTATCCTTCTAGAAGAATGACAGACAAGATACACTGGGGCATTGAAAGCAGAGAAGTCTTCTCACTTGTATACTACAAAAATGTAGTTTTTGGATCCTCAAGGTGATGAGAAAAAATAAAGAAAAAAGTCATAAATTAAAAAGAGAGTGTTGGTTTTCAGGAGAAAGGATCTCCTGTAAGGGTTGAAGGATTGACCTGGCCATAAAGCAAAGTGTATTCACAGTAATAAAAGGGAAGGCAAAGATGTGAACTTATTGAGAAAGAGTGAGGAAGACTAGGAAAGGACTAGAGAAAGATACCATAATTATTGGGCAGCATTTTAGACACTATAAAGCTATTATTATGACTTGTTAACAGATTATCAAATGTGATATCAAATGCTGAAATGTTCTATGGAGAAGTAAATGGTGTAATATCATAGAGCATGACTAGAGGGACATTGTGCTTTATCTGGCTCTAGAAGGTCTTGGAGAGAAGGTGTTATTTTGTATAATTATACATTTCAAAATATTCTTATGTTAGAATATATTTGTTTTATTTATTTTAATTGTGTAAATCTTGATTAACCCCAATTACAGTTCTTCCAGGACTGGATTAAAAGAAACAGGACTTTGGAAACCCATGGATGAAATTCCCCATACAAATAAAAATCACTCCTCCTCCCATGTGAGTCTCATAAGATTCTTTTTCTTGAGATATTATAAGGACTCCACCCCCAGCACTCAGTGGGTAAAGGGACACCCCAACTCCCCCTATAACAGTAAGTCATCTGTGTTTGCCTTAATTGAGCTCTCTTACATATCTGGGGCTTGGGCTGGGATAACTGGACTGAGGCAGCTCTGATTTACATGCAGTCTCATCATCCAGGGGACAAGCCTATGCCTGTTATGGCAGAGGCTTATTATAGAAGAGAGGAAAGAAATCCACAGGACCTTTTGAGGTGGAGACTCAAAACTTGCACACTGTTCACTTCCAGTGTATTCTGTTGGACAAAGCAACTCACAAAACCATCTCAAAGAAAGAGTGAATAAAGAATGAAAGTGTTAACCAGAGAGCAACCTGAGTCAGAGGTGGCTCTCCCATCCTCAGCTCTTATCACATCAATGAGAATGAGTTCAGATGAATGACAGAAAGCAGAACTGAAGCAAAGCTAGCAAACTTATTAAGAATACACTTGCATAAAGCACAAACAGGCAACTCAGCTAGTCTGATCACTCCACTTGGTGGGGATTCAAGGGTTTTATACTCTCTCCCCTCCCCTCTATAGATTTCAAGATCCACCTGCCAGATATCTTGGGAAACAGACTAGATTGCATTCTTATGGATTTTGCCAGAATGTTTGAGAATATCTGGTGATTTTATCTTGGCAGATCCCAAGATTGCTGGCTTCTTTTTTTAGTGGGTAAGATAAACTCCACCCTCTTACCACCTCCTCCTGCCCAGCAGCTATCTATCCTGACTAACAAAGGGGCCCAAAATGTTATTGGCAAAAGACACTTAAATTGGAAGGCCAACAATTACAGCCATCAATGCAGTCAATCTACTCCATTAAGTTACCATCTCCAAGCAGATAGTCTCTATAAGGTCATCATTTTTACATTGTTTTTATCTTTTGTCTCTATTTGATAAATTTAGTGCAGTGAACTTGTACCTCTTTTAAGATCCATAAATGAATATCAGAAATGAATAAAATATTTAAAATAAGAATAAACAGATAAGCATTTCATTGTAATTCAGGTTTTTATCAGAAGTCAAATATAAAGTTTTTAAGTAGCTTGAAGACACCAAGAATCAAAAATTTAAAAAATAAAACATGGGAAAATAAAGGAAAGAATTGAGTGGGAAGGTCTGTCATTTTATTAATAAACCATATTTTCCCCTTGCAGTAATAGTATACTTCAATACCTAGAATTCACCACCATCTGCTGTCATACTAAATAAATGGATCCCAGCGAAGTACCATCATGCACTTCAAATATGTTTGTGCTATACTTATGTTTAGCACAGTTTTGAAGGTATTAATTGAAGTGAGAAAATAGCCATTTTCTGCAATAGAAATCAAAAGCAATTTTGAAAAAATTAACCTCGCTATTCTGTATAATGCTTAATCGGGTATCCCTATAGTCAAGATATAAGTATCCCTATAGCTTCTTGATTTACAAATTATAATCTATTTGGAAGTAAAAAAAACATTGTAATCTGGCCCTGGATTTGTCTTTTGCAAAATGACATTAGAAAAGAACGTTCTATAGTTGAGGTTTAGTTGTCACATCTGTAAAATGAGGAGAATGCATTGAGATTCTAAGTCATTCTTATCCTCAGTATTCTCTTTTCTACAAATTTCCCTTAGATTAATCAAATAAAATTTGTCCTTGGAGAGGGACATTTGCAGGAACACACTAGCTGAGAATGGCTGTATAAATTTGGACACATTTATTAATCTCTCTAACTCTCAATTTTCTCACCTAAAGATTAAATATTAACAACTTCATAGTCAATGGGAGGTTTGAAGAGTTATATAATATTAAAAACTCAGAGGAATGTTGGAGAATAATAAAAGTTTCAGAATAACAGTGTCAGAAATTTTCATCATGTTGCTATGATGGTAATTTTTTCCTGTTCCACCACTCTGATTCATGTCCATTTTTCCTGCCTTGCTCTGTGCTTGGGAAGGATGACTTCATCAGTTGGGTCCTCTTGTTTTAGCCAATGGGAGACAGTAGCAATCCTATATAATAAAAGCCTAATATGCAAATCAACTGAACAGCAGAATGACCAGTCGCTATGATGCGCACTGACCACCAGGGGGCAGACGCTCAATGCAGGAGCTGCTCCCTGGTGGTCAATGTTGCTCCCACAGGGGGAGCACCACTCAGCCAGAAGCCAGGCTCATGGCTGGCGAGTGCAACGGTGGTGGCAGGAGCCTCTCCTGTCTCCGTGGCAGAGGCAGCACTAAGGAGCAGCAAGCCGAGCGGTAAGGAGCAGCGAGCAGGTGGGCAGTAAGGAGTGAGGGGTCCTGGACTGCAAGAGGGCGCAGGACGGGCTGAAGGACACCCGGCCCCTGTGCATGAATTTCATGCACCGGGCCTCTAGTCTATATACATATATATAAGGCTAAGCGACCTACCAACTTGGCTGGTAAGTATGAAGCGCACTGACCACCAGGGGGCAGACACTCAACGCAGGAGTTGCCCAGCAATAGCAACTCTTGCACTCTGGGACCCCTCGGGGATGTCGGAGAGCCAGTCTCGGCCCAATCCCTGCAGGTCAGGCTGAGGGACCCCACCTGCCGGAGGGACCTCACTCCCCAGACGCCCTTGGAGCCGTGGCGCCACCCCAGGTGCGGCCGGCCAGGGAGGGACTGTGGGAGGTTGGCTCCAGGGCATGTCCAGCCCATCTTGCCAGTCCTGTCCCGTCGGCTACCTTCTAATTAATTTCCTTTCAATGTGCACGAATCCGTGCACTGGGCCACTAGTAGATTATTAAGTGAGAGGAGAGAGAGAAGAGAAGCTTCTGGTTTGCTCCTTCATGTCATATATCTGCCAATTAACTATAATTTGTAACAGATTGTTACTGGAAAGAGGACCAAGCCGGGAGCAAGGCTGCCTCAGGCTGGGTCTGCCTCAGGTAGCCTACAATGTGTGGGTTCTTGACTTCAGCAGAACATGAGTCCATATGATTTTGAGAGTACCTTTAATGAACCTGGGAACAGTGAAACAAGGAAGGGCTTAGGATAGAAGAAGCAACAGGAGAGAAACTAAATGGGACTTTGACTTTCTAGAAACATTATGGGAAAGAAGTGAGTCAAGGTGGGGCTGCTGTCAGCTCACTGGAGAGTCAGAGAAAAGGGGACCTAGTGGACAGGTTCAGGGGGTTAGCCTAGAAGAAAATGCCAATGCCCATTTCTCCCCTGGTTGCAAATCTCCTGGAGTTTTTTAGAATTTAGAAAATGGATGCGTGTGGTGGAAGAACAGGGGGAAGGGGAAGGCATGGGCATGCTTCCTGGAGGGAAAGCCCATGCTGGGTTCTTTTGTTTTAAAGACAGGTAGTTTAGTGGAGGTCTGAGAGGAGGGTCTCAATTGAATATTCATCAGCTTTTCCAGGTGTGTCTTTCAGTGTCGTAGTCTCTACTGCTTGATCAGTACCAGGACAGGGGACCATTAGTCATTGCAGCTGGTCCTGGCATCACCCACCCGGTTTTGCTGGTTTTCTGGAGCTGAAATGCAACTGAGGCCTTGATGTGATCTCTAAGGAGGAAAGGCTTAGGGGGTGTAAACCGAATGACCAGTGATATGCCAGGGGAGGAACAGCAACCCTAGGGGTGAGGTCCACTGCCAGTTTTGCTTTTTGCCCTCATGACCGTCTGTATCTGGCTGTAAATGACTCAGCCAGTTTGTTCAGCTTTTTGTCCCATTTTTCCTATTCCACTTGTCTTGGCTTATTAGCCTGTCTCAAGATGGCCCCTTCTCCAAGGTGTTAGCTTATTCATTCAGCTGACACTGTTGAACACATATTGTGGGCCAAACAATATGATAGACACTGCAGGTATATAAAAATGTATTTTTATGAATCATACCATCTATATTTTAACTTGCACATTGCAGTTAAGATAGTAAATTAAACGAATGCATATTATGTAGCATGTATGGATCTGTGGACAAAATCATACTGTGAGTAATAAATCAGTCTCTATTCTAGGATGAGCAAAACAATATATGTGTATTTCTTTACTAGAGGCCCAGATTTAGAGGTGCATGGATTTGTACACCGGGCGTCTAGTATGCATATAAGATCTTTGGTTAATCTCTTCCCACCCTCCCCCTTCCCCCCTTCCCTCTGAGATTCATCAGTCTGTTCCATGTTTCCATGCCTGTGCATTGAGCGTCTGCCCCCTGGTGGTCAGTGCACGTCATAGCTACCAGTCGACCGGTCGAATAGTTGAATGGTCACTTAGTCTTTTATATATATAGATAGCCTAGAAAAAAATCTTCTCATGTTTTTACCAGTTATTTTTATGTTCTTTTATTTTCCCTTTATCCTTTAACCTCCTGTGTTTCATTTGTTGTTGTTGTTTGATTTTAAAGTTTTCTTTAGTTTGCAATTCTAGAAATTAATAATGTTGAGGAATTAAGAAATTGCTAGCTACTCACAATTACCCTGTTTCCAAAGGCATTGAAGACAAAGCCACAGCCTGCTTAAATAGAGGGGAAATCCAAGATGAACAAAGTATTGGAATTAAAGAGTATATACAAGGAGAGAAAATCTGTGTGTAGTGTTAGGGAATCCTGGGAAATATTCCATGTTTGGGGGCCTTGGGCCCTCTACACAAATGCTATCTTGCAATATATTTTCTGACTATGGACACACGGTTGTTTCTATAATTACCTGAAGGCTATAGACCTTAAATCAGGAGTAATTTTGTGCTATAATTTTAATGTTCTGACTTGACTTTTTAAAATAAGTGTTCAAGTTAAGAGAATGTATTTGCTTTTAAGTCATATAATTTTAAAGAATTGCTATTACATAGAATTACTATCACATAAAGGTTCAGATAAGAGGCATAAAATAAAGAGCCCTCTTGTCCTTCTCTGGGACACTGAAATTATACACACTACCAAATGTCCTTTTATTTTCATATTAGCTGGAATCTGCCTTGAACAGATGAGGAAGCCTGATACTCCTCTGGGCTCTGGCCCGTTAGAGGATATCTGCTCCTCTCTCTACCGTCAGCCACATACAGGTTCTAGAGTGGTGAGGAGTATGAGTAGCCCTTTCTCTTCTCTAAGCACAGGATCCATTCCTTCCTCCCCAACTTGATCTGAGTGTGAGGAGGTACATGCAGGAAGTAGCATTAAAACTTCAAGGTTTTCTTGTTTTTAGAATATATAGGAATTCCATTTTTAAATTTATTATTTATATTAATTGGAAAATATCATATGTGATTGGTAGTTTTTAATTTTAGTACTTTCATGAAGCTAATGTAGAGTTTATTCATTTTTACATCATTAGAACTATCAACTGACACTTTTACTATGCAACAGAGATTTGAAATCATTTGAAACTTTCCTCTCTAATATACACTATATAGTATTGACATAGGTAATGGTGCTCATGAATATAAGCTTTTCCTAATAATGAAAAACTCTGTACTTCATGGTAAAGTATATTTCTTTTAGAAATTCTCTTTGGAAGTATAAAAAAGATATTCATACAATTTCTAATAAGTTATACTTCTCTACTTATGTAGAATAATTTCTAGTACTTAATTCTTCTCAAAACACAAGTAATCATCAAAATTTTGTCTTTTAGCACAATTCTACAGATCTATTTCTCCGACAGCTATGCAAGTAATTTGATTATATCATAGAGTAAGGAATGTGTATTCTGTTAAATTACAATCTTCCTCTTGTCAAAGATGGTGTTGTGCTAATTGGCCTAGCCCTCTGTCCTTGTGTTCAAACATTTCCAAATCTGGTATCACTTGGGCACTCTTGCAAGATGCAGCCTCATACCCAATGTGGACATTGAGAACCGACTTTGTCAGCAGGACTTTACTTAACCTTGAGTTCAAGTACTGAGCATACATGCATCAAGTCAGTTGTGTTTCTGGTCCTGCTGTCATCTAGTCTGGTTTTCCTAAACTTTGTTTCTCTTGACCACTTCTGCCACTGAATGGCTCCTCTAGAAACTAATCCTCTAATTAGAATACTGAATCCATTCCCTTTGGAACAGGCTGATGTTCTGGGACCTGTAATTCAGCCTCAGATCTAGTTCAAGGCCTAGATTGTCAAGTCTCTCTGTGATTAACACTGAAAATTTCAGTGTCTGGCCCTAACCGGTTTGGCTCAGTGGATAGAGCATCGGCCTGCGGACTGAAGGGTCCCAGGTTCGATTCCGGTCAAGGGCATGTACCTTGGTTGCGGGCACTTCCCCAGTAGGGAGTGTGCAGGAGGCAGCTGATCGATGTTTCTCTCACATTGATGTTTCTAACTCTCTATCCCTCTCCCTTCCTCTCTGTAAAAAATCAATAAAATATAAAAAAAATTTTTCAGTGTCTGTAGACTAGATGTCCTTTAGACTTCTCTGATACCTTTTCCTAGCCCTTCACTGTGAAGCCTTTTCAGATTGCAAGTCCTTATCACTGAGTCAAAATCAATCTATTTATGTTGATTTGTTTCCTGTTATCAAAATGTTTTAGAAGCAGAAATAGTAGATAGCTAACAAAGAGGGTGAAGGGAAAGAGGAAATAGCAAAGTGCCAAGACACAATGAATTTATGAGGCCTTGAATGTTGAACAGTAATTCTGGTCAATTTCTCCATTGCACTTCACTAAAAAGATTTTTAAATTAGTATTTTTTGCATCAAGCTTGAAGGCACTAAAGTTGACTTTCTGCCTCTAGACTTATCTTTTCTAATCTGAATTCCACATAACTGTCAAAATGATCTTTCAAATTAGCAAATCTGACCGTATCATATTTTTTATAACCTTTGATGGCTCTTATTTTTACAAACAAATGCTAGTGTGTTGATATGACTAAGAGCCTCCTCAATGAGCTTGCCCAAACCTCATGACCTATTAAGTCTTCCCATACTTTACTATTTAAATATTCCAAACTCTCTCCACATAGCATTTGAATACATCCTGTGTGTGCTGCATCCAGCTCTTAGAGGTTCCTACTGGCACACAAAAGCTGACCATCAAATATTCAGAAATGTTGCCATTAATTATTAAATAATTTGGTAGTTTGAAATTAGTCACAGTAGGAGTATACACTGTGGAAACCAGCAGTAATAATAAATCAGGGCTTCTTCCCCCTCAGATAGGCAGATGGCCAGCACTGAAAGCAGTCATGTACTTCAGATGTTAATATCCTAAGATTTTTTTGGATTTCCATGCCCTTCACTTGGAGTGGAAGTAGAAATGGATAACAGAGACAGGGCTGCAAGGCTAATTGTTCTTAGTGTATATAAAAATGCCTAGTCAAGTTTTTCATCCTGAGATGGCAAAAGTTAAAACTTCATGCTTTAGATAAAAATGACAACTATAATAATAATGATAATAATAAAAACCCTTTGCATTGGGAGATACATATTTTAATGTAAATTATTTTGTTGTTGTGTCAAAATTTAATTAAATGTAACTACGATATAGCCCTTATTGAATATTTTTGAATAATTTTTTTATTTTTGAATAATTTAAGTGCTTTTTTATTTGTACCTCATTCTATAGTATGTACACAATATAATATTCAAAATGATAATCATACTTCATGTGTTGTTGATCTACTTGTAGTGAGTAAGATTAAATCATGACTGGTAATTCTTTCAGTCTTTAGAAATAAGGACATATTCATTGGATTTTATAGAATTCCAGATCCCTATTACAAAAAAAACACAATTTCCATAAAAATATACTTATATGATGAGTATTTACTGATCTCACTGAGCAGTTTTATATTTGTGAATTTTTTAGTAAGGTAGTGAGCCTGCAATTATTCTTCAATCCTCCTGTTAGGTGGATAGGTTTGAAGTAAGAGATTCAGCATAACTTTAGTCTGGTAAATTATAGACAAAAGAAATGTTTGTGAAACACAGCATATCTCTAACATAGAAGAATTTCAGTATTCTAGTGTAGGGTTCAATCTAAAATAAACACATCCTAAATTTCAGAGCTAGATAAAATTTAAAGTAACACATATTGATTGCTTAATTGATTTGGAGAAATGCTCCGGGCTTAAATGCTGCATGCTTTAACCTCGTGCTATATTTAATGCAGCAATATTATACCTCATTATTTCTTTATCTGGTAAAAAGATTCAGGAAATTGCATCTGAGCTTTTAACTTTTGCCCCTATTGACAATATAGGTTATATGCAATACTTGTATTGCCCTATTAGCTTAATAATGCATGATAGATAGAAGGGAGAAAGGAAGAGATAACTAAGAAAAATATATCCAGATTGTTCAATTTTTTTTCTGTGCTGAATATCATAAAATGTCAAGAACTTATCCTTGAGAAGTTCTATAACTGCCCTAAAGTCCATGAGGACCTTCACATTGCAGGGATTTTTAATCTTTCCAGAGAATATAAATACAGTTTCTATTGCTCTCTCAAAGATTATAGCAAGCATCTCTGGCAATTCCTATCATTTGGCAATATCTAACATGTCATGAGTGAGGGTAGAAATGCATAGAAATTTTGCAGTATATTTTTCTGCAGATGTGATTGGACACCCAAGTGTAGACTACAGTGTAGTACATTGTCCTGCCAGGGAAACTTTTTGAGAAAAAAGGACTTACTGGCTGTCATGACACAGTGGCTCTTTGACTACCAAGCTTTTGCAGATGCACTACCTTTTCCTAATATATCTGCTTGCCCAACATTCTTGTGACCTTCCCCAAATTTACCTATTTGATTGACTTGGAATACATTCATTCACCAAATATGTATTAAGCACTTACTATGTACTAAGCATTCATCTAGCTCTAGGAATTCAGGCAAAAAGTCCTGCCTTCAAGGAGCTTACATTCTAGTGGAGGAAATACATTAAAAGTAATTAAGGCCCTAGCCAGTGGTCGGCAAACTGCAGTTCGCGAGCCACATGCAGCTCTTTGGCCCCTTGAGTGTGGCTCTTCCACAAAATACCGACTTCTGCTCATGGGCCACGAAGTTTCAATCGCACTGTATGTGCACGCCTGCACGTGGTATTTTGTGGAAGAGCCACACTCAAGGGGCCAAAGAGCCGCATGTGGCTTGTGAGCCGCAGTTTGCTGACCACTGCCCTAGCCAGTTGCTCAGTGGATAGAGTGTCAGCCTGCGGACGAAAGGGTCCCAGGTTCGATTTCACTCAAGGGCACATACCTTGGTTCCAGGCTCCTCCCTGGCCCAGACCCTGATCAGGGTGCCTGCAGGAGGCAACCAATCAATGTGTTTCTCTCACACCAATGTTTCTCTCTGTCTTTCCCTCTCTCTCCCACTCTCTCTATAAGATCAATGGGAAAATATCCTCAGGTGAGGATTTAAAAAAAATTTATTAATTAAGTGTGTGATAGAAAGAGAGGATCATCATTTAAGATTTAGTTCAAGCATCAACTTCTCTGGCAAACCTTCCTTGATCACCCCAGCCTGTGTTTCTTTCATTTCTAGATACTCCCAGAGGATCCCATGATTCCCTCCATTAAAACAGCAGCTCCATATTATTATCATCTCTTTAAGCTGGTTTCTGACAGTAGACTCCAAGAAGGTAAGTACCATACTTTGTCCGTCTTTTCTTTTTAAGTGACTAGTGTCCTGGTATATATGATGGAAACAGCTATAATTTATTGAGTCCTTTATTCATTTGGAATATTATTTTAAGACCTTCCATATAAAATTCATTTTCTTTTGTTCTGTAACAAATTACCACAAACTTAACAGCTTATATGCATACATTTATTATTTCAGTTTCTGTATATCAGAGGTCAGGGTACAGCTTAACTGGGATTCTCTATTGAAGATCTCAAAAGGCTGGTATGAAGCTGTTAATGAGGTTGCATTTTTATCTGGAGACTTGACTGGGGAAGAACTTGCTTCCAAGCTCACTCACTTTGTTGGCAGTATTTTCTGTAGCCGTGTGACTCTGGACCATGCTTCTTAATGGCTGTTGGCTGGGAGCTGCTCTCATTTCCTAGAGGGCATCCACAGGTCCCTGCCATATGATTCCATATACAGTTCACAATATTGCGGTTTGCTTCTTGAAGGCCTCCAAGTGACACTACAGTCTGCCAGGACAGTCTTTTTTAAGGAACTGTAATCAAGGGAGTGATATCCCATCATCTTTGCCATAATCTCCTGCTTAGAAGCCTGTTGGAGATTCCACCCATCCTCACAACTTCATAAAGGCTTGATTCACTGGGGGATGCTTTATAATACCATGTATTGTCTCATTTAATCCTCACAATTCTATAAGGTATGTGCTATTATTCTGAAGTTTAAAAAGCCACGGGTGCCAGCTAATAAAATATCAAGCCAAGTTTCCAGCCAGACAGTGCTACTGAAGAGTCCTAACTTTTTATGTTGCATTATATTGGCCCTGCTAAACACATGTCCAATGAATTTAAAAATGAACTAGTGAATGAACAAACGAATAAATTAATGTTGATATAGCTTTCCCCTTTACAGATGATATGAAATGTATCTATGTGCATAATAGAAATACATTCACCATAGCATGTTACTTAAATTAGAATCTGAGAAAAGATAAGTTCTTATGTCTCATTTATCTATTTGGTGGAATGGAAGAAGGAATTTCCTGGGCTATTTAACTTTTATTTTATTTCATTTTCCCCCTCTTAATTTTGAATTGTTGTAGATGTTCTATAAATGCCATTATTTAAAATTCCTTATGGTATTAATCTATTGTGAAGTCATTAGCAATTGTTGGGTAATATTGCATCATGTTATATTAGGTAGATAGAATGGTTTGTTTATTCATTCATTCATTCATTCATTCATTCATAGTATGTCTTCCCTAACAAGAATATAACTTCTTTACTTCTTTGAGAACAAGGTCTTATGTGTTTTAAACCCTGTCATATCCTGAAAGCATATAAGTCATAGGTGATACAGTAAGCACTTTGAATAACTTTGAATGACTTTACTGAATCAAATAAATAATATACGAAGAAAATAATATCCCATCTTCTATCATTTTCATTGCTCTTAAATTTTGTTTGTATATTAAATACAACATAACTGGATAATAAAATAGGAGAATTAATTATCAAGCTTCATTTGATTTTCATGTGCAAACAAAAATGTATCCTTAATTATTTTGTTGTTTAAACATCATAAGCATTTAATTAAATTTCAAGTCACTAGTGTTGGAAAGAATGTCTAATTCTGCCAAAATATAATCCACATAGATTTAAAGGAAAGTTGTGTTTTCCCATTTGGGCTTACCTCAAAGAGCTAACTTATAAAGTGTTGCTCTGATCTCTGAAGACACACTCATTTCTATGATATATGTGAAATAATCAAACTACCTAAATGATTTTGGAAAAATATTCAGACAGCATTTTTCCCCTCTTTTACTTTTAGCTAGAAAATATCCAAATCATTTATCATGAGGTAGATCTCTCTTGTATCTCATAGCAATAAACTCACAGCTAACATATGGTGTTATTTAGCAGTGTAACAGAAACGATTAATCAGCTGACAAAATGTCATTATAAAGGAAATATTTTAAACTGTGATTTTCTTTTTTCCCCCTCTCACTTTATGGGCACCCAGCCAAATTTTTCTGCAGCTGGCTTAAAAAACTACATGTGGAAATTAAAAACCAAACTCCTAAATTGTCAGTGGCATTTAGGGATGCCACTCTGGAAGCCCATTGCTTGTAAAATGTAAATGTTTCTGTTTAATGAGAAATCACGTTGTTGTTTTAATTGTGTGTATGTGAAGTAAATTTTGGGAGGGTTCACTGAAGGCATTCCCATTACCAACATTGCCAACAACAGCAATGTTCATTCACTTGTTATCGGCTACTCAATCTCTCTGGAAAGAGAAGGTTATAACCTATGAGTAGGGCTCATTGAAACAACCTTAATTAATGTTGTAGCTTCTTCTCAAGTAACATTTTAGCATTATTGAATTGCTTTTTATGTTAGGATGATTCTAGTATTAGGGGAAAACCCACTGGCAGGAAACATAACACCTCATTAGAAATACATGTGTATTATTGCTTTTTCAAAGTCATGTAAGTGCTGTAATGATTAAATAAAAGAACATTCTTTTTAAGAGTTTTTAAAAACCATAATACCTTTTTATTAATTTTTTTAACTTTTTAAGTCAAATACAAAAATGGTAATATAAGGATTGCAGATCCACTACTGCTTTTGGTATGAAGCCCCTATACTTTAAAATGTTGAAAAGCATTATCTCATTTATTCCTCAAAGGAGCCCTGTTTGTACTTCAAACATAAGACATTAACATTAATTATGTGCTTAATTTTAGTCACCACTTTACTACTAAACTCTTGAATCATCCTGGGAGGGAGGTACTATTTATCCACAGGTCATGGATATGAACGCAATTCTATATTAATCCAAAGCCTTTGCTTCTCATACTGACCTGCACAGTAGTTTCTGCACGTTTAACATTTGTCTAATCTGCATGTACCCTGGAGAGATTGTAGGTTTTCGGTAGTTTTCCAGAATCAACGAGTGCTGGCCCCATTTTATGAGGGTCTCATCATGCCACAACTTATCTTTTTCTCTGTGGTTGTATACTTGTGCATTTATATATTCACCCTATTAATCTTGCAAATAACACATTCTCATAACATTCTTAAAACCTGCTGGATCTGTGACACATTAATTTGGAATACATTTGTATAAATTAACATGCTAAGTATCCAAACTGAAATTCAGACTAGCTAGCAGTCTGAACCCTACTTCATTTATATTTCCAGAGCATGAATTACATTTTTTTTCCTGAAATAGGACAATCCTTCCTTAATGAGTTCTATCTAAAAATAATGACTACAATGTAAAACATGAAGTCACAGAGGTTGTTTACACTGGTAGCTGTTCATAAAATTAGAATGTCCTTAGTTCCCAGGGATAGTAGCTAAATTGTTTATTGGCAGACACAAGCAAATTAATCTGTTGGAAGAAAAATAAGCACAATATCCTTTGACATTTTCATGCCTGATAAATACTGGTTTATTCTGCCAAATTTATGTTGAACAGAAAACAATACCCAGTCCAATAAATACCAGTCAATAAATATTCATTGAATGTTTGTCTTTAACATGTTATTCTAATAAATATTAAAGTTCCAAAGATATCTAAAACACAATTTCTGGCCTCAAAGAATATAGGGTCTTTTAGGGAGAATAAGACAAGTAATTTTTTAAGTGAATCTTAAGGGCCTAGTATTATAGGTCCTATAAATGTGATGTAATGTGTTACGAGAATTTAAAGGAGAAAGAACTAACATTGAATTAGGGAGATTAAGAAGAGCCTTAAAGAATTACTACAGTTGAAATCTATCTTTAATTATGTGCTTTTATGATGTGAAGATAGATAGAAAGAAAGGTCATTACACTAAAGGTACATAGCTTAAGTAAGGATTCTATATAATAAAAGCCTAATATGTTAAGTGTCCAGTTGTCCAGGCAGCCGTTCAACCAATCAAAGCATAATATGCTAATGATGTGCTAAGGCCGCTCAACCGCTCACTATGACGTGCACTGACCACCGGTAGATTAGCTTGCTGCTGGGATCTGGCAGATCAGGACTAAGTGAGATAGGCCAGACACACCCTGGAGCCCTCCCGTGGTCCCTCCCTGGTTGGCCAACCTTCCATGTCCCTCCCCGGCCCCAATAGTGCACTGGTGGGGTCCCTCAGCTTATCCTGCACCCTCTCGCAATTCGGGAGCCCTCAGGGGATATTGGAGAGCCAGTTTCGACCTGATCCCACAGGCCAGGCTGAGGGATCCCACTCGTGCACAAATTCGTGCACCGGGCCTCTAGTATGAAAATGAAAAGCATTCATTATGTTTGGGGATATAAGTATTCCAATTTGACTACAGAACAAGCCACTCATTCTTTCATTGGTTTTAAATAAATATTCACCATGTGTTAAACACTCTTTTAGAGACTAAGAACTCTAAAAATAAAATAGAAATATAAATCTCACCCCTGGTGTTAACTTCATTTTTTTTATTGTTTAAAGTATTATACATGTCTTCTTTTTCCCTGATTGACTCCCCCCCAGCCACTCCCACCCCTGAGGGCAAGCCCCCACCACCCCAGTGTCTGTGTCCATTGGTTATGCTAATATGAATGCATACAAGTCTTTTGGTTGATCTCTATAATCTCCCCCACCCCCCCACCCCCCACACACACCTGCCTTCTCTCTGAGGTTGGACGGTCTGTTCAGGTAATCCTAATATATAAAAACTTTGGGTTGTAATGACCAGTAAGGACAGAGGCTCCACCAACCGGAAGTCAGTCCTGCAGTCAGCACTGGGTTAGCGCTGACTGCTACCACGGCAGGCATGGTGCCCTAGCACTGACTGCTGAGGGAGCTGTGAATCAGAGCCAGAGAGAGGTCTGAAGAGAGAAGCAGGGACTGGTCCATTGCCTCTGTGGCAGCTTTTGGTCAGCACTTGCCTCTTTCTTTCTTGCCAGTCTGGCCAGCAGCCGCGCCTCCATTTCTCTCCAGGCCTCCACCAGGGCTGCTGATCAGCCCTGCCTTTCTGATCAGGCCCCCATTGATAGGCTCAGAGACGCTGACTGGCATAGGAACCAACCAATCAGAACCAAATGTGGGTGCTGTGAAGAACCAATGGCTGCCTAGGAGGCGGAGCTTCTGACGCTGACTGGCATAGACACTGACCAATCAGAACCAAATGTGGGTGCTGTGGGAAGCCAATGGCTGCCTAGGAGGTGGAGCTTTTGACGCTGACTGGCATAGATACCGACCAATTAGAACCAAATTGGCCAGCAGAGGAGGGCAATTGGGGGAAAGTTCAGGCCTGCAGGGGAGGGTAGCTGGGGGTGAGATCAGGCCAGCAGGGTAGAGCAGTTGGGGACAACCAGGCCGGGAGGGGAGGGCAGTTGCGGGAGAGATCAGGCCAGCAGGGGAGGACCATTGGGAGCGAGATCAAGCTGGCAGGGGAGGGAAGTTGGGGGTAACCAGGCCAGCAGGGGAGGGCAGTTAGGGGTGATCAGGCTGGCAGGCAGAGGCAGTTAGGGTCGATCAGGCAGGCAGGCAGGTGAGCAGTTAGGAGCCAGTGGTCCCATATTGTGAAAGGAATGTCCGACTGCCGGTTTACAGGGATCGGGCCTAAACCGGCAGTCAGACATCCCCCAAGGGGTCCCCAGTTGGAAAGGGTGCATGCTGGGCTGAGGGAACCCTCCCCTCTGTGCACGAATTTCATGCATCGGGCTTCTAGTAGAACTATAAAAAAAATAAGTAACTGAATGAGTGATACAAAGTAGGGTTGTAGTGTCTATAGATGAACTCAGTAATAAGGAATCTTGAATGCAAATTAGGTTTTATTTTAATTGCTTTTTATTTAATACTTGAGAACTTGTGAGTAATAGAAGAGGTACTCTGACATATAACAATTAGTATGTGCTGTATGTGATGCATTAGAATTAAAGAACAAACGAAATCAGAAGGCTATTGTAAGTAGTTCAAGTATAATGTCACAAAGGAGTACATATTAAGGTGACAGCTTAGGAATAAAAAGAGAGAAAATGTATAAAATACATTAAAATGAAGAATCAGTAGGTTTTAGCAACTGTTTAAATATCTGAGTGTAGGAAAAAGGGTAAAGTTTTGAGGATCTAATCCTTATATAATGGAAAAGGCTCATGTCATTATCTGCAAAGGCAAAAGGAAGGCAATATAGGATGGTTTGATGGTTTGAAAGAGAAGGTAATATTTTAATATTTATCTTTTGATAAATGATCAGGATATAATAATGATAATGCACAGCAGTCACTTAGGAAATTGGATTTGCAGCCATGAGTGAGGAATCAAAGCTAGATATATAGAAGATTTAGGTTGATTTTTATTGATTTAGTGATGCTATTGTGAGTGTCACCTGGAATGCAGGAGGAGAATAGAACTCCTTGGAAAGATCTACATTTGAAGATTTTGAGATAAATTAGATTTAATCTTAGGTAGAATGGGGTGAGATTATGCTTTCAAAGTATTTTTATTCTAGGGATAGAAGGAGACCAAGGCAACTGAGACAGAGAAGAAACAGTGTACTATACTGGTAGAAAGAGCATAAGGTTGATGGCATGAGGAAATGAAGGAAGTATGATTAAAAATAATGCATTTTATAAAGATCCAAGAAAATGAGGATTAGAATTATGTCATTTATCTGTAAAATTAAGAGATCATTTTAAGGTGACTTCCTAGAAGGCAGTAAATCAATAAAACCTGATACCAAAGAATACATACTATATGATTTCATTTATGTGAAGTTCAAGGATATGGAAAACCAATTTATTAAGGTAATGATTACAATGTTATTCTTGAGGGAAATACTAACTGGGAGTTAATGTAAGGAAAACATCTGAGGATGCTGGAAATATTCCGTATCTTGATTAAGGTTGTTATATGCTGCACACAAATGTAAAAATTAGTCATTATGTTCTTATGATTTGTGTACTTCACCACAAATAACTTAAATATCAATTAAAAAGTGAGTAAAAAAATACAAAAGGAAAGAAGAAAGAAGGGAAGAAAAGAAGGAGCAACATAATGGAGGGAGGGATGAAATCTGACCCATAGTATCTTTATTGAACACTGGATCTGGTTTCATATAAAATCAAGCATAATTGTAGATCCAGAAGTAACACGACTCATTAAATTTCCTGTATTGTTTATGATAGGGCTACATATTCTGTTACTTGCAATATAGAGAGTCATAATGTATATAATTGGATAAAGGTTTGCAATTTGAATTATAATTACAAATTGTATAATGTTTGAAAAGTCATAATAGAGACAAAATAAAATAAAGTGTAATTTTGGAACATAGTATAGTTGATAGAATTATATATTATTTATTTTAATATTCAGTATTTTGAATATTTAAACAATAAATTCAGAAATGCTATATATTTTATGAATTCAACTTAATGTTATAAAGCAGCTTTTAATACTTGAAAAAATCAGATTGTATATATAATTATATGTATGTTAAATATTCTATGTCATTATCTCTAGTAGATTATATACAAAGGTAGGTTCATATTAATTAACAGTAGACATCCATGTAACAATTTTTAAAGTTTATTATTAATTAAATGTTGACTATATTAAAAATGCAAAGCCAAACATGTAAATGTATATATGTATGTGTGCATGTGTATTCATGTCTATGTATGTGTATAAAATTATTAAATTGATCTATAAATTTATTATATTCCAAAGAAAAATATGCACGTTGATTCTTTGGAAGTTGTTCAGCTAATTCTAAAGATCTTCATGAAATTAAAATATATAATAATACTCAAGAAAATATAGCCACATGGAAATGATGAAATTTCTTTAGAATATAACTATATAGAACTATAATATTTAAGTAAATATGGTGTTGGTATAAAGAGTAAAATCAATGCAGCAGAATTAAATATCTAGGAAAATACTGATTTACATGTGATACAATATTGTATTTCAAATCAAATTACTAGAGTTATTTAATAAATTGGGATAGGGCAACTTTTGTTGTTATTATTGGAGGGACCTAATTAATCCATCTATTAACACCATTAAAAGAAAAATATGTAGATTTAAGGCCTCTTTTTAGTCTATAAAATTATTAGTAAAAATTATATGTAGGTATGTTGATAACTGGGATTAGGAAGCTTTTCTTAAATAAGAAAAATAAAAATCAAAAGCTATAATGAAACAAAATGATAAATCATATTTAATTTAAAAATTATATCTACCCAATAAGAAATATAAATAACATTGATAGTATAGACTGTCAACATGTGTGTGTACATGTGTGTTTGTGCTTCCACATTGCTTATCTCACACTGAAGATTCTTAGGCAGTGATTTGGGCAAGGAAAACTTCAGAAAGAATAAAGAAACTTTAGGGGAAAAGCGTTCTTAGCAAATGAGTTACAGTATAGCAATTTGTAAATCACAAAATAAATCTCTGAGGTTGTGTCAATAATAATATGTTATGACTAGAGCATAAGGGGCATCAGTGTAGGAATGGCAGGTGAGAGATATGAAAAGTCATTTGGAGCCAAATCACTAAAAGCCTTTCTGACATGGAACACCATGCGAAGCTACTACAGAATTTCAGCAAGTGGTCATAGGCTTTGTGTGCATGTGGTGGCAGGGGGTGAATGAGTTGAAAGAGCTGAAGGCAGGGAGCCAAAGGATAGATATTTAGAAAAGCCCATAGGAGAGATTACATGACTGAAATGCAAGAACAGAAGCAGAAATAGAGAGCAAGGAGAATGGATTTAAGAGTTTTTTCAAAAAATTGTTTCACATTATTTGATGATTCACTGACTGTGGGGCTGGGGTAAGAAAGCCCCATATTGACTTTCAGGTTTCTGACCTCTACACAAAATGTCTTAACATATTTCGTACCGCTCAGGAGTTTTCTCATGTTTCGTGCGCCATCTGTTAAGGACCGCTCACGAGTGTTCTCGTTTTTCACGCCCATGGAAAAAGGAGCGAATCTAGATACTTATGT
>NW_005871091.1:6306871-6317366 GCF_000147115.1 Myotis lucifugus | reverse complement strand
TTGCCCAAAAATGTGTGGTCCCTCGTGTATGTCTTAGAGATTCTCCTTTTTTTTGTTGTCTAGAGATTTCTATGCGGTACGCAATGTGTTAATTTGGCCAATGATTCCATTAGTATAATTAGCAGATACTAAAAGGGTAATAGTTGGATGATGCAAATGGGTAGGGCTTGTAATAATTAGATAAATTTTGGACTTAAAATTATGTTTAAGGGGCAGACACATGGAACATATCAAATAGGCAGTTTGAAATACAGGTCTGACCATCAGAAAGGAGCTGTGTACTGGCAGTATATATATAATTAAGGATACATACTTATAAGTATGATAAATATACTATGTCATTCTCTCCAGTAGGTTATACACAAATGTATGTGTATAGATATAGATAGATATAGATATAGATATAGATGTAGATATAGACATATCAATTATATATACATATATTATCTAATATCATCTAATATCACTATATTATCATCTAGTTTGTTTACATCAATTCTATGAAGAATGTGTTTAGGTCACAGCAATGCAACAGAAGACCCATAGAATGCAAAAATGGATAAAGAAACAATAGCTGAGGACCCTTCTTTTATTATCTCCAATTTTAGGATGAAAAATGAAGAAGAACCAATGAAGTAGAAAATATTTTAGAAAAGGAAATAGACGGGAAGTTGAAGCCAAAAGTGTATGTTTTCAAGAAGGTATTATTAAAGACTTTAGATGACTTAGAAATGATTAGATAGAATATAAAATGAAGAAGTCTTTGGATTTTTCAATTAGATGATTATGTACGAAGTTGGATTTTTTAAAAATTGTGATAGTTGAGGCAATGAAATTAATTACTAAATTGGAGATAGAAATATTAACAACTCCCCATATAAACTATACTTTCAAGCTGTTTAATTGGAGATGTGGGAGAGAGAATAAGAAATTTGATAGAGATTTTAGTATAATGTACACCTGGGCATGTTTGTAGTTCAAAAGAAAGTTGACAGTACAAAAAAATGGAATAAAATAAAGTTATCTGGAAAGGATAAATTCTAAATCAATCAAACAAACAGGATCAGAAAGAGAATTGAAAACTTAAGAAGTGAAGGGTAGGCTTGAAAGCAGAAACTATTTCAGAGTGGTAGGTAGGGTAAAAGGAAAATCATGGCTAATGAAAGCCCAGTTCCTAACCAATCTCAGCATTTAATTAAGAAGTACTTAACATCAAATGCTTGCTTCCCATATTTTATAGCATTTAAAAAGTAGCATCTGAAATAGATTCTTGGAGCTATTAAATTAAGTTTTTAACATATGTTCAAATAAGTTTGAAAGCGAAAGACTGTTACTCAATCTTAGCAGATAAAATGAAACAAAATTGTTCTTAAATTTATTAGCAAATCTGGATTTTTCTGTGCTTCAATTTACTACTAATTTATACTTCTGTAAGATTTTCTTTAATTAAATCTTCTGTGGAACACAGTACATTACATAAAAGTAGTATTTGCATAAAATAATTCACACCTTTTTAAGATACACAGTTTTAATTGTAATTGGGTGGTAGAATATGAGTGAATTGTTTGAGGAAGGCTGTTCATTAAATGATCTTTTGAGACTTAGTTATAGAAACACATCTTTAAAATTGAAAGGTAATTTGCATATTTTTAAATTAGATGATTCAATGTACTTATTTAGATAACTATCTCTCAAGGATTAGATTGAGAAAATTCTGCCAAGCTTTAAATTTCAGCAGACTCTAAATCACTCAACAATATCTTCAAAAGTAGGCTGATACTCTGCTAGAGAACAAAATCATGATTCTATATGCAGTAAAAGCTTATTTAAAATACTTGGGCAGTAAAAAATATAAACAGCCTGGAAAATATAAAAGGAAATGTTTAGCATCCAGTGCCAAGAAATCATTACAGACAGATCAAGTAGGTATTCTGAACTTATCTCCCCACATCTCATTAAATCAGTCTTTGATTAAGACTGATGATACTGTGTGCTTTCAGTTTGAATATACAGTATAACATTTATATTAAATATGTTATAATAACATCATTCTTAGATTTATAAGTTAAAAAACTAGTGAAATACTGGGACTTCTCTCTAGTTAACACATATTAACAAACCTCAAAACTTACTGTTAGAAAAAATTTTGTTTTGTCTATATCACAAGTCTACAGAACAATTATTGTTACAAACACTACATGATATATGAAAAGACGTTCAATGTCAGTGACCATCAGGGAAATGCAAACCAACCCATGAGATATTACCTCACACCTGTTTGGATGACATCACAAAAGAAGATAAATTTGGTGAAGATGTGGAGAAATTGAAACCTTGTACAGTGTTGGTAGTAGACAGAACAACACAGCAACTTTATGTTCAACCTCTGGAAAATAACACCCTTAACCATGTTTTATGAAGCTCAAAATTCAAAGCTGATTTTCAAGGAAACCAAAGGACTTTAAATTCCTTTAGAAACAGGCCTCCAAAATTTTAATTAAAGAGAAATCAGCCATAGGACAGCTTCCTGGTACCACAGGCAGGAAGAACCATGAGCCTTGATGAGGGCAGTCAGAGCAGCAGGGTTTACCTATTAGAGACATTAGTAGGGTTGGCAACACAATGACATTGGAGATAACAAAAATTCCTGCTCTGTCAGAGTCTCCTCATAATAAAGGGAGAACACAGTAGTGTAACTCTGACAACATCTAATTCTCTGGTCAGAGTTCAGGCATTTGATTTTTCTCATAACTGATGTGACCTTGGAAAAAAGGAATGCACCTAAATCACAATCCTTCTCTCTATATAATCAGGCTTCCTTTGGACACATACTTACCACATAGTCTTTTTTTATTGACAGTACTGCACTCACACCCCTAATAGGCATATCTATGATAAATGTATAACTCTACTTATTCTTAACCAACTCACCTCTTCACTATTCCTATTTACCTTTTACACAGACCACAGTCCTTCCATTCTGGGAAAACTGATTCAAGTCAGTTTTTGAAGTATATACATGCTTTTGAATTATTTTTTTCTTGTTAAATATATGTGAACATCATTCTGCTCAGTATTTCATATAATTGGCATATACCTTTTCTGTCTTTCTGAGATGTTGGTCATGTTTAAAACTGCCTTGGTTTTAAATTTTACCCATACAAAATGTTACTCAGGCAGCACTATATGGCATAGTCAGACTCACCCTACACCCATGGGAAACAAGTAATAAAGTTGGCAACATCTAATTTCTTAGTGCAAAAATTTTGAATAGATTTTCTCCAAATAAGTTATACAAATGATCAGTAAGCACATGAAAACATATGTTTACATGTCCTGGCCTGGTGGCTTAGTTGGTTGGAGCCTTGTTCCATGCACCTAGGTTGTGGTTTGATCCTCAGTGGAGACACATATGGGAGGCAACTGATGTATCTCTACTACCTTGATGTTTCTCTCTTTCTCTCCTTTCTCCCTCTCTAAAATCATTTTTTAAAATATGCTTACATAATTAGTTTTTAGGGAAAAGTAAATCAAAACCAAAATGAGATACCACTTCATACTTCTTGGCTAAACCAAAACATACCAACATAACAAATGATGGTGAAGGGAAGAAATAGAAACCTCCCTGCTTTGATGATAGCCACTTTGAAAAACAATTTGGTATTTCATCATAGAGATACTATATAATTCAACACTACCATTCCTAGGTATATAATCCAATAGAACTTTACATATATGCCCACATAAACACAGGCATAAAAATATTCATGTATTATTGATAATAGCCAATAAATGCAAATAAGCCAAATATCTATCAACTGATAAATCAATAACCAAAAGGTTATATAGCAATGAAATGGAATATTATTTGGTAATAAAAAAGGAAAAGTATGATAGAACTTTTGTAAACCTTGAAAACAAGCTAAGCAAGTCATAAAATACCACATACTGTTTGACTCCATTTCTATGAGACATCCTGAAAAAGCAAACCTACAGAGAAAGAAAGTAGATAGGTGGTTGCCTGTGGTGAGAGTGACAAAGGCTTCTTGTTCGGTTCAGAGTTCCTTTAGGGTAATGAGAATATTCCAAGATTAAATAGCGTTGCCAGCACAATATTGTAAATATACCAATATCCGTTTTAAATGGGTGAATTTTATGGGATGTGATATATTTCAATTATGCTATTATTTTTGATAAAATTTATTGGGAACAGCCTGTCTCTAAATAAAATGATAAAATGATGAAACAAATTTGAGTGCACTTAATTAATTATGGCTTCTCAAAATTGAACGTATAAGAATCATGTGGTCCAGCTGGCATGGCTCAGTGATTGAGCATCAACCTATGTATCAGAAGGTCACAGTTCGATTCCAAGTTAAGACTCATGCCCAAGTTGCGGGCTCGAAACCCAGTGTGGTGCATACAGGAGGCAGCTGATTAATGATTCTCTCTCATCATTGATGTTTCTCTCTCTCTCCCTCTCCCTTCCTCTCTGAAATCAATAATAAATAAAAAAAGAATCATCCTGGCTAATTATTTAAAGTGAACATTATTGAGCCCCTATCCCACAATTTCTGCTCAGGTACTTTCAGAAAATCCTGTTGCAGATTGTCCAAGGACAACACATTGAGAAATATTTCACTTGATGAAACATTAAGCAACCATTAAATTAGGCTTATGGAGCATTTTCAGTAACTTGAGAAAAGGCTTATGTTTTGATTGAGAAGAGCAGAACATATTATGTAAATTGAAATTTTAAATGAAAAAAGTTGGTTATCTCAATCTCAAACTGGATGCTTGGAAAAGTTCATTGTGATTGAATACAGGGTGATTTTTTTTTTAACTTTTTCATAATATCTATGTTTTACAATCAGTATAAATTATTTTTATAATCAGAAAATATAAGATTAACTTTTAAAATGAAAGTCCCGTGTTGAACAAGCCATTCAAGGTAGTTTATAAATATATGTATGTATGTATGCATTTTTTAAGACCCCTTATGAATTCTTCTTATTTTCTAATTTACATATAATACATGTTTCCAAAATAACTTCAAATATTTTGACAAAATAAAAGTTTTGTGATATTCAAAAATTAGAGGTAGTCTGTTTTCTGAGAAAATTTTAATTTTATGAATAATGATAGATACTTTAGAATTTCAGTATATTTTGCTAGACTTACAATATAATTTGCCACATATTTTAATCTAATTATGTTTCTGCACTCATTTACTGGTTAAAAAACTTTATATGTTCACTGTTTTGACTTAATAATATAGATTGGATTTTTAAATTGAATTAAGTAAATCATACAGTATGGAAGACATATCATCAAATACATTCATATAAATTGAATTAATCAAATTTCATAATATAGAAGGAATGCTCTTCGTGCAGATATTCAAAATTCATGATTTGGGAGATGGGAAATGGGGTGTTTACTAAAGGTTGCCTGACTAAAAACAGCTTGCTTTATATTACTCTTATCAATATTTATATTACATTTAAGGCTTTCTGTATACACAAGATACTTATGCATTTTGAGGCTGACTACATTTTTATTTTGAAGCATTTAATGGTAAGTTGCTGTTGGCTGAATTTAATAGGTTCTTGAGAAAATGTGGTTGTATTTCCAGATTCATAATATCACACTAAACCAGGTTTAGCATTTTATTGTAGAAAGAATGGAGTCAGGAGTCACATATCTGAGACTCTTTTGAAACAGACAGAAAAAGCCCAGAAGTAAAATGGTGATGGGAAAAGACAATTTATTTTTCTCTGCCTGCCTGCATTCAAAATAAGGGTATATTTAACCCAGAAAAGAGCAGATGGACTATATTTATAATAGTCAGTGATAAAATGTTGTATTATGCAATTCTTCTATTAATTTATTTCTGTTGCTCCCACTACCAAAAAGTGTACTGTTGCACAGAGGTGAATTAAATGAAAAGAAAAATGATACACCATGTATGTAGTATATGATTTATGGAAAGCTATTTATTTTAAGTTTACTTTGAAGTATTTTCTAGTTTGGGTTTTTACCTACTGACTCAGCCTCAAGATAAAACAGTATTCAACATATATATATATATATATATATATATATATATATATATATATATATATATAATTTTTGGTACAGATTGTTGAAAAGAAGAGCCACTCAATGGCATCTTGATAATGTCTTTGGAATAGAAATGCTATATGTATCCATCCAATAAACAGTAGTGAGGTGGGCAAGACATATAAAGCATACATCATTATTTCTTAAAAATTTGACTCTGGGGGAGAATAAATAGACTAAATTATTTGTCTTTGAAATATATGAGGTCTTTTCATTTTTAAAGTTAGCTTTGTTGTATTTCAAATAAATCAGTAGAAATGGAATACACTGCCTTTGAAAAGATCCTCTTTGTCTTCTGTCCTGGGTTGTAAAATTTAATTTGTGTTTGTTTTGATCATTTCCATATCTCCATCACTTAAAACAGTGGCAGGAACATTGATTAAAGGGTCCTTCACCTTGACCTATGTGGATCAGTGGTTGAGCGTCATCCTATGAACCAGAAGGTCACAGGTTCAATTCCTGGTCAGGGCACATGCCCAGGTTGTGGGCTCAATCCCCAGTAGGGGGTGTGCAAGGGGCAGCCAATCAATGATTCTCTCTTATCATTGATGTTTTTATCTTCCTCTTCCTCTCCCTTTCTCTCTGAATCAATATAAAAGTATAATAGATAGATAGATAGATCAATGGATAGATAGATAGATAGACCTTCATGTTGTATTAATAAACACAGGTATGTTAAAAATAATTTATCACATAGTTAGCCAAGTAAAGGCAAATTGGACTACAGATGTAAGAAAATAAAACAATCTGCATGCACAAACCATATATAATCTATACTAAGAATATGCAAATTGTCTGGGATGCCATCACATAATGACCATTCAGCAGGCTGTGTCCCTGTCCCCTGCTCAGGCAGCTGTGAGGCCCAGGGTAGGTAGGATAGGATAAATAGGAGGAGATAAGAAAGGAGAGGGAGTGGTTGGCAGGCCTGCATGCAGACAGGCCAAGAGGAGAAACAGAAAGGGAACAAGAAAAAGACGCAGGAATGGAAAAGGGAAGGAAATGTGGGGCTGCACATGGGAGGGGGTGGCAACCGTGGGGGGGGGGGCAGAGCAGCTGCACCCGGCGAGGGGCAGGGTGCAGGCGGCACGGAGCAGGGAGCCCCACCCAGATGCAGGAGGAGGGCAGTGGCCCCCAGCGCGGGCCATTGGGAAGGAGGGGTGGACGGTCCAAGGACTTCCAGGCAGAGGCACTCCTGCTCCGTGGCAGCAACACCCAGACCACACAGGCCTCAGCCACCCTCGCTGGGCCGGGCACCCCGCACTGGGAGGGGAGGTGCAGCTTAGCTGGGGCAGAGTTGGACATTAAGGAGGGTACATCTTTCACCTGAGGGCTGGACCCCAAAGACACTGGCCAGGGTTAGGTTGATGGAGCGTTAAGTGTACTTTGTTGACTAGAAGTTGGGGCGTCCCGGACAGGGAATGGGAGGAGGATGGTGGTGGGGAGTCTGGGGAAGGGGGGGCGGCGAAGGCCTGACCAGGGCTGGGTCCTGGGTTGGGGGTTAATGCCCCCTGAACAGAAGCTTTAATATCAAAGTGTGCTCAGGCGGGGCTAGAAGCAGTTCCCAGAGAGGAAAGGGAAAGGTTTAAAAAAGAAACCATGAACATGGCGGGGGGCCCAGGGGGTAGTAATAAGGAAGGAGGGAGGTAGGGTTCAGTTTCACAAGGGAAAGGCAAATGGGAGGGGGGGAGTAAGAAGGAGACAGACACGGGGAATGAAGGGAGAGAAGTGAGGATGGAAGGAGGGAGAGGGGCCGCAGGAGGTTCAAAGGGAGGGAGGGAAAGAAAGCAGAAAAGAGAAGGATGCTAAAATGGGGTGAGGCCAGGAAAATAGTTAAATAAAAAGAAGAAACAGAATGTGAGAGTGAGGAGAGTTTAAAAGGAGGAGTTAGTAAGAAAATTAAGTACAGGGTGATTTTTTAAAAAAATGTAATTGGACATCCCCTGAGGGCTCCCGGACTGTGAACGGAGCAGGCTTGGCTGAGGGCCCCCCTGCCCCTGTGAAGAAATTTCGTGCACCGGACCTCTAGTAAGGTTATAAAAAATCAAGTATGTATACATATTGTTTCACAGGAAGCAGTGGACAATGATTTTGATATTAAGTAGTCATTGACATGATGGACAACTCCTTCACTAACTACACTTGTGAGCTAAGCAACTTAACAATTTTGAGCTTCCTTTTACCTTTTGACATATGAAAATAGAAATTTAGATTGTATTTTTCATAATTTAAAAGAAATAAATTCTCTGGGAAATAAATATTTGTAAATTTATCATAATTGCCATACCATTAATACTTCTTTTAGTGTGTATAATTCTAGATACATTACTCTTATCTCAAACTAAGTTATTTAACCTAGCTAACTTAAGTACTACTAGTCACTTCAACTTGACTATTGTCACTCCAATTTGCAAGACGGAAATTAAGATGTCCAAAGATGATTGTTTCCAAGTCACAAAATTAGCTATTCAGTTTAATATACAAACAAAATTTAATCAACAGTCTAGTATCTTGAATAAAATAAAGAAATACTAGGTTGTCCTATAGCTCTTTTTTCACCTAGTTGTCTTGTCAGCAATGAGCTTGATAACTTGAATTCTCATTTTCAGAGTAGAGATCTTTGCATTAAGATGATGCTTTCCTAAGCCTTTGGTTTATGCAACTCTTGAATGTATCCTCTAACTACCTTGTTATGTGCACACCTCCCACAATGCCCCTTGACACCCTTGGGAGTGGGTAAAATATGCTGCAGATGACCACTCTTCTATTCAGTTTGCTATGACAAATATTGCTAATGGGGTCTAGAAGCATAAAGTAAAAACAATAATTTTATTTCTAAAAGTATAAATTATGAATTAACTATTAATATACCCTGAAAGGGGGATATATTATAAAGATTAATATAAAACAGACAGACACTCTCTGAACCACAGGAGTAGTACTGAAATGATTGAACATGACTTACAGGAAGATCAATTTCAGTTCAGGATGAAGATGGCCCATCCAACAGTCAATGCTGACAAATTATTGAAACAGTCTGAAATTGTGAGTTCCCTGTCACTGAAGAGCTTCAAGTAGCTGATTGAGAAGATTGAACCAATGAATGAGTGCTTTGACTAAATGATGCTCAAAAACATTTCTACCCTGGGACTGAAAGTGTATGATGTTTACAGGATAACAGTACCCTATAGACCACATATTGAGACTTAAGGCACTAAATCCTGTACTTGCAGGATGTTAGCAGTGATAACAGAAGTAAAAATAATGAGTGACAATTGTAAGATGATTTAGAGTTTACAGAGGGATTTTATGTAATGTTTAATTCTCACATCAACAGGGCATGACGATTATTATTGCTATCATTTCCATTATAGATATGGAAACTGGAGGTCAGCAAAGTTGAACAACTTGGCTGTGATTATTTAATAAGGGTTGAAGATGAGCCCTGATATAAAACTATCTTCCCAAATATCTTATCTATTCCACTAAATTATTATGACTGAGGACAAGTAATTTAAATAATTCTTAGATTTCCTTTGCCTTTAAAAAATAATAGGAATGATTTAAAAATCAGTGAGAATTTGCATAAAAATGTTTTAATACCACACCTTGATTTAACTTCATAAGGGATTATGTTCTGTATGGCATTGCCTGGTATGACATTATCATTAAGACAAGCCCCTGGGAAAGGGCCCAGCCTGTTTACCAGGATAGCATGCTGTGGCATCATACCCCAAACAGAATCCATTCCTAAAAGGGTCACTCTCATTTATGAAGACCCTTAGAGAAACTAAGAGAGCAGGAACTGCTGGTCTGTCTGTTTTGCCTTGGTCCCACTCATCATGTGAATTAGGAATGCAGGGTCATTTTTAATGTGCTACTTCGGGGCTTCCTGTGGGTCAAAGTTTTTAAATCATATGAGCCTCATTCTGTACAAGCCAGTTGACACCATCCAATGCCAGTTCTGCAACCTCATCAATGGGACAAGATGGGCATCTTTACACCTTTTATGAAACACTTGGCTAAGCAACTCCCCACAAGAACAGGACTAAATTTTGTCTTGCTAATTTTATCCCACTCAATCCCATTCCTAATCACGGAGGAGGTAGGATTTTTATCAACATAGTAATATAAACTTTCAGGCTATTTTAATATGGCTGAAATATGTAATAATGACTCATACAAACAGAATAGAATTCATACAAAGGGACTAGAATGGTGGTGCCAGGGGTTGTGGAATAGAAGAAAAGCGGAGATGATCAAAGGGCACTAACGTTCTGTTATAAGATGAGTAAGGTCTGAAGGTCCAATGTACAGCATGTGACTATCCTATATAATAAAGAGCTAATATGCAAATGGTCATCACACCCTC
>NW_005871091.1:6207784-6305872 GCF_000147115.1 Myotis lucifugus | reverse complement strand
AGCTGGGAGGAAAATTTTTGAAATTCCTATTAGGGATCCAAATGGAGATGTCAAGTAAACAATTGGGTATCAATTGGAATGCGGTAGCCTCAGCCAATCACTGAAACCACAAGTGGGCAGAGAAATGAAATGCATCATGATAAATTAAAGCTCTGGCCAGAGGAGAAGGTAAATAAATCATCCAATTCATAAGCACAGTGAGAGTCGACCCCTGTCAGAATCTCTAGAATTCTGTTGCAGGATTGTCAGTATCACTTAACCAATTAGCTCTGTGTATACTATCCCTTAAATGTATATAACCTGTCTATAAAACATGTTAATAGCTTATCATATGGAGTCAGGAGGTCATTTGTACTGGACATCAGGTTCACAGCGTGATGTTTATTTTAGACTTTAATTTACTATCTACTGATGAGAATAAACTGTAAGTGTTCCCAGCGTATAGGATAAAATAATGAAATTGGTAAATGTGAATAATTAAGACTAATTTTTTCTAGCTCTAGGTATCTTTTATTTTCTAATATATAACTGAAAGGCCTTAGGCTTCTCTCAGCAACTGACAGTCCCTGACATGACTTCATTGGCTCATGTAAATGCCAGTTTAAAGGATTATGCTTTATAGGGGTTTGATTTTTCCGGGCATTTTCCAATAGAGGAATTTTTCCCAAGGAATGAAAGAGGCAGTAAAAACCCTCCGTTTGAAGAGTTTAACAGAGGGGGGTCTCACCTTGCGGCGACATTAGAATCACCTGGGAATCTTTTTAAAATCCTTATTTCTGGGCCTCATCCTCCAGAAATTCTGTTTCTTGTTTCTAATGTGGTGGCCCCACCTCATTACAAAGAAACAGAATTTCTGGAGGATGAGGCCCAGAAATCAGGATTTTAAAAAGATTCCCAGGTGATTCTAATGTGCAGCCAAGGTTGAGCACTACTGTTCTAAAGGGATACCCAAACCAAGAAAATTTACAGAAAGTATTAGATTCTGAAATGTATTCTTCTGAAACATAAAACACCATGTATATCACTGGAGAGCTTTTAATTCCATTCCTGTATTACCAAGAGTTACCCTTATAGTTTCATCCCCATATTTGTTTGGGAGAGCACCAGTGGCAGTGGTTGGTAACTATATAATGTCTCCATAACAATAGATAGCAGTAAAATCATATGGCACCTCTATAAGGCTCAACAAATCTCAGCTTGGAGAGAGTCTTGCAATATTTTGCAACTCAAGATACGCAAACCGACAGGCCACTGGAAAAAGTATCCTGATCTACAACAAATCTGTGAATCTTTGCCACTCTAACCTATATAATCAGAAGCTATAATAGGACCACTTTAACAATTCAGCTAGCAGTCTCCTGCCCATCAGAGTAAAGTAGTGGGAAAAGGCCCTAACAGTATCCATCATAGGGAATAGGCTATGGTTTAACCAAGAGCAGAATATGATTTCATTTTCTGATCAACATAGTGCACATGTGGGTCAGAAGAACAGATTAGGAAGCTGACCTACTGATTCTGAATATGCAGAACCAAAATCAACCATACTTTGGAGAGGTTGAGAGTCCTTCCAGCCATGCAAGAGGCTACACGATTTTAGTCTGCAGGATACAGTTCATGTATTCAGGGAAGGAGAGAGGCTATTGACAATTATTTATTTTTTATTTTTTAAATATTTTTTATTGATTTCAGAGAGGAAGGGAGAGGAATAGAGAGACAGAAATATCAACGATGAGAGAATCATTGATTGGCTACCTTCTGCATGCCCCACATTGGGGATCAAGGCTGCAAGGTGGACATGTGCCCTGACCAGGAATCGAACCATAACCTCCATATCAATAGCTCAGCTGGCCTCAATTAATATAATATAGGCCAGCTGGCTATTGATATTTTTTTTAAAAGAGAAAGAAAAAGAGAGAAAGGAGGAAGGGAAAAAACTCAGCTTCTGCATGGTAGAAGCTAAAGGTGTTGAAAGATCAATGAACATTACAGATGACCTAAAACAAGGCAGGAGTGACCACAGAGTATGGTTCCCATATGGCAAGGTGCTGCCTGATATATAAAACACAGTGGTCCCCTACCCCACTCCCCAGGCCCTCCCAGCATAATCAAAGGGGTGGATGTGAGAATTCCATTTTAAAATGGCTTAAAATATCTACTGGTAAGGAGTGTGGAACATCAGGCTCTCTTTCCATTTGAAACCCATTTGGCTCCCCCAACACAGCAAGGCACCCAGAATAGGGAGGAACCGCATGTGCTGTGGTTACTCCTATTTCTCCTCATTATCACCCTATCACAAAAAAACAAGTAACTGTGTTTATACATAAATCATATTGTAATAAAGTCTCAGGAGGGAAAAACAGAACTCAGTAAGAGCATATGAGGTATAAAGAGGAGTGTGATTTTTATAATTAGTGGTCATGAAAGTGCTCATTACTATGGTGACTTTTAAGAAGAGATCCAGGGGACAAGCAGAACATGTAGTTTTCTGGAGGACAGCATGCCAAGCCAAGGGGACAGAAGGAACAAATCTCCTTAGGTGTGACAATGCCTGGTGTGCTTGAGGAGCTGCATAACATTCAGTGCAGCTAGAGCAAAACAATTAAAATAGAAAGTGGATGATAAAAAGAGAGAAGTAGGGGCCTAATTAGGTAGGGCCTCCTACTCCTTTACTCATAGCAGCATCAGAGGGTTCTGAGGAGTGTGATGATCTTCTCTGTGCTTAATAAAATCACTCTTGAGCTGTGCTGAAATAAATTGCAGGGGAGGAAGTGCAAAAGCAAGAAGAGGAGTTACTATTATGGGAATTATCCAGTTAAGAGATGGTGTCTTGAACCAGGAGAATAACTTCAAAGGTGGTCAGAAATAGTCTGTGGATATATTTTGAATGTAGACCTAAAAGGACTTGTTGACGGGTTGAATTTGCCCTGTGACAGAGAGGGAGGGATCCAAGGTGACTTCAAGTTGTTGGCCTAATCTGGTTGCTATTGACTAAGATAGACAAGGATCAGATGGCCTAAAACCTGCAATAAAATCTTCCACAAGATGAGAACTAGTAAAATATTTGAACACATGAATTGATTTTAAAACTTAGAGTCCTGAAATCCATCTTAGTTCCTTTTATGTTCTGCTTACTGTAATGAATTAGGGTTAATAATAATTCAGTGTAACTACCTTATGAAGGAATTTTTGATAATTGTTTTCATTCTACCCTTTTAATTCTTGATTTATTTTTCTGTTGTGAATTTGGTCTTGGCATACTTGTGATTTTCCTCTAAGATGCTTCAAATACATTTTTCAAATTAAAACAATGAAGCCAAATAAAACAGTTACAAAGTTTCCTGCAATTGTGTTCTTCCAGAAATGTCAAAGGCCCATAATATTCCCTTGAGTTTTAATATATTTTATACAATATAATTGAATATAACAAATGGAATAGAAGATTGAGATTTTATACTTTTTCCTAAAAGGCTACAAACTCATGAACAAGAGTTTTCACATTTCTAGTGTAAAATAATAATATTGTCTATATTAATATATTTTTATGAATATTATTTTCATCAAGCATGATCGATTCAGAAGAAATTTACTATAATAATATTTTAAAAATATTCAAAGAAAATATGTCCCTGTGATACCAGATGTTACTCCAATACTTGCCCAGATACAAAGTGCACAGTAATTGAACCTCCAGGGATATTATAGAGCATCAGTTAATAGAATACACACTCTGATTACAGCAAGGATGTCAAACATGAGACTGTCAATAAGGCAATACTTGAAATCTTTCCGAATTAAAATATTACTAAGCCTTGTAACTCTGCAAAAGAAGAGAGAGACAATATATAGCCTGAACTTATATCTTTGGCAAAAATATATGCGTACATATAAAGTTCCCAACTTTACTATAAATTTGAAAATTAAAGACAACACCCCCCTTTGGCCAATTGGGAAGAATTCATATAGATTCTTGTAAAAGTTGAAAACTATTTGAAAATAGAATCTATCTATTTATACTATCTCTAATACTATATATACATACATACCAGAGGCCCAGTGCATGAATTCATGAACGGGTGGGGTCCCTCGGCATGGTCTGCAGGGATTGGGCCAAAACCATCCGTCTAATGCTGCCTGCTGCTCCTGCCTGCCACTACCGCTCATCTCGGCCCACTATGCCTGCGGTGGGTTCGCACCCAGTCAGTCCTGATCGGGAGAGGCTTGAGCCTCTGCAGTGGCACTCGCCAGCCATGAGCCCTAAGTCTGGTGCCAGTCCCTAACGGGGGGGGGGGGGGGGGGGGGGGGGGGATTAAATCAGCCCTCTGGGGTGGGCAGTGGGATGCCCTTGCTGCCCTGGGATCTGGATCCATCCCGCTGACATTCACACCGGTTGTCGGGGAGCCACCTGACGGCTATTGTTTCTTCTCTTTGCGGAGCATCTAGGGAGGTGAAGCAGCCATGGTGCCCCAAGGCTGACTTCCAGGAGACCAGCGGCACTGTCAGGATCATGCCAACGGTGCTGGCCCGTCGGTGCCTGGCCCATTCTCTGGAGATTGGAGCTGCAGGACTACTGAGGGAGTGGCTGCCGCTGGCTGGTGACCCGCTGGGACAGGTCGGTCAGCTGAGTGACACTCCCACTGTGGGAGCACACTGACCACTAGGGGGCAGCTCCTGTGTTGAGCGTCTATTCCCTGGTGGTCAGTGCGCATCATAGCAACTGGTCGACCAGTTGTTCAGTCATTTAGTTTAGCCGTTAGGTCATTCAAGCATTTGATTGCTTAAGCTTTTATATATATATATATATATATATATATATATATATATATATATATATATATATATATATATATATGTATATATATATATTTGAAGTTTACTAATGTAATAGTTATAAAACACTTTACTTGATTATTTTACGTAATTGCTTTTCCACACGTTACTTTACTAGTAATGACAGTCTATTAATAGAAGTTATCATTTTAGCCTTTTCTTTTTATATACTTTCAACTCTAATAATTTTGACTCCCCAGTAGGTATTTTCACATTTCCCAAATAACTAAGAAAACATGTGAATTTTGCTTCAATCTGTGTACATCTTCATCTATCCTTTGCAGTTACCTAGAGCAATTACCTGTTCTAACTCTTTGGCTGAGATCAGTTCTTCCTCTAAGTTAAAATAAGCCATGATTTAAATTCCTGTGAATGGTTGACATATACCCTGCTTGTGCTTAACACAGACTCATACTCTTTAATTAAAAGTGAAAAGTTTTCTTCCCCACTCCCTTTGAACTATAATTACATCTTGGGATTGCCACTGTGCTTGCTAAGAACATGCCCAGAAGACACAAATGGCTAATGTTCTTCATCGAGCACCATAACTTAAACTGACTAATGTTCATTCCATCATTGAACAAGCCTCTGTTGATTTCCCTGCTAGGTGTAAGCTCAGCTTGTTCCTGCTATATCTCTAGTGACCGGAGGTGGTTTACTTAATATCATTATATTTCAGGTTTTCCACCAGCAAATGAGTGTATTTTTCAATTCTAGCATCCTTGCACATTGTTTTGGAAATAGCTACATTAAAATTTTACTATAGCCCTAGCCACCTTGACTCAGTGCATAGAGCGTCGGCCTGCGGACTAAAGGGTTCCAGGTTCGATTCCGGCCAAGGGCACATGCCCAGGTTGCGGGCTCAATCCCCCCCCTCTCTCTTCATCATTGATGTTTCTATCTCTCTATCTCTCTCCCTTCCTCTCTGAAATCAATAATATATATATATATATATATATATATATATATATATATATATATAAAATTTTACTGTAGAAGTTAGTATAGTCTGGTTTGTACAGCAAGAATAATATTACCCTCTGCCTTCCATGTTTTTGTTAGTGTAAGCTTATCTAACTGTTTTTAAACTACAAATTAATAAACTTTTAACTCCATATATCACCAAGAGTCTATGTTTTATCTAAAGACATAAAGATGCTTATAACCCTCTTTCTAAAATAGAAAAAATAAAGTTCATTAAGTTAACTATAATATAGTTTATAACTCTTCATTTTGTATAAATGAAGGCAATTACTGGTTAAAGCTATGTACTTTTCATACTCATTTTATTATCATACTAATCATAACAATAATAATACCTAAAATTATTGAGAACTTATTACTATTTCCCCATTTTATAGATGAAGGAACTCATGTACAAAGTGGTTAAGTAACTTTTTTAAGATCACACAGTTAATAAGTGACAGGGCCATGACATTAATCCAGACAACAATATATATATATATATATATATATATATATATATATATATATATTCTGGAGCATTATGAGTAAAAACTTTTTAATTTTTTTTTCCACTAGGGATAGAATAATTAGTTTATTTAATTTAAAAACTTTATTTTAAATATTCACTAGGGATGGAATCATTAGTTTATTTAAGGGGATTGAAGAGAAAGGGGGATATATAAGCAACTGGTATAAAATATCCTTCTAAACAAAGTATCTATGCAGTAAACATATGGAGATGGGAAAATACAAATGTAAATTTTTTACATACAAAAAACTGACTTGACATTTAACTTATTTTAAAGTCAGTGAAATAGTATTAATATTTTCCTCTTTTGTGTTGTATACGGAGTTCTTTGTTGCATTCATATATTACTGTGTATAATATGTGGGAATCCTTTTGGTGCCTGTTTATTTGGGTTTCCCTATTACGCTTTGGTTTTAAATATATCTCAAGGTAAAATTATTACGTCGATATAAACAGTTGTAGTTCTACTGATCTTGTAAATGTGTTCTGTATACTCTTTTTAGAAAATTTTTTGTTTCACTTTTATCTTGTTTATTTCTTTATCAAGGTCTGTGCTGTCCTTTTAATTTTACAATTGGAAGTAAAATTCTTAAGACATTGTCTCATACAAAATAAGCTTCTAATAGATGTTTGGTATTACTGGATCATTGTTGTTATCTACAAAGGAATGGGTAACCAGGATAACTGCTGGAACTATTTATTCACTAAATCACCACTAGAGGGAAGGCTAAATGTATGTTTCATGCACTATGATAATTGGCATATTGTAGGCCATTTTATGTAATTAGTTGGATGGGAAGAAAAAAATAAGGAAATGGTGAGAGCACAATGGAGTGGAGGATGAGAGTGCCAGGAAACAAGAAAGAAGCTTGCTGGGGTGTGTTTTATGAGGCATGCAGCAGTTGTCAAAAACTAATGAGAGAGCCATGCATTAGGGATAGCAGAGGATAACAACAAAAGGGAATAAAAGCCTGGCCCCTTTTTCTCCATTTTGAAATTACTGATTCAGACAATGTTAATGAGATTTTGAAGACTTTAGCCTTGGTACATAATCTGTAAACTTTAATGTTTGTTCTTTGTCAGCCCTCTTCAATCTTTTTTCTCTAACATTGTCCAGCAAAATAATAGGAATTCTTAGGAGAGCTTGGCAGGATATACCAAGTAAAGGGCACTTTTTTTTTTCAAGCAACAGAGACCTTCAACGGAAATGTTAATAACTGCCTATGAATTCACATGAGCAAGACGTATTTTCAAAGAACGGCCAGCCACTCTTATTGCCTCCACAATCCTGGAGAAGTTCAAAAAGAAAGAAGTTACTTGACAATAGCAGTTCTCACACTTGAGAGTGCATCACAGTCACCTGGAAGGCTTATTGCATCATGGGTTGCTGGAGTTTCTGATTTAGGAGATCCTGGGTAGGGCCTGAGAATTTTCATTTTAACAAGTCCCCAGGTAATGGCATTGATGTTGCTAGTCCGTGGATTATATTTTTAGCACCACTGCTCTATAAGCTGCTCTGTGACTATCGTTCAGTTAATTAAAGCAGCAATCTGCTGAAGTTCAATTATAGGTTTGATTCTAAAAATGGCCAGGGGAGCAAAGATTCTAAATGTGTTCTTTAGGAGATGAGTGTAATTGGTTATAAGGCTGAGACAATGGGTGTGGTGGAACAATTACCAGTCAATAACATTATTTTTAAAAGAACTCAATACACATGCTTTATAATTATAAATCAATTGTATTATCTTCACATAGTAAAGGTGATACATTATATAAATTACCCAACAGGGCACTAATGCCCAATCTTTAGCAGAAGTATTAGGGTTTTCTGTCCATTATTTCCTCCTAGTCTCAGAACAAGACATATTTTCTTGCTCCCTTTTAAATAAAAACTCTTTATCATACTTTCATCATTTCTGCATTCTTGCCGATTTCTCCACCTTAATTAAAATAATTTAAAAGTAGTATGAACAATATACCTCATGTATTTTTCACAACCATAAGTATATTTTAGCAAATATTGAATACATTTGTATAATCATCATGAAAATTGGGTGCTTGTTTTTGTCATTACTTTAATAGTGGGCTTTGTATTGTGTTTGGTTTTGATTTGTCTTTTGAAATGTGATTGTCACTGAGTTTCATGTTTTCCCAACTCACAAACCCAGGGTTAAGTGTAATTTATTTTATTTCGTGTACTAGACAGTAGGCAGGTTCCGTTGCATCTTTTTTCAATTGACCTAAAATATTTTACCTTTCCTATTTTTCTTTAAAGACTTCCCACCCTTATCAAACATTCTTTATGTTGGAACTCCTTTACCCAGTTTTTCATGAGGTTAGCAGCAAAATAAGTATGAAGATGGTGCCAGTGTTTCAAAGCTGTCTTTAAATTTGATCAGTGTAATAGGGAGAAATATCCTGTCATATTATTAATTAGCATTGTGTAGTAAATAACATCGTTGGTGGAGTCCATTAATTTACATGTGTTTTTTTCTGATATTGAGAATATAATAACTTTCTTCCACTTCTATTGAATTGGCCAATTAATTTACAAGCAAAATAATGCATATAAAGGCAAAAGCTAATTCCAGAGCTAAGTCATTGGAACACATTGCCTTCAATTCCAGTTGTCTGGGATAAACTTCAAGCCATGCCTTCTAAGTTTTAAACATTAATTCTTTACTTCTAATAACAACTATTTTTAAAATATAATTTTAGTTCAAAGTTTAAAAGCTAGAAAAAGATACCTTATATTTTAAATATGTATGTATATACTGTACAACTATAAATTTATTTTTAGTTTACTGCCTAGCAAGTTGCTTAATAGAAAGCAATATTCACAGTAATTCATTTTAACATATTTAGTTGCTTGATTTTGTCATATAAACTTGTTTGATTTATCTATCCTATCTGGTGAGTACTTTATCCCAACACATTTAGTACTAATAAATAAAACATCATAGCCCCGGCCAGGTGGCTCAGTTGGTCGGAGCATCATACTATACACCAAATGGTTGCAGGTTTGATTCCCAGTCAGGTCCCATACTTATTTTGCAGGTTCAAACCCTGGTTTGGACATGTATGTGAGACAACTGATCAGTGTTTCTCTCTCATCTCTCTCTCTCTCTCTCTCTCTCTCTCTCTCTTTCTCCCTCCCTCCCTCCCTTCCTTTCTTCCTAAAAATCAATTAAAAACATCCTCTGGTGAAAATTTAAAAAAACACACCACAGATCATAGAAGTTATTTTTAATTATGCCGGAGGTTATTGATTGCGCTTACTTATTTTATAATATATTTTAATTTAATTTTAAACTTTCAGAAAAGAGAAAATCTTTCAAAAACTGTGTAAATCTTCCCTTATACCCAGATTCCCTAATTGTTAATGTTTCCTTCTCTTTCCTCTCTCTCTCTTAATACCTATTATCAAGCAGTTGACATGTTGCCCATTATTCCCAAACATGCCAGTATGTATTTTCTCCTAATAAGTGCACTCATATGTAGCATCTCTTAAGTTCTCCTAATCAGAAAATCAACAGGTATTGCCCACTTCCACCCAGATCACAGAACCCAATTTGAAAACACCAACTGTCAACTATGTCTCTTTTTCCTTTCTGACCCAGGAACCAAACCAGGATCATACATCCCATTAAGTTGTCTTGCCTCCTCAGTCTTCTTTAAATCAGGAACAGTTCTGAGCTTTTTCATGTCTTTCATAGTGCAGACAGTTTGAAATAATACCAGCATTTTATTCTGTAAGATGACCATCTCGGGCCAAGTACCTGGACTAGAACCCCGTGGAAGTGGTGTGCTTTTCTCAGGGCACCACCTCAGGTTGGCACCTCATGTTGGCCTGTGCCATCACGGGGTAGGTTAGGCTTGAATCACTTGCTAAGCTTCCTCTACCACAGAAAAACTTGGTTTCATTTTCTAATTAACTATTTGTGGGGTGATACTATGATTATAGCAAGAGCCTGCTCCTCATCAAACCCATTCTCTAGTCTTAGTATTGGCAAACAACATGTGAATGTATTACCACTATTACGGCTGGAAAATACTAGAGCAAATTTTGATGGTAAAATTTTCCCAGGTTTGGTCAGTGAAATCTCTTTCAAGATGGCTTCTGTGTCCTTTGGGCATGTTCTCATCTTCTTTCAGCATTTGCTTATTTTTGGCACAATATGCTTCAGGTTCATATTGTGCTTTCTCTGACCCAGTCCTAGAATCATCCAAATTTCTAAGGAACCCTGGTTCCTTCAGTGGAGGTCAGTATTTCAAAACAAAAATCTTAGTGTTCAGTGTGCTCATTGTTACTGGGCCACCACTGCTTCTAGGCCTACTCAGCAGATAGAGTTAAGAAATATATGTGTCTCTATATTTACAAATATATCTACGAATATAACTGAAAAATATATTTTCATGCTTCACCTCCAATTCCAATTAAAAACCTCAAGGTTCTTTGTATATTTGTAAATCCTATCCTGGGTTCCATTATTCTCAATATATGTACTTGTTTATCTCCTGCCACCCTCTGACACATCCGCATTTGTCAAACACTCCGTTGTCTCTCCTGACCCTACACCACCACCTCCTCAGCTATTAGTCCTGCAGCCACCTCAAGTGCTAGTTCCTGGCTCTGAGCATGCTGGAACCTCCTCCCACACCCATCTTCCACCTGCCACCACTGCTTCTTTGGTCATTTAGGCAAGTGGTCACATCAGAGGGCTCCTCCCCCTCACTCCTCTTAGAGATTTGACAGCCACTATATTTTAATCTTCCGTGTAGCAAAGAATGCTGACTTTACTGTGAGCATTGTGAGTGGTGCCACAATAAAACTTATTTTATAGATTGAGCAATTAAAGATAATAAAAACAGCTAGGGTTCAAGTGAAGTTAGAAATTTTATGACATTTGGTTCCTGTAAAATTAGCAATTGTCTTCTGTTACTCTCTCCAACACACTCATTTCCTTAACTGCCTGTCAACAGCATTCAACACTGATGACCACAACTACTCCTTTTTGGAAAGAACTCCTTTTTGTTGCTTTCTATGACGCTCTTTTATGCGAATAAAGAAATCAGCATTTTACCCAACATAGAATAGCATAGTGCTAGAAGGTGACAGCATGCTGTGAATGATAAAGTGAGTCCCATTAATTGAACTAATTTCACAGGTGCAGGAATTTGAAACCAGAGAAGATGAAGGAAGACATATCCTCCAAAATATCCCTAGGTAGATTTAGAGGAACTCTGCCCATGTGATTGGGTTGTGAGATTATATATATATATATATATATATATATATATATATATATATATATCCATTTTAAATTTTTTTATAAAATATGTTTTTTATAAATAACATATAGTCAGACCTTGTCTTTTGTCAACTTTGACAATCTGCCTCTTAGTTAAGGTTCTTAGTCTATTGTTTCTGATTAGAAGTCAGCCACATTTCATTTTGTTGTTCCCTTATATACTGTATATTTTTATTCTGACTACTTTTAAGATTGTGTCTCTATCTTCAATTGTAGTAATTTGTCTATGATGTTTCTAGGTGTGGTTGTCTTTGTATTTATCCCAATTGGTGCTTTCTAAGCATCTTTTATATATGACTCATTATCAGTTTTGGAAAATGGTCAGCCAATATGTATTCAAATACTTCTTTTGCTTTATTCTTTCTCTTTCTCTTTTCTCCTTCTAGAAATGCAATTACATGCACACTAGACTGTGATATAGTACCCCTAAAGATCTGATGAACTGTTTATTCGTAACTCATTTTTCTCTTTGTTTTTCAGTTTAGATGATTTCTATTGACCTACCTTCAAGTTCACTATTTTCCCCTACTACTTTTAGTACATCCATTTTTTGATAAGCCCATCCAAAAAAATATTATTATTTTGTTGTTGTTGTTGTTAATCCTCACTGAGGATATTTTTCCATTGATTTTTAAAGAGAGTGGAAGGGAAGAGGGGAGACAGAGAGAAAGAAACATCATTGTGAGAAAGAAACATCGATGTGAGAGAGACACATCGATTGGTTGCCTCCTGCATGTACCCCAACCAAGGCTGGAGATTGAGCCTGCAACCAAGGTACATACCCTTGACTGGAATCAAACCCTGGACTTTCCAGTCTGCGGGTCAGTGCTCTATTCACTGAGACAAACCGGCCAGGGATATTTTTGTTATATATAGAATTTTTGTCACTGCTCTTTCCATGCATGCTGTTTCTACTAGATCCTTTAATATATTTATTATAGTTATATTATCATTATACTTATCAGATAAATGTAATATCTGAGGCATCTCTGAGCCTGTCCCTATCGACTTTTTTGTCTCTTGACAAAGCATCATATTTCCTTGCTTCTTCATATTTGTCACTTTTTAAAAATAGTGCCCAAATTTTGTGATATAGCATTAAAGGTTAAGGTAAGTAAGATTTTTGCTCAGTAACAAGCATGTCTGTTTTTCTACTAGGCAGTCATTTGATGGGGGGGAAATGGGAGGAATAAATCTGGTTTTTATTGAGTTAGGATTGGGCTTTGTGGTAATTTTAGTTATATTTCATTTATTGTAGGTTTCAAATTATTTTATAGCAGAACCAAAACTTCCCTCTTAAGCAGCGCTTGTGTTCTGGGTGCCTTGAGGGTTTCCATTTATTCTATCTTTCCCTCAACCTTTAGTAGACTCTGTGTACCTGCACCTTAAGGAGATCTCATTCCATTATCTTGACCTTCCTCTCCTTCCCAACAATAGGCAGCTGTTGCCTTCATGCCCAGTGTATGGTATGGGATGCTTGGAAGATTTCTCTGATTCTGCTCTCAGACTTCAGCAGGCCTTGTATTACTTCCCTATTGCTGCTATAACAAACTACCAGAAACTCTGTGGCTTAAAACAATACAGATTTATTATTTTATAGTTCTAGAAGTCTTAAGTCTGAAATATGTCTCAATAGGGTAAAATGAACATGTCCACAGGGCTCTATTCCTTCTTGAAGCACTAAGGGAGAATCTATTTCCTTGTTCTTTCCAAGGTTGACGCTACCTGCATCCCTTTCATCTTCAAACCTAGTAACTGCATCAAACCATCACTCCACTCTGCTTCCATTGTCACATCTTCCTCTTTGTTTTTTCATTGAATTTACTGACTCTCCTGCCTCCCTCTTGCACTTCTAAGGACCTATTCGGTGACATTTATATAGCTGGATAGTCCAGGATAATCTTCCTGTCGCAGAAGGAAGTTCCTTTTGCTATCAAGGTAACATATTCACAGGTTCTAAAGATTAGGACTTGAACATCTTTGGAGACTACTATTCTGCCAACCACAGGCCCTCTGTGCTGCACTTCAAGAAAGTCTCAATCAGCTTTCTAGCTCTCCCAAAGCACAGACGTCTGGCTGCCATTTTTTCAATTTAAAAATCAAGGCGCCTATGGGCTTTCTCAGTTCTCATCTCTGTCCTTAGATTTCAGTAAGCACCACATACCTGTGACTTCAGGAGTTCCCTCTCAACTCTCCAGCTGTGCATGGCCACTGCTACATACTCAGTCTAATATGAGATACCTGTATGGTTCCTCTCCATTATGGGCCTCAGACTTCACAGACAGTGTACGCCTGCATCTCACTGGGAGTCTCTCTCAGTCATCTCTCCTGTCACTTCTTCAGCAAGAGGTAGCCACCACCTCATCCTCTCTCAGAATCCCAGTGTTGTTCTGTTACATCTGAACCTACTTCAGCCCATCTGGTAAGCATATGCCTCAGAGAGCATTCCCATTCTCCTACCTTCTTAATATGTGTGCTTTGTTAAGTCCCATGAGAAAGAGTTTGGGGTGTGTGCAGATTCTTTGTAGACATGCCAGTATATACCCCAGTCTTTTAAAAAGTTCATCTTTTATCTTCTACCCTCAACTACAGTAGCACACTCATCCTCCTGCCTCTTCACCAATGATAAGTGCAGTATGAGACTGTTTTATCCTAAGAGGAACTTGTCACTTTCTGAATTTTAGTTTATTGGGTTTCTTTGGATCTCATTTTTCTGATAAATTTTTAAACTGATTTTTGTAGGTTTTCCTACTCTATCTAAGCAATAGAGTAGCAGCAATACTCTGCTGTGTCTTTATTCTCACATATATTCTAAGTAGAAACAGAACTTTTCCAGTCTTGAAGGGCAGGGTGAACCCAGTTAATATATAGGTTACTTGTCCAGGATTGTGGTAAACGCCAAAGCTAAATCCATCTGCATTTCAGACTAAATTACTACCTAAGGTTTGATCCAAGATTTTATCCTCATAAATGGCTGCTAATTTATTGGACGAAAGGTGAAGGAAAGGTGAAGGAAAGAGTACATTTACACAATATCGATTGTGTTAGTTCACTGACTAACACCTTAGAAATCAAAAGAAGGTTTTAGAAGCTTTTCTTAGTTGGACTTCAAAGCCTTTTTCCTAGGTATTATTGGTTGGAAGCTCCAGATGGAAAGCCTGGGAGTATTTATAGTTGCTCAAACTAATTAGCTTCAATATTTTCCGACATTAAGAAATAAGGAAGAACCCTGAAAGATGGTGCAAAAGCATTATCAATTGACACACACTTTCTTTTAAAATCAAAGCTCTTGCAGAAAGGGCATAGGAATTCTTTGATGAAGATATTGGGACTATTCTGGGATGCATATTTTACTTATCTACTGAGGAAGAACTCCTCGAGCACCAACTTCTATTGTAGGTAAATAATAGCGCGAGCCCTGAGTAGCCATCTGAAACCGGGGCTACTCTTAGCAACTGCATTGTCAGAAAATGACGACTAAGCCATATCACAGAGATGTTATAATAATAACAGGACCATGAGGTAGAGCAGTTAAAAAGACTGCCAAGGAGCCACTCAGGCGTTAGAAGCTACTAGTATTTGCGGCATTAAAACAGCAAATGCTGCTGGGTGTACAACTGGCTGCTGAGCAGCAATCAAATGAGAAATCGATAGAATGGAGAATACCCGTAGTGTACACATATCTCATTTGAACCAACAGAAAAAAGAAAAATGTGAGAGGCTTCTGCAAAGAGCTGTATACAAAGCAGCTTCTTTGCAGAGAAGGAAGAGCCAGGCTTGATTAAAGCAAATAATGGGACTCTCTATAGTAGAACTGCTAGAAACCCTCATTCGGCATAGGAGATTTGCAGGGATTTTCCCTCCTGCAGTTCTCCCTGTTAGGAAAGGAAGAGAAAGGGGTAGCATGGGCTGCTTTTAAGGAGCAGTCCCAGACAGAAGCAGCCATTAGTGCGACCCACTCAGAGCTGGAATGTGGAAGTTGACAATCATGTCATAATTCAAAGGCATTATGCTTAAGGCTTCAGAGGAGTGAAGATAGGATACTCCCTCCACTAACATATTCCAGAGCAGATACACAGCCCTGATAGGAAATTAATTCTCCTAATGTTCTCTAAGGTGGAAGATGGTCACAACTAAGGTAACTGTGACAAATCAACAAATTACCTCCTGGGACTTAGCAAATTAGCATGCCTGACGCTGACCCAGGGAAAGTTTAGTAAGGTGGCTCTCTGTGCTGCAAAAGACCACATGCTTGGAACACGATCCCAGATATAGCTGAGGATATCTCCTAGCAGAGATGTTAGACAGAACTTGACTTAAATGCTCATAGGACTAAAGTCCATGACTCAGTGAACCTGTGCTTATGGGTGCCGGGGCTGACTGGCAGACCCCAAACAACGGATGAATGATTACTGTGACACATGTTTCTGTGAAAGAGCGGCTAAGGTACTGCTTCGCTATAGGAACTAAGCAGCCCTGTTCGCCTGCCTTCTTAGGCTTTTATTGTAACAACAGCTTGAACTAAAATTAACTATTAGATACTATCAGTAGGGTAAGCATCCTTGAGAAGACACATGTGTCTGTAGTGTCCTTTAAGCAAGGCAGTGTCTAAGTAAACACCCAGGGGCTCAGACTTATTTGGAAAAGTCAAGGCAGGGGCAGGCGCCTTCAGCCAACTCCTGTCCCATGCCTCCCCACAATGGGAACGATGGATATTACTCAGCAAACTTTACCATAATGAAAGCTACAATGATGGGCCAGTTAAGACTTGCTTGAGAAGGATAGAAAAAAAAAGGTGTAATCAGAGACAAATTTTCCTGAACACATGTTGCCCACCCTGCCTCTTAAAGCAGAAACCTCTGAGTCAGAGGATGAGAATAGCATGCTATCAAAGGGACATAATCCCAGAACGTGAGCTGGGATTCAGAAGATGCAAGAGGTGTGACAGAGCAGTGATTCTCACACTTTAATATTTATATGAATCACTTGAGGATTTTGTTAACGTTTTGATTCTGCATTTCTCACAAGCTCTTAAGTAGGGCAGATGCTGCTGTCTGGGAACAAACAACACGAGCATGGGCATAGAGAACTCAGTAGGGATAATAATCCCAGCCTCCTAGCTATGCCTAAACAGCACACTGCTAATTTTCAGTTTTGTTTTGTTTTTAAAGAAGGCAGCATCCCCAGAGTCCACGATTCACTCGTGGTTTATTTTCTACTTATGTCCCTCAGCTGTCATCATTGTCCTTGGGGCTCCAGAACACCCAGCCCCCCCATCCTCACAAGGCATGGTTAGCACTCAAGTTCCATAGACCTTAACAAGGACAGTCTGGAGCCATCAGTAGCAAGAGATGTGACTGACCTCAGTGCTGTTACTATCAGGTTCGTAGGCAAAAGCATTCCATTCTGGGAGCTGAGTTGCTTCTGCATACAAATTGCATAGATGAACATAATACACTAGAGCATTTATCTTGGCTCTTATTGAATTCATTCACCATTTCTTACTTGAAAGTGACAAGTTTAATTTGAAAACATGATCAGCAAATAGCATATAAGAGATGTGGTGTGTTCCTCCAAAAGATTGGAGTTGTACAAAATGAAATGCTGTTGTTGATCTTATGTGTTATATAGATAAAAGTTAACCTGTCATCGATGCCAACATGCATCGGAATATGAAGGTGGCTCCTCCAGATGCTTCCTTCAGCAGGTGCAGCACAAAGGCTGCAGGTTTTCCCCCAGACTGTTCCTGGAACAGGTGCTATTAGCTAACATCTGCTTTTTTCTGCTCATAAACCTTTAATTGAAGTCCTCTCCACACTAACAACCTACTTATCTGATACTCATTTGGGTCAGGTTTGTTTGAAGCCCTAAAGCAGAGACAAATACCAGCTTAAAAGTCAAAGCCATCTCTGCTAAGAAGTAGTAGCAAGGCAACTATCATAATTGTACCTTCTTCAGAATTTTTTTTGCAGTCAAATACTCCTTTGTAAATCGGTCTTCTCCATGAAAACAATGGATAGGCATCCTCATGTACTGTAATGCAGACTGGAAAATTAGTGAACTTTTCTTAACCACTTTAAAAAAACTCTCTATAATTTAGATTAGAGCCAGAGTCCCAGAATTTAGAATTGATGGATCAAAGTAGATAAAGAAATAAAAAATGAAGTACTAGCTTAGGGTTGCTAGATTTTTTTTACCTTGCAAAATGTTTCTAAAAAGGAAAAAATAGTCTGGACCACTATTTGTTGTCATTATCCTAATATATAAAAAGCCAGGGGCCATCATGACCGAAACAACCGGACAGACGATGGAACAGCAGGCTGTGTGGGGAGACAAGGCCGGCAGGGGTGTTAGTGAGGGACAACCAAACAACTGAACAGCAGGCTGCATGGGGCGACCAAGCCGGCAGGGAGGCAATTGGGGGCGACCAGGATGGCAGGGGGGCAGTTAGGGGAGACCAGGCTGGCGGGGGTGGGGGCAATAAAGGGCGACCAGGCTGGCAGGGGGCAGTTGGGGGTGACCAGGCTGGCAGGAGGGGCAGCAAGGGGAGACCAGGCCGGCAGAGGGGGGCAGTTGTGGGCAATCAGGCAGGCAGGAGTGACAGTAAGGGGTGACCAGGCCAGTGGGGTGGGCAGTTAGGGGCGACCAGACCCGTGGGAGGGTCAGTTGGGGGCAACCAGGCTGGCAGGGGGGCAGTTAGTGGCAATCAGGCTGACAGGCAGAGGCAGTTAGGGGTGATCTGACTGCCAGGGGGGTGCAGTTAGGGGCCATCAGGCAGGTAGGCAGGTGAGCAGTTAGGAGCAGCAGTCCTGGATTGTGAGGGGGATGTCCAGCTGCCACCCCCAAGGGGTCCTGGATTGGAGAGGGTGCAGGCTGGACTGAGGGGACCCCCCTCCCATCACCCCTCATGCATGAATTTCGTGCACCAGGCCTCTAGTAATTTCATAAAAGAAACAATATGTTAACAAAATATAGAAAAACTAGAAGAATAGTCTTAGAGAATAAGAGTAAGTCCTTTAAGACAACAAATTTAGCTTCCTGTCTGTTGTTTTTCTCCTTTTACCTTTTTCCAATTTCACTTCTCTTTTGCCTTATTGCCTATCTGTACCACCCATGATTTAGAATCTCAGCTTTCATTTAAGTTACCAACTAACAATGGTGAATTCAAACCTAAGTCTATTTTATTTTATTTTTTATTTTTTTAAAGATGTTTTATTGATTTTGAGAGAGAGAGAGAGAGAGAGAGAAACATCAATGATGAGAGAGAATCATTGATTGGCTGCCTCCTTCAGAGATTTAACCAAGAGTTATTATTCAAAGTATGTATACATTTTTGGGACCCCCTGTATATGATCTTATTAACCAATGTCACCCCAATAAATTTAATTAAAAAGAAAATAAAAAAGAAAATGGTAAAAAAAAAAGGTTAATATATGTAACAAAGAAAATTTCTATATTATCAGATTAATCCCTCACATAGAAAAAAAATCTGAAGCTTCCCTTTGTCCTATATGATATGTATTTTCTATGGCCTGCTCCATATACTCATCATTTCATCCTCATTTCTACTCCTGTCCACATTACACTTTACCTCCACTATGTATCTAACGCTTTACTCTAGAAGACCTGTCTGCCTACAACATCTGCTCCCATTGTTTCAGGTAGATAACTCCTGCTCATCTGTTAAGATTCAGTTTCATATTACATCTCCTCTAGGAATCATTTGGATCTTCTAGCCAGGCCGGTGTTTTTCCTATAGTCTGTCTTGGTACTGCTATCTAATATTGAGAGAAAATGTAGAAAAAAATAAAAGGCTTATGAGCACCAGATTCATAAAATTAGATTTATGCCCCAGTTCTATTATTTCACTAGCTATGTCACCTGGGCAACTTACTTAAATGGTCTAAAACTCTGTTTTCTTATATGTGAAATAATGGTAACAGTAATATCACCCACATAGCAGTTATTGAGATAAGATATAAAGAATGACACTGTGTGGCCAGTGTGTCTCAGTGTTAAGCATTGACCCATGAACCAAGAGGTTGTTTTTCAATTCCTAGTCAGGGCACATGCCCTGATGAGGGTTTGATCCCCAGTAAGGGGCTTGCTGAAAGCACCTGATCCATGATTCTCTCTCATCATTAATGTTCATCTCTCTCTCTTCCTCTGTCTGAAATCAATATATATATATATATATATTTAAAAGAAACAAAATAAACAACAACAGTAAAAACAGAGAAATTTCTTCTGCTCTCAACTGACTAAGACAGGGAAGGCAAAGAAAGGCAATGTTAAAAAAAAAGGAAGGAAGGAAGGAAGGAAGAAAGGAAGGAAGGAAGGAAGGAAGGAAGGAAGGAAGGAAGGAAGGAAGGAAGGAAGGAAGGAAGGAAGGAAGGAAGGAGAGAGAGAGAGAGAGAGAGAGAGAGAGAGAGAGAGAGAGAGAGAAAGAGAGAAAGAGAGAAAGAGAGAAAGAGAAAGAAAGAGGAATGCTACTTATATTACCTGGCCCAAGGTAAACATTCAATGACTGCCAAGTTTTAATGGTAAATTGAGTTGTAAATTTTTGAAATGAATATGCTATGTATTTATACATTCTATTGAAAATGTTCTGTTATTTGTCTACCTTTCCCAACAAACTGTGAACTCTTTGAAGTAGCGATTGTGCTTTACTTATGTATCTCTAGGGGGAACAACTCAGCAAATTGCTTTGTTGAATTAATGAACATTCCTGTACCCTAAAACATTGTGATTTACAAGGAATTAACTTATACTAAAAAGACACCTGAAACAGAGCCAGCAAGTAGTATACGTTTTTAGGTTTCTCTGGGGATCACCCCATGAAAAAGCATACTCAAAACTCTGAGAACACTCTCTGGGGCACATTCTTCCTTGAAGTCAGTCTTAAATTAACCTGTCTTATCTCATGATATCAACCAGAGTAGACTTCTCCAGGCTCTTACCGTATTAGGAACCTAATACAGTTTTGCATTTTGTTTTATGGCCATTAAATGCTGCTCAGTATTTTTATAGAGTGTTCTGGTCATCTTGCTAAATATATCATTGTAGTCATTAAGAAGATACCTTGATTTTAAATATTTTGACAACAAAAGGCTTAAGCATAAAGTACTATTTCTTAGTTGTTTCTCTACGGAAATTTGAGTCTAATATAGGATTTGTTATCTCAGAATAGCACCCTAGTAAGCAGGTATTTAAAGGCCAAAGCACAGCTGCAATGTGAATAAAATGTTATTAGACATGTCCTTGATCTTTTAGCTTTATTACAGATTGGAGACTTTTAATTTTTAATAAAATTCATTGCAATGACAGATAAGATAGATTGTTCCCAGTGGTAGTTCACATCCAAGAAATGATATAACATGCCTGACTACCAAATGTAATGGTATGATTAATTCATTGAATTAATTACTTCTTTTGTTGCATATTCATGCATTTTATTGAGAAAAAGAAAATCCCTGAAGATCACTTCTGTATGTAGAAACATAATGAAAATAAAATGAACAAGATGTTTAAAATTAATTTTAAAAAGTAGAAGTTAGTATTATAGGTCCACCCAGTAATCCTGGTTAGCATATGACTTATAAGTTCAGCAGGGGGTTAAATATTTGTTCAGGATAAAGGAGGAGGTGGCAAAGATCATGGTCACATTGTTATTGAACTTGAAAGAAAATAAAATTAAGTTTTCAACAAGTCTTCTTTTGTATGGTAAAATAATTTTTCTGGTTTATTAAGAATTCTTATATTCAGGCCCTTTCAGGTTATGATGGTGTTTCTCTAGCAGTTCCTGTTTATCTTCTCCCATTTTTCTACTGAGCCACTCACAAAAAACAATGGATGGAAACACACAATTGCAATAGCATTAGGAAGTGAGTGCATTGATTAATTATCTGCCAGTACCAAAGAGAAATATTCACTAATCAAAGTAAGGATGCAATCCTGAAGCAGAACAAACTCAGGGAAGACAGTGAGACATTTTTATTACACCTATTATAGCACTCTTTCTCAGATATATATTTAGCAGAGGGACAGATCCATACATTCCTGACCAAAAGGTGGTTTTTGTTTGTTTGTTTTATTCTGTTTTGGACTTTTTGCTTTAATTGTCTTTCATTACCTTACAACTGCCCACCTCCCTGCCTCCTGGTGAAAAACACTATATGGATTTGGAGTCTGTGGTGTCCAATTATTACAACTGAGAGCAGATAAAGACAAGTAATGATAAATTATTTCCTGGAATATAAAATAAGCAATAGAACACCCGAGAGAGAAATATACCTTGGATTCTGCACTTTACATAATCTTTCTATCAAGGTTTTAAAACTTCACTGTCCAGTATGGTAGCCAATGGCCATATGTGGCATTTAAGCACTTGAAAAGTGGCTAGTCCAAATTGAGATTTTTTTAAAGTATAAAATACACACCAGATTAGGAAGAGCTTGTATTTTAAAAAAAGTAAAAATATCATCAATATGTTTAATATTAATTACATATTTTAGATTTATTGGGTAAAGTAAAAATACTATTAATATTAATTTAACCTGTGCTTTTTAAAAAATGTGATTACTAGAAAACTTTTGGTAGCATATGTGACTTTCTTTTCTGTGGCTCTCACTACATTTCATTTTGATAGCCTTGGCTTAAAAAATTTTTCCTATAGAACTTGTAAAATAATATATAAATATATTTCTCTGTATATAATTAGACAACTAGGCAGCAGAATCAGGATATCTCTTCTTGTTTCAATAAGAGGAGACTAGATAAAGCGGTTAGTAGTTATGAATATTCAACTTTACCACTCTCCTAACTTCACCTGCTTAAAAACTAAAACCAAGTTCTAATAAAAAAAAAATCCTTATAGTTAGGGGAACCAGAAGAACATCATCCATTCTGTTTCTTGACATAATTGTAATCTATGAACAGATACAATAACAAAACATGAGCGAATAAAAGCATTTTCCATTGTAAAAGACTTAAAATATTCATTATACTATGATGGTGGGGCATGAAGGAGAGGGAATTACCACAGGAGTAAGAAGTATATTTTAGTAATTTTTTTTCTCAATGAAATTCAAGAAAGTATGATTTTATGAAATAATATATCAAATTAAGCTACTTAGAAAATAGGCCAAAATACAAATAGAGCTGACTTGGAAGACTAAAGAAACTGGATGAGACTGCAAGAAAATATAATGACTTGAATGGAAGCACCTAGTGCTTTTTTGTTGTTGTTCCTTTTTATTTTTTTTTTGTATTTCCAATAAGACATAAATAAAACAAAATTTTAAAAGTGAAGAATGATGTCTGGCATTTAATATGGAAATCAGATAAATATTAAATTATTTTAAAATAATTGTGGTGAATATAAAATGTAAACATTCAATATATACATTTACTATATAATAATTATATAATATATTACTATGTATATAATCAATGAATATATTGATTCTGACATCCCATATCATACTATAAATAATCTGACATCCCATATCATACTATAAAATCTGGAACTATGAAGAATACTCCCACTAGCTGTTTCAAATTCCACCAGCATTTCAGCCATTGGCTCTTCCACATTTTAGTAGAGCTTTTGGAGGTCAAATGTAATTATTCTCCAAGCAAGCTCACTATATTATTTCACATTTTATAATTCATCTCATTCTTTAATTGTTCTATTTGCATATATCTTGATTGAAAGTCATTGATGTTTCTGCCATTTGGGTGACATTCTATTCATAACAGATTCTACTATTATGTATAGAAATATTTATTGCAAACATTTTATATAGTAGGATATTTAATATTCATGTAATGAATAAGACTTGAGAGAATACAGTTAATTTTAAATAAAAGCATGTACTCATAGAGAGGGAAAATATGAAATGTGAAAAGAGCATGAAAATGAAAAGCATAATCAAATTAAGAATGAGAAAAGTACTGAACAGAAGTCTGGATACTGCAAAAAAAATTCAAATCAGAGGGAAATTTTCAAGCTTGAGGAGATCATTTAGAGGCATAAAGAACAAATCAAGAAAAAAAACTACAAGGAAGAAGCAAATAATATGACAAAAAAAAATGTCTTCATGAGGCACAGAATTAAAGATGGGAGCTTACACTTGCTTCCTGTTTTTGGCTTATACTCTACCTGTCATGATCTTGTTGCTCTAAACATAGTAGTTAATTAGTTGAGTTAATCCTCACAACAACCTGGTGTTAAAGGCTATAATTATCATGCCCTTTACACTCAGAAAAACAAAACACCAAGAAATCAACTGCCTCAGATCCCAGGTACTATGTGGTAGAGACAGGGCTAAACCTGAGGCTGTCAGACTGCAGTCTGTGCTCGAAAGCAGTTTCATATGTCATCTCTCAAGAAAAATGAGCACCCATAACTGAGTACATCAAGAATATATAAGTGCTGCTGTGTTTAAATTAATCTTGATTTAAATAAATTATACATACATAAACATAAATATGGATATATGTATATGAATGCATATCTATTTCAGGTATCCTATATAATAAAAGCCTAATATATAAGTGTCTGGTTGTTCGGTTGTCTGCTCAACCAATCAAAGCGTAATATGGTAATGATATGCTAAGGCCACTCAACCACTCGCTATGACATGCACTGACCACCAGGGGGCAGACGCTCCGACCGGTAGGTTAGCTTGCTGCTGGGGTCCGGCTAATCAGCACTGAGCAAGACAGGCCAGGCACGCCCTGGAGACCCTCCTGCAGTCCCTCCCTGCTGGCCAACCTCCCGCATTCCTCCCTGGCTCTGATCATGCCCCAGTGTGGTCCCTTGGTGTGGCCTGTGCCCTCTCACAATATGGGACCCCTCAGGGGATGCTGGAGAGCCAGTTTTGGCACAATCCTGCAGGCCAGGTCAAGGGACCCCACTGGTGCACGAATTTGTGCACTGGGCCTCTAGTCTATAATAATCCAGGAAAAGAGATTAGAATATCTACCAAAAAAATGTATATGTATCTTGAAACATATTCATGGCAACACCCAAAGCCAAAAAATAACACTTCCTTTTCTATAGAGCTAATAAAGAAAATATTTTTAAAATAAAGGTACTTATTTGGTATCACAGAGCCAAATTAACCTTTGTGTACAAGCTACACCAGGAAAACATTCTGACACATAAGCCATTGAAAAGCATACCATCCATGCACATTCTGAAAGTTACACAGCAATAGATAAATAAGAAAAATTAATCAAAATTAGAAATTTTAAAGGAGAGGGATTATAAATGATAGTAGCTATAAATTTTTTTGGATGTATTAATTTTTCTGCCTATTTGTGACCAGGTTTTAAAAATAACATTATATATTAATGTAGCAAAAGGAGTACTTAGTGCCTTTCTGCACTCACCAGAAAAATGGCAACCAATAGTTACTGGTGTTTGCTTCTAACACTGTTCTGGTTAGTGGTACTTGTTGGTTTGATGATGTACTTTAATAAGATTGATGTATTCTGATAAAATATTAGTGTGAAAATTTTCAGTTTCTATAAATTCTAAATTAAATGTTTTGCAAAGTCTCAGTAAATGTAATAAAAAATTATATTTTAAGCAATTATACAAACATCTTTGAAAGTTTAGAAAAAAATATAGAAATGTAGAAGGATTCTACACTCGTATTGCTTTATAAAATATTAACTTTCCACTTAATTTTAAAACCTAAAATTGGTATTCTAGAGGATGCACTAGGAGTGTGGTTTATAGAATTAAGGAATAAAATTTCACTTAGTCAAGTTTAATGTCATGAATATTCCTTGGCCCTACATCAAAGTGTGACCAAATCAGTGAACATTAATTTGAAATAATGTATTTTTATGATTCCCAGATTAAACTGGCTTTTTCAAAATTGCTAATTTAGAATTGACCTCAATCTGACAAGAGCCACTGTCTCTATTGCTCTCTCTGTCATCTCAACACACACACACACACACACACACACACACACACACACAGGAGAGACAGAGAGAGAGAGAAACATCAATCAAGACAAACTATATGTTAGTAGTGAATAGAAATATGTGTTTTGTGAATATTATTTTCTATCTTCTAAATAAACATCTATTAATTATAAAATAAAATAATAGCAATTTAAAAACATGGCTTTGTATAAATCCCTAAATAAAAACCTCTTCTATATCTATGATAGGTCTATTAATTTATAGATTTGCAAAACCTTTCTGGTTGTTTCTAAAATTTTTCTTTATGCTTTAATATAATCAATTGTAAAATGATACTCAGATTTTCTTTTTTTCTATGGCCAAGTAGTATTCCATTGCATAAATGTACCATAGCCTTTTTATCCACTCATCTACTGATGGGGTTGCTTCTGAATCTTGGCTGTTGTCAATAACACCACAATGAACATAGGGTAAATATATCCTTTCAAATTAGTAATTTGGGTTTCTTTGTATATATTCCCAGAAGTGGAATTGCTGGGTCATAAGGCAATTCCATTTTTAATTTTTTAAGGTTACTCCATACTGCTTTCCACAGTGGCTGCACTGATCTGCATTCCCAGCAGCAGTGCATGAGGGTCCCCTTTTCTCCACATTCGCACCAAAATTTGTTTGTTGATTTTTCTGACAGCCATTCTGATAAGTGTCAGGTGCTATATCGTATGGTTTTAATTTATATTTCTTTGGAGATTAGTGATGTTTAGCATATTTTCATATGCCTATTGGCCATCTTTGGAGAAGTGTCTATTCAGGTTCTTTGCCCACTTTTTAATTGGGTGGTGGACACAGTGCAATATATAGGTGATGTATTGTAGATTGTATACTTGAAACCCATCTAGTTTTATGAACAAATGTCACCTCAATAATTTTAATAAAAATTTTTGATGGAAAAAAACTCAGAATATTAGAAAAGATAATAATTTATATATCTCACAGCTGGTGGAGGAAATAGAGTCTGTAAATGATGTAATATTTTACATGTATTCCAGATTTCACAACTATGATCAAACTTGACTTTTCAAATTTGTTCCCCTCTTGACAGATAACCTTAAAGCATTTAAAACTGTTTGGTTTCCTATACCTGACAAAGAGTTGGCTGATACTTTAATTACAAGATTTACATTATCTTATCTTTAAAATGCATCATGAGAAAATCCTATCTAATAAAGAGGGAATATGCTAATTGACCTTCACGCCATCGCAAAGATGCCAGCACCCAAAGCCAATAAGGAGGGAATATGCTAATTGACTGCCATGCCCTCAAAGATGGCGGTGCCCACAGCCACAAGATGGTGGCGCCTAGTCCCCTCAGCCCTGCCAGGGTGGCAGGCACGCAGCAAGGCTGGGCCCCCCAGTCCCCTCAGTCCCCCATCCGCCTAGGGCCAGCCCGAGGTGCAGGCAATCCTTAGATGGCAGCTGCCCAGCCACCCAGGGCTGGCCCAATGCGCAGACAAGCCTCAGATGGCGGCTGCCCAGCCAACGCTCAAGGCACAGGCAAGCCTCAGATATCGGCTGCCCAGCTGCCCATGGCTGGCCTGAGGCATAGGCAAGCCTTAGATGGTGGCTGCCCAGCCACCCAGGGCCAGCCCGAGGTGCAGGCAAGCCTTGGATGGCAGCTGCCCAGCCGCCCAGGGCCGCCCGAGACTCAGGTAACCAGGGCCCGCTGAAGCTTGCGCTGCCGGCAGTGGCAGCAGCAAAGGTGTGATGGGGCATCAACTTCCCCTGATCGCTGGGTCGCCTTCCGCCCCTGAGGGCTCCTGGACTGTGAGAGGGGGAAGGCTGGGCTAAGGGACCGCCCCCTCCAGTGCATGAATTTTCATGCATCAGGCCTTTAATCATTAATAAATGGAATGTAAAAGAAAGTTAACACACCTAAGTACAAAATACAATGCAAAATATTGGGATTTTTATTATATAGAGGAAAGGGGAAATAATATTTATAGTATAATAAGTACTTTTCAAATACTGTGCTATGTTTTTAATATGTGTTAGTCTAACTTAAAACTCACAACAACCCTTTGTTGTAGGCATTAATTTCCCCTTTTCACAAATAAGAGAATGAGTCTCAAACAGATTTTGTATCAAATAGTCCGAGTATTTCACAGCACCGTTAAGGGATGGAATTGGGTGTTTAACCCACCACTGCCTGCCCAGAGCAGCGTTTCCTTCAGTGGTTTGCAAAGTGTGGTCCCTGGACTAGCAGCTTCTGCATCACATTTTTGGAAATGCATATGCTTGGCCAGCTGACTTAGAAACTTGAGCAATGTGTATTTTAACCAGCCTGCCAGATATTTTAAGGCACACTCTAGTTTGAGAAACATGTGCTAAATCATCCCTTGGGTAGTACATTGATTGGTAAAACACTAAACAGATGTTTTCAGGAACACTTAAAATCTGCAAGTCTATTCTTTTGTTTGCTTCATCCTCTCCCTTTACATTTACAGGATTCTGGAGGACTATAAGGAAAATTTGAATCCAATATGTAAAGTATGACAATAGTAAGAGATAGATGATAGATTAGATAGATAGATAGATAGATAGATAGATAGATAGATTGATTTGTTGTTCCACTTATTTATGCATTTATTGACTGTTTCTTCTCTGTGCCCTGACTGGAGATCAAACCCACAATGTTGGCATATTGGACAATACTCTAACCCCGTGGTCGGCAAACTGCAGCTCGCGAGCCACATGCGGCTCTTTGGCCCCTTGAGTGTGGCTCTTCCACAAAATACCATGTGCGGGCTCGCATACAGTGCGATTGAAACTTTGTGACCCATGCGCAGAAGTCAGTTTTCGGCCTGGGCGAGTCTATTTTGAAGAAATACTGTTGATATTTGGCTCTGTTGACTAATGACTTTGCCGACCACTGCTCTAACCAACTGAGCAACCTAGCCAAGTCCCTAAAAATTCAGTTTTAAGCCCTGAAATTTGATTTGTTTTTAATGGCACAAGAAAAATGGGGTGGAAAAAAGTGAAGAATGAATCTGGACTAATATTACTCCATCTTTTCTGTATCTTCCTGAGCCCATAGAGATTGTGCATTAGAAATACTATTTTGTTGTTTACTTATCTCATGGCCTCTCTTGTTTCTTTGTTTCTGCCATTAAATCTGCTACAGTGAGACACACAAATCCTGGATGATAAGCATAACCTCCTTCTTCTCAGTCTATGAGTTCTTGGCTGTTGCCATTGTTTATTTGTAAAATTGTCTATTCCTGTGTACAAATCCAAGTCTATGGTATGATCTCTAAGAGTAAGTTTCTTGAGAAATCTGGGTCTTTCCAGAAAACAGAAAACACAAGTGTGTTGGGGAGATTCCTTCTTGTTCTATTGTTTGACCATCGTAGGTCTAGTCCAGTGATGGCGAACCTTTTGAGCTCGGCGTGTCAGCATTTTGAAAAACCCTAACTTTACTCTGGTGCCATGTCACATATAGAAATTTTTTGATATTTGCAATCATAGTAAAACAAAGACTTATATTTTTGATATTTATTTTATATATTTAAATGCCGTTTAACAAAGAAAAATCAACCAAAAAAATGAGTTCGCGTGTCACCTCTGACACGCGTGTCATAGGTTCGCCATCACTGGTCTAGTCAATTTAGCAGGAACCAAGAAAGAAAAAAAAAAGGATCCATTAGCAAGTACTGAGCACCAACTTCCACACATTGGGGGCTATGATAGTGAAAGTACCCTAAACTGTGTGGAGGCAGAGATAATGATCTTTTCCATTGGTCTCATTTAATCTATATCTGAAATGGCAGTTATTTGTAAAGAAATCATATGATTCTCTTTTAAATGTATTGACACTTTATCTGGAATTTTTTTTAAGAAAGTATGCTCTAATTAGACTTTTTCCTCAAATATTTGCTTGAGCTTCTAGCATTGAGTTCTTCTTTCTCTCATTCTTATGGAATGCCTCCTTTGCCATACACAGAATCATATGTAGACCAAGTTTTGAGTTGTCTACTTTGTTATTAATACTTAAAATAACTTGAATAATTTATGCCTGCATCCCCATTATCTGCCTGCTATTCTTAGTTATGGTTATTCTCACTCAATTTTTCCTCTGACTGGCTTTAGAATCACTGGTGTTTGTTTTGAGTTTAAATAAACCTGCATACTGATGTAAGAAATAAATATGTATTCCTTCTCCAAAAATAGATATGATTCTATAATTATTCAAATTTAATTTTTTTTTCTTCTTGCAATGTAGTGACTGTCTTCACTAGGGCCTCAGATTTTACTAATTAAATTTATTTATGCTTTACCACTTTATGACTAACAGGGTTCTTACAAATTTATAAAGGCAATCAGTTTTCCATGATATTTCATAATTCCTAATTGTGTATACATAGGGATATTAGTATATTTATTTTATGAATGTCACTTTGCTAAAGTGTTTCATTATTTATTGCTAATTATCGTTTCCCCTTTTGACAGTGTAGCTCATAATTTAGCAAAATACCTATATCCTTAAAAGACATGCTTTATAATAAAAGTAGAGGCCCGGTGCAGGAAATTCGTGCATGGGGGAGGTGTCCCTCAGCCTGGCCTGCACCCTCTCACAATCTGGGAACCCTGTGGGATCGGGCCTAAACTGTCAGTCGGACATCCCTCTCGCAATCTGGGACTGCTGGCTCCTAACTGCTGGTCTGCCTTCTTTCCTGATTGCCCCTAACCACTCTGCCTGCCTCATCACCCCTAACCACTCACCTGCATGCCTCATCGCCCCTAACCAATCTGCCTGCCTGCATGATCATGCCTAATCCCTGCCTGCCTGCCTGATCACCCTTAACTGCTTGCCTGCCTGCCTGCCTGATTGATCCTAACCCCTGTGCTTTATAATAAAATTCCAATGTAAAGAATTTCACAAAATACTGAAGTTCTTTGTCATCCTGTAACTTAGTTGAAAGAACTCTGTACTTGATAGTTTAGAAACATAAAGTTTGGTACTTGTTAAGGACCAGACAGAAATCAGAACTAGTGGAAGAGAGTTAGTAAACCAATGTTGGTAGTTTAGGGCTGTAGTTGTGCAAATTCTCATTTCTGGTTTTAATTTCCATTAAAATTCCAGACCAATTTCAATTGGGCACACACACAAAAAATCAGAGTAATGAATTCAACACCAATTTTATAAGGGGACATTTTCTACCTTTTCTTTTTCCTGGAATCTGTAAGTAAACTACAATTTATTTAATACTAGCATTAGATTCACAAATCACATTTAGTAAATAGCATAATTATTTTATGTGGAAATGGGCTAATTCAATGCCTTAAGCTAGAAATTATTTTCTTCTTTTTCTGATCTTGCAGCCTTTATGGTCAAGGTATCTGTCTTTTTGTTCTGCTACTATGGAAACAAAATTGGTATGTCTAATTAAAGTAAAACTTTTCCACTTATAATAATGTGGATAGAGCACAGATCCTCAAATTATAATGCCTTACTGAGCCTGTTTCTTCATCTGTAAAATGATGTAGTAATAATAATAGGAAATGGACTGGAAGATATGAAAGTGTCCCATAAATATTTGTACAATAAACATACAAATGCTAGCTATTTTTATTACTCAATTTGTTTATTCTCTGAAAAAAATATTAAAGCCACCAATTACTGAATTATATATTATTCATTTCCTCATTTTCAGGTTGAAATCACCAAACAATATTTACTAATGTCCCAGTGTGCTTGGAGCTATGCTAACTATAATAGGCAATTTGCAGGTTCATTTTTTGCCATCTATTTATAAGGCCTAAATTTAATGAAAAATTGTAATCCAGAACTTGGTTGGGATTTTTAAAGATATGCAGAAATTTATTGGGAAATGTTTCCTAGGTCAGCATGAGATATCTGTAGACAAGAAATCCAGTTTGTTGCTAGGGAGTTTAAACCATACATGGATTCAACAATTAATTATAGGAACTTGTTAATAAATAATGGACCCTTACCACTCATTTATGATGGATTATAAAGTGTTCTCTCCTTTGAAATAATGATTTCTCTTTAATTACTTTAATTATCACATTACTTCCAGGGAATGCAACATAAGAACTATTATTAAATCCTACCTGGGATAGGAAAAAGAAAACTTGATCCTTAAATTTAAAGGCTGTTTCTGTATGATAGCAGGACATTCTAGCAATTAAGTTCAATAAAAAGCAGAAAAATAAATCTGACTCACTGAATTGCTGCCTAAAATTTACTTTGCTGAGTTTATAATGTTTTGTTTGGCTGACAGAAAAAAATGGTAGTTATTAACAAAAGGAATCTGTGAATTTAGTAAAAACTCTGACAAGAGATATTTGAATTATTTTTGAACATTATGAATTTGAATATGTACCATATATTATCAGAAGAGACCTAGGGGCTAAAATCAAATCTTTATGTTAAATGCTCGCTTTTTATGGTTAAACACACACACACACACACACACACACACACACTTTGCAGCTTTTGTGTTATAACAAATCAGAAGGAAATAGTAATGCTCTAACCTTTTCATTAAACAATTATGAATTACAGTGTGTATATTCAGAACGCAAATTTATTTTGTTTGTTTCTACCCTTAAAATTTATTTTTGTGCACTCTAATATTCTGTTTCTTGATTTAAGTGCTGGTTGCTTGGGTGTATTCCATTTGTGAAAATTGAGCAAACTGTACCTTTATTATAGGAGCATTTTTAATATGTTTTTATTTATTTTTAGATATAGTAAGAGAAAGGGAGAGAGAGAGAAAGAAACATCAATGAGAGGGAAATGTCCACCAGCTGCCTCCTGCACAGCCCTTACTGGGGATCGAGCTCACAACTGGGGCATGTGCCCTGACCAGGAATCAAACAGGTGACCTGTTGGTGCATGGGTTGATGCTCAACCACTGAGACACACTGGCTGGGCCATTTTTCCTTTATGTGCTTTTTACTCCAATGCCCATGACCATTATTAATCAAAATTGATTTAACATAAATCTCCTCCCCAGTACTTGGGTCCTTTAATTAGAGAGAAGCCTGAGAAAGTGACTGTGGTCTTTCTTTTATTTCTAATAAGTCCTTTTCTTCACCCTGTCTTGCTAACTAAAAACAAACTTACAGATTCATTTTTGAAACCTATTCGTGGTCAGATGAAGAAATAAGAACAAATTAGGAGGCTGTATTAGTCAGTTTTTTTTCCAAAGAAATAGAACCAGTAGGATGTATACATATAGAGAGAAATTTATTTCAAGTAATTGGCTCACTCTATTTGGGGGACTAACAAATCTGAAAATTTCAGGGTAGGGCAGCAGGCTAGAAACTCACGGGAAGAACTGATATTGCAGCTAGAGTCTGAAGTCAGTGGGAGGCAGAATTCCTGCTTCCTTGGGAATCTCAATGTTTTTCTTTTAAGGTCTTCAACTGTTTAGAGGAGGCCCACCAACATTATGGAAGATAATCTTCTTTACTCAACCTCTGCTAATTTAAGTCTGAATCTCATCTAAAAAAAAAAAATACCTTCACAATGACATCAAGACTGGTGTTTGGCCAAATATCTAGATACCATGGCCTTTTCAAATCATCACATAAAGTTAACCTTCACAGCAGCCATGAAGTTCTTATTTTACTTGCTCTTTCAAGTGGGTTATGTACCCTCTGGGTAGAGCAGATGTCTAAATATGACTCTTTCTCAGTTCAGTGCTTTCCTAGGTTCCTGCATTCCCAATCAGGAAAACTGACTGCATTTCCCACAATCTGTGTGTTCCCTCTTGCTTACTCAGACCCTGTTTTAATTGTTGTTTTCGTTGCTGTTGTAATTATTTTAAATACATCCTGTTCTCTCTTTGGCTATCTTTGCCCGTTTTCAAAGGTTATTGCAGGCAGGATTTTAAATGGTTCCAGTGTGGTTCTCTCTCCCGTGTGGTCATATTTAATCCATAGGGAGTAAAAGCAGACTGAGTAGAAGTACTTGACTTCAGGCTCCCTGTCTCTTGCTAGTAATGTAATGTAGGTTACAAACTGCAAAGTCAAGAAGATTCAATGCTTCCATCTGTAGTTTAGGGAATTTGTCTTATCAATCAAGGTCATGGCAGAAAACAGGACATCAAAAAGTTTAATTAAAGAAAGTTCAGTGAAAGGACAGTTTATAGAGATCAATCATAGTTGAGGGAGAAAGCACCCCAAATAATAGCCAGGAAGTAAAGCTATCTGGTGATATTGTCTGTAGAAGTCAGCCTCCTAAGGCACATGGTAGTGGAAAGAAAGGGCAAATAAAATATGTTTAGGTAAAAATGGGGATGGGCCAGTCCAGTCCACCATTTTGGCCATTCAGATTCTATTCTCATCCTTTTTATTTAGATTTTTAAAAACTACCATATGCAGAACAAACATATCACAAACCCTAAAGTGCCATGTTGTCATTGTCCTCTTGATGCTTTGCCCTCTACTAATTCTTTAATAATACCAACAGTGACTATTTCAAATATTTTTGCTGCTACATGACATTACCAATGTCAAGATTGTCCATTTAGTCATTCAGTTTTCATGTTACAAAAGCCGAATCCCATTTTGAGGGTTTGTGTCTTGTGCCAAACCCATCTACCAGTTATTTTGTCTATCAGAATTCTATCAGAAGGCAGATTTCCCTTTCAACAGTTTAATTAAAGAGACTACAATGAAAGGATAATTCACAGATGTGTAGAGAGGTATAAGGGAACCAATGAGGAGTGATGAAGAGCTCAGAGATTAGCAACTTTATGAAACACTGTTACCTTTGTGCCTGAATGGGCAAGAGAAAGGAAGAGAAAGAGATTCCCAGTCTGCTGAGAGTGAGAGCTGTCATACAGACTAAATCTTAGGTAGGGGAACGCAAACACTGATAAAACTGTGTCCTGGTAGAAAAATAACAAGGGAATTAATGTCCAGTCTCTTTCTTTTCCTGCCTTCCACTCTTCTGCCACTGCATGTCAGAAGTCAAGAGAGCCTGGATGCTGCCTTTCATAAAATTCGTCCTCACAGGATGCAGAGCAGGGCAGAAAAGAATGGAAAATGAATCAAGATTGTCCCACAGAGAAAGATAGCACTGTCATTAACTTGGGGCTCTTCTACATGTGAAAGTTAATCACTGGCCTGGCCAGTGTGGCTCAGTGGTTGAACGTTGACCTATGAACCAAGAGGTCCCTGGGTAGATTCCCAGTCAGGGCACATGCCCAGGCTGTGGGTTCAATCCCCAGTAGGGGGCGTGCAGGAGGCAGCTGATCAATGATTCTCATCATTGATGTTTCTATTTCTCCCTCTCCCTTCCTCCCTCTGAAATCAATAAAATAAAAAGTTAATCAGTGATGTCTTCAACTGAAAGTTGATCATTGTTATAAAGGTTTGGAACAGAAAAATCTTACCACGTAAGTAGATATCACACCTTGATGAGGTTTTTCTTGTCATTCCTTTAAAATATCTAGATGCCTAGTTTCCAATGCTTCTATCTCACTGAGACTCCAGAATAAAACATAAAATGAGTAAAATAGGGTTCTCTCCTTACTTGGCTATTACACATTTCACAAGTTCCTCCAGTATAATTGACATGACAAGAGGCATTTAAAACTATATTTTGGAATTATTTAGAGGAGATATTTGGTATTCCTCTTAGGACAAAGAAAGTGGAACAAAATGCTGAAGAGGGAAAAAAGCTGCAAAGGAATTGGGAAGGCTATTATCCAAAAGTCAATCAAAACATTCAAAATTGCATAAGGGAGCAGTCCCATTTGTTTTAAGAATGACTAATCTATGCTGCTTCAGTAATGGCTACAAAAGTTAGATGCTTGCTTTGCTCCGGCAGGGAAACAAATCCATCACGAGGCTTAATATGCTCATGTGTACTTTTTCGAGAGCTTTGCTAACGCCTGCTGATTTACCTGCAATACATTTTCCAGAAACTGTTGAGTAAAATGACAACATATATATTTAGTTTCACACTTCAGTCTGTCCAATTAGCAGTGTTTGCAGTACCAGCTGTGAGCCCGGGAGAGGATTTAATTTTAAATACAGTAGTCTAGTTAACAAAAAAAAAAAAAGAAAAGGCTGAGCCATGTATTTGCCATGTGTTAGTCCCCAATCATTTGTTTCTGATTAATAGCTCTTTATTGCTATTATTAAAAATTGCTCAAAAAAACTAGCTCCTGAAAGTATATAAAGGATTGGCATGGGACCAGCTGTTGTGGTAGCCATTATAACACATAATATATTAATTAGGGTAGATGCCCTGCTCTTATTTAACCTTGGCTCAATTTTCTGGAAAATACAAGTCCTCTCAAGCTCATAAATGGAAGTTAAAGAGCTTTGAAAACAGTAAAATTTATACAATGCTAAAATATGAAAAAATAAAAAGATAGAATTTTATACAAGAGAACCAACCTGGTAGGTTTTCTCTTTTTTACCTAATATTTAAGCAATAAATAAATACTAACTGCTATTTGGGGAAATATATCTGAAGGCAAAAGATGGTGCCAGAGATAGTACTATTAAGAGGAGTTTAGAAATGCTTAAGGAGTTTATGAAGTCTAGTTTTAGAAATAGTTAAAAGATGACTAGAAAATCATCTATTCTGAATAATATTGACCAAAGGCATGAAATTATTCTAACAATTGGCAGAGATATAATATTCATCATCATCCTAAGTAATAGTAAATTAAAATTGTCTCAATAGGTTGTGATTTAAATTGAATAAATATTAAGTGTGATCATCATCACCTTTAAAATTAATCTCAGGATTCAACTGGGAAAAAGGGGAAATAAAACTGTGAAAATAAAATAATTTAGAGAAAATAAATTCAAAAAGTATTAAACCTAACAGAAATAGATTTGTAAATATATGATGAAACAGGAAATGCCTTTAATACTGAAAAAAAATATTTTATGAATGAAGCCTGCCAATATAGACATAAGAAACAAAACAGCTGATGAACCAAAGGGGAAAAAAGCAAAAGAAAGAAATTAATGATGTAGGCAGAAAGGAAATAGACAATGTAAAAACAATACAAGTAATTACATCTAGGGATAGACATTTGAAAATAAAACAAAATATGTTTAAAAAATAAAAGCTAACTAGTCTATCAATCAAAAGTAAACAAAACGTAAATATACAAAACTGGAAAAAAGAAAGAGGGTATAAAGTATAGTGTCCTATAAAGGGCTAAAGGGCTGAAGACATTACTAAAGCAATGAAGATGGGGGGGGGGGTGAATTTCCAGTTAAATTTAAATTTCAGGTAAAACACAAATTATTTAAATTTAAATTTCAGGTAAAACACAAATTATATATATATATATATATATATCCAAAATCTTGCATGAGATAAGCCACAGAATGGGAGGCAGCTCTCAGCAACTTGAGTTCCATCTCAGGCCCTTGCTACATAGCTCTTTCCCTTATCCTCCCAGAACATAGTACCTTGCTTCTTTAAGGCCAATAGGAGAATCTCTAACCTCTAGACTGTCTTTTAGTCTGGCGCCTTAGACCACTCGGCCATCCTGACACATTAGACTGTCTTTTAAAAGGATTGCCTGATTAGGTCAGACCCACCTAGGATACTCTTGCTTCAGATTAATTTAAAATCAATTAATTTAATCTGCAAAAACCCCAGGACCTTTACTATATAATGTAACCTAATAATGAGAATGACATTCATCAATATCACAGGTCCTGCCCACATTTAAGTGAGGGTATTACATAAAAGTTTTACACCGAGGTGGTAGGAAACTTGAGAGCCATTTCAGAATTTTGTTTAAAACAATCCAAACTCTAGCCCTGATCATTCCCGTTCCTCATACATGCAAAAAACATTCACCTCTTCCAAAGCTCCCTAAGTGTCTCCTCCCATTTTAGCATCAGCTCAAGTCCCAAATCGCATCATCTAAATCATCCAGGTGAACTTTGAGGCTCCTAGATATAATCTCTTCAAGTGCAGTATCTGGGCCTCAATCTCCTCCATCTGCACACTTGTAAAACTAAAGAGACAAGTTATCAACCCCCATGGTGCTTGTACAATGGAGAGGCAGGCATAGAGTAGTAGCTATAAACATTCTAGCTTTAAAAGCGGAGAAGTGAAAGGTAGAAAGGAGTCACTGGTCCATGGCAGTTCTGAAATCCAGCCAGAGTTCCTCGGTTAGGTTTCAAAGCCTGGACATAACCTTCCATGGCTTTCTGTTTCACCCCTGAGGCTCTTGGTCAGGATTCTTTATATGAAAGAACATGTTTTCAGCAGAGTAGTTTTATTAACCGCTTACTTCCAGTGGAATCTTGGGGTTTATACTCTCTGCTCCTTTTAATCCAAGCTGACAGTGTTTCTGCTGAAATGAGTTTTTTCTCAAAAACTTCAAGGATCTTGCATGGATTTTCACTGGGCTTCACTCCATTAACCAAAAGCCACACCCACAGATCTTTTTGACATGATTCCTTCTCTCTTTGACTCCTGCTAAGCTTGCTGAATTCAGGTTAAATGCTCTTAAATTTCATAGAGGCCCCCTGTTTGATTGAGGGGATCTGTAAGGCACACAAACTCAGTAAAAGCGCCCTTTGTGTGACTAAATATTTTGGCCTTTTGATCTTTCAGAAATTTTAGCAAAAGGTTGTACAGTCACACACACTCAACCTTTGCCTTATGCTGCAGGTTCAGCTGCCATTTCTGACTTTTGCTGTCCAGAAGGGCTGAGAATTTTCAAAATTATTTGATCCCAGCTGATTTTGTATAACATCATCCCCTCAATTTATCTTCCCTCACACAATTTGCCATCAGCAGCAGGAAGAAATCGGGCAGCAGCTCCAACACTTTGTTTGGAAGTCTCCTTAGCTACATAACCAGTTGTATTGTTTACCAGTTCTATTTTCCACGTAACTGCAGGAGAAAATTTGGCTAAGTTTTCTGCCACTACATCACAAGGGTCCCCTTTTTCCCAGTTTCTAATAACTGGTTCCTTGCTTTTTTCTAAACCCTCACCAGCAGCATTCCTGTGGTCCATATTTCTACTGTTCTAATGTTCAAGATCATTTATGTATTCTCTGATATAGCTTTTGGTTTATGTAAAACAATGGTATGAAATTTGAGCTGAGACTGGGGGGCATTATAAAAATTATTACAATTATTCAACAAAGGAATCTCTATAATTTGGGTTAAACTCATAGAGGATGACACTGTAACAACTGCTAGTGGGAATAAGAGCTCCACATGCATTTAAAGGTCCAATTATGTAACTGACTCTTCATAAACTACTGCATGTTACAAATTCCTACCCTGCTGTGGAGCACAATGGTCTAGCATGGCCAAAAGAGAGCAGGGTTAATGAAATTGACCTTAAGACGGACAAAGGTCCAATAGCACAGGAAGTTGAACTTAGTGTTTACAGAAAAACTGTTACTCATTATGAATATTTTCCTTTGCTAAATAATTTTTCCAACTTCATAGGCATTTTTAACCAATAGTTGTTGTTTTATTAAATGCTCATCATCACTCTTATTTCCACAGTGTGTGAGTGTATATGATAATTTCACTGAATCATTCTATACTTCTCTGTCTGAAACATTTAAAATGCTGTTTTTAAATGGTCATACCCTTTTTCACAAGTCCTGATAGTCTAATTCCAGAACCCTAGTCAAGCATAGGGAAGGGATATAACATTGCACAATAAGCCTCCCAACCCACAGAACACACATTTAATTCGGGAGGAGTAAGTTATCCCTCAAGTATGGCACTTTCACAGAAAGGTGACCACAGGAATTTGGCATCATAGAAAAGGTGTGGTCCCCAGCAGCTCAGCAAATAGTTAACTCTGGGACAAAGCCAGTGAAAAAACCAATAAATAAGATAGGGTGCTCAAGCTAAGTGTGCTCTATGTCCAGGCAAGCAGAATCCACGGTGCCTGACATTAGAAATAATTACATCAACCTTAGTGCTCAGTGGTCAGGGATTTGGCAGGGCTCTAATCCCCAGAGTGAAATAGGCCAGAACCAAGTCAACTTTCAATTATAAAATAATATGGGAGAAGCAGGTAATTTACTAGAGCAGGAATTCAAATTAGAGATCAGAGCAAAAACTATACTTTGCAGACTAATAACACTAATTATTACAAAAAGACCCACCTTCTATGTTAAATATTTTCCACAGCCATTATTTTATTCAGTCCTCCTAAGATAGTTTAAGTGTTTATGGCTCCTAATGACTCTTGTCTCCTCATGCTCTTGTGGAACTCTCTCCCTGGTGTGTGAACTGGACCTAGTGACTTGCTTCTAACAAAAAATATATACATATATGGCAAAAGGATAGGATATCAATTCCAAAATCAGACTATGAAGTACTGTGACTTTCATCTTGCTGATGCTCTCTGATTCTTCTCATGTGTTTGCTGTGATGAAACAAGATTCTCTGTTTTGAGCTGCCCTAGGAGAGGCTGTGTGGCAAGGAACTAAGGGTGGACTCCAGCCTCCAGCCAATGAGGAGCTGAGGCCCTCAGTCCAGCAACCCTTGAAAAAATTAATCCTGTCAAGAATCATGCCAATGAGCTTGGAACATCTGTGGCTTTATTTGAGAGCATGGCCTCAACTCATACCATTTTTGCAGTCTTGTGAGAGACTGAAGTAAAAGACTCCATTAAGCCATACCCAGATTCCTGACTCACTGGAACAGTGAGATTTTAAAAATATGTGTTCTTTAAAAGTGCTAGGATTTGGGTTGTTTTTAATATGTTTTTATTGATTTTAGAGAGAAAAGAAGGTCAAGGGATAGAAAGAAACATCAGTGATGATAGAGAATCATTGATCGGCTGCCTCCTGCACACCCCCACACTGGAGATTGAGCCCACAACCAGGGTATGTGCCCTGACCAGGAATCGAATTGAGACCTCTTGGTTCATGGGTCAATGCTCAACCACAGAGCCACACAGGCCATGTAAAAGTGCTAGGTTTGGAAGTGATTTGTTATGTAGCAATAGATAACTAAATATGAGTGCAGGAGGTCAGTCAGCCTCCTGAATTTGAGCTGTTATACTCATAGTTATGCTTTATTATAACAAAAAAAAGATTAAAACCGACAATGGGAAAAGACTTATAGAACAGGGTCTAAGAAAAATCAGATGGGGTGCCTTCACTTGTCATATGCCAGTGGAGTTGTGTGGACAGTGCTTATTTCTCCCATTAATGATGTATGACGGTAGTCACTGAGTATTGCCAACCACAGAAGCTCACCAATCATTGATGTCTAGAATTTTTACCAGGGGGGTAATCAAATAGAATTGGCTGACTGCCAGCCTGGCTGACCTTAACCTCCAGCCTCTCCAGAGATCAAGCTGATACTGCTTGACCTAAAGCATCCACCATAAATCACAGAGTTTGCATAAACTGTACGGTGTGGCCGGGCGCCCAGGGGCCCCAGGTAAACAAAGACACTTATCAGCCAGGGCATTGCAAGGGCTTAGAGGTTGCCTCCCAGGAGCAAAGGCCAAACTACTCTTGGCAAGGCTAGTCCTTCAGTGCAGTGCTGTCACTGTATTCTATATTCTTATTTTAGCTCTAAATTTATTCTATTCTCAGTAGGAAGACTTCTGTTAATTTGTATAATTCATTACAGCCAACCCAGATTTCCACAGATGAGAGTCATAATGGCCTTTTTGTCTGTTTTTAATGTTTTGCCCCTTAGCAACAAATCCATCCTTTATTGTTCTGTTTTGTGATATCAAAGTCAGACCCGTAAACATTCTCTTTTGCCAGGGGCACGGTGTTAAAGTTGGCCAATAGAGGATGCTGCAGGGACACTACAGAGGAAGGGGCTCCTTCTGTCCCATTCCAAAGTGCTCCCCTCTTCTTGCTGCTCCAGCTCTGATCAGTATGCAGGGCACCCAGTGGCGTTTACCTCCCACCACTTGCGCTGACACCTCAGAGTTCTTTCAGCACCTTTGTTGACTTTCTAGGGAGTTCAGTACAATTCAAGCTGGTGACCTTCCCAGAAAATCTCACCAGCACCACAACCAATTTCCCAAGAAATTCAATAGAATTCCCAGGCAGTCTTCAGGGTGCCCCAGTAGGCAACTTGCCAGCAAGTTTCAGCAGCACCCCTGTAGGCAGCTTCCTGCAATATTTGTAGGCACTCTAGTGGGCAGTTACTGGCTTGCCAGCCTCAGTCTATGTCACCTCCACTTCCCTCTTACCTGCCCAGTGGGCCACAGTCACTCCCCCAGTGAGATCTGGATCTCTGTCTTAGGAGTGGGTTGACCTCTTTTAAATTTTCTTCCCTTGAGTATTCTGCATCAGCCCTAAGGTTAGTATCTTCTTCCTATATATGCTTTTCTTGTATTTTTAGTATTATCATTAGCACTTCTCAGTTAATCTATACTAATAATAGAGAAATATGCAAATTGTCCAGGATGCCTTCACAGTAACAGTAACAACCCAACAGTAAGCTGGCAGGCTGTGTGAGGTCACAAAGCCTTCGGGGCGTTAGTGAGGGAGGAACAAGGACCTGAGGAGCGGGCTGCGTGGGGCAACCAGGCAGGCAGAGGGGTTAGTGAGGAATAACCAAGAGAATGGGGACCATTCTGCGTAAGCTGCCCAGGGGGGGGGGGGACAGTTGGGAGCAACCAAGCCAGCAGGGGGGGCAGTTAATGGCGATCAGGCCGGCAGGCAGAGGTAGTTAGGAGTGATCAGGCTGGCAGGAGGGGCAGTTAGGGGCAATGAGGCAGGCAGGCAGGTGAGCAGTTAGGAGTCATCAGTCCCAGATTGTGAGAGGATGTTTGACTGCCGGTTTAGGCCCAATCCCCAGGATTGGGCCTAAACCAGCAGTCGGACATCCCCCAAGGGGTCCCGGATTGGAGAGAGTGCAGGCTGGGCTGAGGGGACCTCCCAGTGCACAAATTTCATGCACCAGGCCTCTAGTTGGTTCTTAATCCTTTAAATGAAATTTCCTGCCCAAATTAATCTGTGTTTTCTATTTCCCGATGGGCCTCAACTGATATAACCTTCAGTCTAAAAAGATATAAAAAATAATTTATGTGGTGTGCTTTGCCCATGTTTTAAAAAAATCTGAAAAGACTTTATGTTTTTTAGAATATTTATAACAGATTTTCTGAAGACTTATGAACTTGTTATGGTAAAATATTCCTTCAAACATTTGTGTAACTTTAAGGGGGGGAAGGATATGTAAAAGTTTAGTATGAGAAATAGAAGAAAACCAGGTAAAACTGTTATTTTCACTTTGAGGACAGCAGTGGTCTAATACATATTAATGTACTTCCTATGAAAAGACATTTTTAAAGTAATTAGGCATGATGTTCCCTTGCTAAGATAATCCACCAGGAAGATGTTGAAAGCAAGAATAAGATTAATTTTAAATTTCAAGGAAAGCAACCTAATTTTGAGGTAGACTTTAAAATTGTAATTCATATTCTGCATGCAATTCTGAGTTCTAGTTACTTTTTTCTTAAATTTGTTAGGGATGGGATACAGTGGGTCCTAATAGGCACTCAGAAAATCGTTATGATGCATGCCTGATGCATTTCTATTGTCTCATGGTTAACTTCAGTAACTGACATCTGAATTAAAGGCACAAGGAATGGGCTTGTCATGGTTCTGACAATGTTATCCTGGCACAGTTAGGATTAGAAACAGAAAAGCCATGTAGTAGTGTGGAGCAGTGTTTTCCCCCAATTCTTTCTAAGTAACCTGTGCTTCTCACATTTCCCACACTCTCTCTTCTCCTAGAACAGTGGTCGGCAAACTGTGGCTTGCAAGCCACATGCGGCTCTTTGGCCCCTTGAGTGTGGCTCTTCCACAAAATCCCACGTGCGGGCACGCACATACAGTGCGATTGAAACTTTGTGGCCCATGCGCAGAAGTCGGTATTTTGTGGAAGAGCCACATTCAAGGAGCCAAAGAGCCGCATGTGGCTTGCGAGCCGCAGTTTGCCGACCACTGCCCTAGAATATATTGCTGCTTAGGCGAAAACTGCCCCAGAATCAACATCTGAAGAATTAATGGAAAAATCCACTTAGTACCTGCTATGTCCTAGGTGCTTCACATGTTCTCTAATTTTATCCACACTTCCTGGTAGGTATATATTATCACCATTTTATGAATGAAAGAAATTGGGCTCCCCACGCTTACATGACCTGCTAAAAAGTCACACTCTTATTAGTAACCAAGCTAGGAACTGATGACAGCTTTTCTGACTGAAAATATAACACTGTTTTCCATTGTGCTTCACTGACTCTATTTAAACCATAGAAATTAGAACTGTCCCCCCCCCCTTTTTTTAAGTTCATCCAACACAGTCACTCACCTAATAAAGAAATGCTCTCTACAATATTTTTGACTGGTAGCCTCTGCTAAAAATTTTCTAGAGATGAAGAAGAAGACACTCTCAAGACAAGTTCAATTTTTATACCCTTCAAATTTGCAGGAAGTTCTCATATATAGGGGTCCCTAGTCTTCTTACCCTACTTCCACCCATTGATTGTAACTGTGCCCTCTAGAGGTTGTAATTGTTCTCTGTCTTCTGCCTGAACAGGTATGATCTCTCACACATGCCCTGAATCAGGAGAAAGGGATAATATTTCTGTGTCTGGCATGTCTCTCTCTCCACTTTACTTAATTAGAACCCACAATAGACTTTCTCATGTCCTCAATATTCAGTATTAGCTATTATGCTGCTGGGATTGTGCAAGCCTTCTAATCCGAATTGCTTCTCTGAAACTACTAATCATTTATAAGCAGACAGTGCCTGACTTCAATGGTTTGAATTATGATTTCTCAGCTTTGCAATGTTGCAAAAGCAGTATACATTCAGTAGAAACTATACTTCAGATTTTGAATTTTGATCTTTTCCTGACTAGAGATATATAGTACGATACTTTTGTGATGCTGGGCAGCAGCATCAAACCTCGGCTCCTAGTTAGCCATTCACTTATGAGGGTAAGAAACTGATACTCTACATTGTAGTATTAAATGCATTTTCGACTTATGATAAATTTGTGGTGGTGTATTTGGGTCTATGTAAAAGCATCTGTATTCTGATATGCACTCCAGTGAATATGGGTAATAAGTAGTGATTAGTGGAAATCTCCACCCCCAAACTTGTTCATCCAGATTCATGAAAATCAGCCTGCTTCTCCCCAATTACACTTCCAGGAAGCACTGAGAGACTCTTAGGTTAACAGTAGTTGTAATGGAACTTTGACACTTTGACATAAAACCGACTTGGGGGTGGGGTGAGAATGGAGATGAGGACACGGGAGAATAGAGACAGTCATTATGGGAGGGAGGGAGGGAGGGAGGGAGGGAGGGAAGGAGGGGGAGAGAGAGAGAGAGAGAGAGAGAGAGAGAGAGAGAGAGAGAGAGAGCTGTCTGAGAGAAGTCAAGCATAGTGTAGAGATGGGGCAACACTTCCAATTCTGGAATTGAAGAACAAGGGCCAGATCGTGGAAACAGGAGTCCAGGTTGTTATTGAACCCTTGAGACCCTTGAGAGTTCAGACAATTCATTCCAATAAATCAGATTTCCCTCAATAAAGCTAGAGAACAGAAATACAATCTCCTACAGAGAGACTGGGAGAAGGAGAAAGAATCCAATGTTCTATGCAAATGTTTTGTGTTAAAATGAGAGGCTATCCTTGGGTTTTTTTGTTTGTTTGTTTGTTTTTTGTTTGTTTGTTTGTTTTTAAGGGAGTATTGAGAAGAGCTTGCTTTCCCAGAAGAGACAAATGTTTTATTTCCTAATCAAAACAGTGAAGGAGTAGCATGTTTGTCAAAGCTGAATGTTTCATTATCATGTATTCCAACAGATAAAACAAAGGATTTGACTCATCCTAAGAATCCACTTAGTGAAGTCTTATAACATTTTACTCAAATTAGGAAACAATTTCAATGAAGCTACTGCAAAAAAATAGAACACTGTCAGGTTGGAATATCAGCAAACTGTCTTTGGCACTGTGAGAGGAAAGGGCTTATTCTGGACTTAGAGTACCACATAAAAAGTCGTCAGTCTAATACTTTAAATGCTGTTCTCAAGGGAGGTTATAGATATTGCAACAGCCTCTAATCTCTTAACTGAAGTTAATGCCAGCTAACTCTGGGCAAAGGTTATCAAGTTAAGCTGAAAGCTAGTTTCCACAAGTAGGAGTGATAGTGTTTCCTATTTAATGGGGAGATATTCATAAAATAGAAAGGAGGGTGGTTTTAGTAATAAATGTCAGAAACCAACTGCCAACGAATTACCTGAGTCTTTACTTCTTCAACTCAATTTCTGGAAGCCACCATTCTTCCATCAGGGATAGAAAAATTACAAAGTAGACGGTGAGGTGCTCCTCACCCTATTGTACCTGCTTCCTTACCATCGGGTTTCTATAAACCATGACACCAGGGATATTCCTGCCAAATGCTCCCTCCGTTTCTGTAGCTAATGTTTCTCATTCACCTGCCTCCTTTCTTACCACAATAATTAGAAGGAAAATTACAGGATTTCTTAACTCTTTCCCATAGACATAAAACCAGCCTGTTAGGAAAGCTGTCAATGTCAGTGTTCTTTCCCCTTGGGAGCATGAACTCAACATTCTTGCCTCCATTTCAGTGACCCTTCCCTACTTTACCCGCTGGGCTCCTGTTCTCCCTGAAACTGCCTCCAGGAACATGCTGCCTCCAGGCATCTTCTTACTGACTGCCCTCACAGTAATTACAGAGGCGTGTCCATTTTAGGCCGGTATTGATTGCTAAAAATCAAACGACCAAAATGAGAACGTGACAGAGTTTGCATAATTATGTTAAGACCAATCATTCAGAATCTCTGAACTCTGGTTTTTTTTTATTCCTTTCTGAGATGATACCTGGGAGCGCTTATGGTGTTATGCCCTAAGCTTTTATTCTTTGAAACTAGAGCTCACTTTCTGCCTCTCGTTCTCTTCCATCGCCTATCTTTTCCTTTTTCCTCTCTTTTCCATCTAGGGCCATCTCTCTTCTTTTTCTACATATTTTCCAGAAACCTGCTTAACCACTCTTATGGCCATCCTGTAACCAGACGGTTTCTAATTCTAAATTTCCAGGTTACATCTGGCTTCTGAACTACAATCCTATGTATCTACCAGATACTTCTACCTTGATATCCTGGGGACACATCAGGCCAAGCTTATTCTGACCTGAGCTTTTCTCCTCCATCCTATTGTTCCCTCTCTCTGAATGTCTGAGTTATTCTATGTACAGTCAACTCAAAGCAAAAACCTAGGTGTCAGCCTTGACTCCTCCCTTTTTGGTGATCCTGCCTTCATGCCCAACTTCTTTAAATTTTAGTTCATTTATCCTCTCCTCTCCATTTTCTCCACCACTGCCCGTTTGAGCCCTTGTTAGTTCTTGTCCAGATTACCGTAATTATCTGTATTCTTATTTCACTGATTCAAGTCTCTCCCCTTATAATTCATTCCCTACACACTAAACACATTGATTTTTCTTGAACTACATTTGATATTGTCATTAACCTGCCAAAACATTTTAATCAGCATCAGTTTGCTGTTAAGATAAAATCCAAACTCTTCAGTCTGATTCACAATTGATAAATTGTGTGTATTGTTTCACCCTTGTTTCTCCTCAGTCTCTGCCTCTGATGGTTAATTGTATGTGTCAACTTGACTGGGCCATGGGATTTCCAATGTTCGGTTAAACATTTTTCTGGGTGTATCTGTGGGAGTGTTTTTGGATAAGAGTAACATTTGATTCAGTCGACTGGTACAGTATATTGTCCTTCCCAATATGGGTGTACCTCCTCAACCCATTGGAGGCCCATAAAGAACAAAAGGCAAGGAAGGGGGAATTCGCTCTCTCTGCCTGATTGTTTTGGTCTGTTTCTGCACCATCAGATCTCTTGGTTCTCAAGCCTTCGGACTGGGACTGGAATTCACACCACCAGTTCTTTTGGGTCTCCAGCTTCATATGGCAGATTGTGGGACTTTTCAGCCTCCATAATTGTGTGAGCCAATTCCTTATAATAAACCATTTTTGTGTGTGTATGTGTGTGTGTGTGTGTGTGTGTGTGTGTGTGTGTGTGTGTGTGTAGTGTTTCTCTGGAGAACCTCCTTTATCAAACTTCAAACTTCAGCTAAATTGAACTATTTTCAGCTTCCCCAAAATATCTATTCTCACACATCTATGAGCTAGAACATGTTTTTCTTGCTGTTTATGACAACCTTTCAAACATTCAGATACACACACACACACACACACACACACCTTGATTGGCTAATATTCTGTTTAGCATCCCTACATCCCCACTCTCCTGAAAACATAAACCTCAATATATGCATTAATCTCCCCAAGTATTGTAATTTTATTTTGAAGTTAACATTTTTCAGCCCTTAAATTACCCAAGTTTGAGTATCAAAATATTTTATGCTTTAATCTCAAAAAAAATATGGATCGAGGGGGATGATGGTAGAGTAAGTGATAAACACTATACCTATCCTTTTTGAGTGCTTATTAGATGCAAGGCTCTCTGTTGAGTATTCTTTATGCATTATTTATTCTAATCTGCCCAAGCAATTAAAAAACTAGTCCCATTTTTTTTTTTTGGATGTGAAAACTGAGAATTAAAAAGTTTAAATATCTTGCTCAAAATTATGCAGCTAATAAATGGTAATGGTGGAACTGAAGCCTAGGTCTAGTCTCATCTTAGTTTGTGCTCTGAACCATTTTATAACCTGTCACTTTTCTGTACAAAGTAAAAGTGATAGCTCTTAAGTGGCTTGTCACTTATGTGGTAATTCTTGCCTATCTTTCCATATATATTCTGTTTGAAATTATAATATAAAAATGAAAACAATAATAAACTTAATAAAAAGCAAATTAGTATAGGTCTGTGTTCGGGGTAATTTTGGCAGACATATGATAGGGTCTGTTGTCAATTCAACATAAGCCATATACAATATGTACTGCATAGCCAGGGAGAAAACTTGATCTAATTGTCTTGGGAATCCCATTTCCTAGATCAGTGATGGTGAACCTTTTGAGCTCAGCGTGTCAGCATTTTGAAAAACCCTAACTTAACTCTGGTGCTGTGTCACATATAGAAATTTTTCGATATTTTCAACCATAGTAAAACAAAGACTTATATTTTTGATATTTATTTTATATATTTAAATGCCATTTAACAAAGAAAAATCAGCCAAAAAAAATGAGTTCGCGTGTCATAGGTTCGCCATCATTGTCCTAGATGGTTCCAGTGAGAGCCTATCAGTAAAAAGCATTTGAGGAAGACTTGGAAGGGAAAAGGGGGAGGGAGAAATCATTATTCAGCTGGCATCTGCAGGCTGACTGTAGTTTCTGTAGGTTTCCAGCGATTATCCTGAGAATCCTCCACTGTTGTGCTACAAGAAGCTAATATTCTCAGTGGTAGCTTCTCTGACCTCTGACCTCTGCTTCTGCAGGCCTTTCAAATATTATATAAATTCTACTACCCCATTTTAATCTCTCTCTCTCTCTCTCTCTCTCTCTCTCTCTCTCCCCTCCCTCCCTCCTCTCAAAGTACTTAGCATGTTATTTATAACTAAACCCCATGTAAATAAAAATTAATTTGACACTGTAATAAAGACTTTGGGGAGGGGGGGGAGCTGTAGCACAGGAGACACAGATTCAGATAGCAATCTAAATTGTGTTCTTCCCAGACAAAGCAGAGATCACCTTTTATAGAACGTTTTCCCAACCACAGTTCCCATTTTTGCTCATTTCATGTAAATGAGATTTCCAAATTGTACCATTCTGATTGGTCAGTATTGATGCAAATGAGGATATAATTTGCATAGTTCTGATTGGACAAGTCAGGTCTTGGTCCATTGATGGAAAGAGGAAACCAGGGCTCACTTATAATGGTTGACTCAGATGGCGTAAACAAGCAGGGCCTAGTGTAGGAAGCCAGAGTTCCATAGGTGGTTCTTCAGCATATAAACTCCTTCTTCAGGTTTATGTCTGAGTCTTTCTTCTGGGGTCCACAGTGACTTATACCTTGTACTCTGTATCAGTCAAAGGAAATATTTGATAAAACTATACAAAGACTAATGATTTGGCTTCAAATACTTTTGTTAACAAAAGGGAGGGAAATGTCCAAGTAGCCAATTATGAAGTCAAGGGTTTCAAGCATTTTTTAGATGGGAGGCTCTGATAATCTCCCATGTCTGAAACACCAGGATATGTTATGCCCCAAAGAAACCTCAGCATACTGGTATGTGTACAGAGCGGGGCAAAAGTAGATTTACAGTTCTAAGTACAAGAAGCACAGTTTATTCTTGGGTTATTATTTATTAATTAATGTATTTTTTTCCTTACAAACAACTACAAACCTACTTTTACCCCACCCTATATTGGTGCTTTGTAAATCAGTGAACTACTCTGTAGAATAAATGTGATTTCCATCACCAACTGCTTCAGATGAAGAAGTTAACTTAAATGGGGGTCAGTGTGAAAGCTGATCCTTGCATAATTTTGCCATTTTCTTCTTGCCACCCATCTATCTCGCACATATTTCTCTCCTACTCACCAGACTTAATTTATTTGTTTACCTGCCTATTTCTCCTGTTTGATAATAAGACACAAAAGGCAGGAGCTTTGTGTTATTCACCTTTTTGTTGCCAGCCCTATAAAGTGTCTGGCATATAGTAACAGTGAAGTAAGTGTTTGCTAACTTGAACGGAATCAAGTTTCTGAAAGTCAAAAGTACACACAGAATGGCAGAAGGGGTCCAGATTCTACTTAGTTTTCTGATCTGCCTCGGGAGCTCTGGGAATCTTATAATAATCTTAGAATTCTGGAAAACCATCTGGCATTACATGGAACTTTCTAAAGCAGCCCTAGAGATTTCAAACTTTCTTGAGCATCCTAACTAGGAGTTTCCCTGGAGTACTTTATATGAAGATATTCAATATGTTATATAGATTTAAATCGAAAAAAGAACCTTAATAAATCAATTGTCCTAACTCGTTTTGTAGATACAGTGCCTTCTGAGTGGCTGTAGTGTTTTAAGAATCATGAAACAATAGGAGATTTGCTATTTAACCTTTTATATTTATCCTTAGGTAAAAATATTTCTTATGAGACTTGGAGAGATATTATGTCTTTCTTGGACTACAAGCAGTTAGCTCAATAATTAATTAGAAGACTATTCAAGGTGCTTAAAACCCCAGAGTACAATAAGTTTACTGAGTTGTTGGTACAGGCATTAAAACATGAGAGTTCATTATCATAGATAATATACTGCCTAGTGGAAAAAAAATTAAAAAGTCCTGGAAAATGAAGCCTATTATATTTCTCTAAGGCATAGGAACACTTCTTATAAAATACAGAGATTTACGAAGTCTCTTACTATGTCGGGTTAATTAATTCACAGTTATGGAGGCATTTTCAGATGATAAGGAAATCTAGTAGCTTGGAGATGGTATGAGGAGTAAAAGTAGAGTAGAAATCATAAGTCCTGAGTACTAACTAGTCTCAGTTTCACCTTCTACTGTCCTTTTGGTGCAAGGATGGACACAGTGTCTTTCTTTGAGTGTCATGGACTCATCAGTAAAATAAGGATGTTTAATAACTACCTGTTTACATTACAAATACTGATGTGGGGGTCAAATGGAAAATATTGTATATGAAAGAGCTTTAAAAATTGTGAAATGACAATATAAACTGGAACACCAAGACAATAAAGCAGATTTTGCACAAGAAATGAAAATGAAGAATTCTATCATCTTTTAAGTAGTACTTCTAGAAGATTATACTTGTTTTAAATATGCTTTAAAATTATTTAGAATCCCTTTTTGGAAGTAGTTCAGACATTTTTTTTAGCATTCATAATTTGAAGGTATGTTTAACCTTTAGGCACTTAGAATATAACTTTCTAAACAATGCAAGTTTTCAGTGATGTGATGAATTATTTAGTAAGAAAGAAGAGGGGTAAATGTAAAATAATGATTTTTGTTAGTGTATCTTTAAAGACTGGTTCAAAGAAGAAATAAAAAAATATTTGAATAATGGATCACCTTTGGATCTCTGACCATTTATTCAAGATGCAAATGTTAACATGTGGCAATCATGTAATGATATAAATTATAAGGAATTTGCTTTAGAGAGGAAAGTATAGTAGTTGTGCATCATTAATTGCATAAAACCATTCTTGGTTTAGAGAAATCAAACTCTCAAAATGAGCAAAAGAGAACAGCTGCTGGGAAGACTGCATGCAGATGGTTATCTTCTTAAATTAAACACACTATATATATATATATATATATATATATATATATATATATATATTTATTTAAGGTGCAGATAGAAATGTGGTGATTATTTGTGTTGCATCAATACCATCTAATTTGCAAGTGGGTAGCTTCTTTAAACTTTGAGATACTTCAATGTATTTAAATATTAGTCACATTAACAATATAACAGCCCAGCCAGCATGACTCAGTAGTTGAGTGTCAACCTATGAACCAGGAGGTCACGGTTCAATTCCCAGTCAGGGCACATGCCTGGGGTTGCAGGAGTGTGTAGGAGGCAGCTGATTGAATGATGCTCTCTTATCATTGATGTTTCTATCTCTCTTGCCCTCTCCCTTCCTCTCTGAAATCAATACCAATATATTTTAAAAAATGAACAATAAAACAGGGAATAAGTATACAAATAATAGTGCAGTGTTGACTGAATAATTCAACTTCTGTCATTTATCTTAAAACTTCATTCGCAAATATAAAGTTTAAAAAGCAAAACACAACTATACAACAATATAAAAATGATTAAGTAAATTAAACATTACACAAGCCAAAATATTATTTTGTCATTAGAAAAGATTAAGATTAATATTTTGTTAATTATGGAAAAGGCATATATGATATGTTATGGGAACTTAGAAGCAGCAAGCACTCCCTCTGCCTAGGAAGATCAGACAGACTTCATAAAAGTGGATTTATTTAAACTCATTCTTGAAATGTGTATTTGCCAGGCAAAGAAATTGCAGGCATAGAGTGTGCATGTGCAAAATCATGGCAGCAAAATAGTGTATGTGAAATGGTGAGCACTTGCTTTGGTAGAGAACAGGATATGTGGAAGGCACAGGGAGATAAATTAAAATAAGGCTTGACAGATTTAAGCTTGATTTTAAAGGGTGTTGATCTTTATCATGTGAAATTTGAACTTTACCTTCAGGTGATGAAGGGAGACCTCGAGCTTTTGAAAATTATTAAGCTTTTACTGGCATATTTGTGAATGATGTAGAAAAATATGGATGAAATTGATTGATGCCATGTCTTGCTTGATGATACCATTGCTTTAATTTGATTTTTAGATTATTTATCTGACTCTCATAATGAATTGCCAACCTCAAAATGCACCTTGATGCTCCTAAGATCCTTATGTTTTGGTACAATACTTAGAATAGTGTAAATATTTAAACAATGGATCAACAATAACTAGATAAGATGACTCTGGTCTTCTGCCATAGTTTGGTGGTTAATTAGTTAGTTCCTATGATGTGCCAGGCATTTTGAATATACTAATGTAATATCGATTCAATTGTCACATAAGCCCTCAGAAGTAAATATTATATTTATTATGTTATTTATGATCAGACTGAAGATAAAAGCAGTTTGGTAAATTTTCCGTACATATCACTGGTTATAATTTGAGAGGAAGAAATTCTGCCTGACTACAAAAATCATAAAACTATGCTGCTCACCTGTCTACTGAAATACCTATCAATTTTATAGGTGAAATAAGTTGGTGGGAACAAAGAAAATAAACAGGATGAGAGTTATATGGGATATATATGTATATATGCCAGCTTGAAGGTTCAAGAGACTACTTATATAAGTTCAATATTTTAAAAAAATCTTCCCCACTAGAGTGTGTGAGATGTTTATCTCTGAGTTATCCAATGCCCGCCAGAGTATGTGAGATGTTTATCTCTGAGTTATCCAATGCCTGCCAGAGTATCTAAGATGCTCAAGAAATGTTTGTTAAATACAAGTACAAATGAAACTCATCTTGAATGCTATAGAACTCAGGAAAAAATAATAATATTGTGTGATGCCACAATCTCTCTACCAATTGTTGAGATTGTCAGGACCCCATACACAAAGTCAACATTAGCACTCCAAATCAAATTTAGCAATTCTAGTTTCCATGCCTGATTGAACATTTATTTTAAACATTTAATTAAAGTAAATGCTTAGTAAATTCAATTAGCTACTTACTATAATTTCACAATTCTTTCTGAGTATGACCTTCTTCTCAGATAGACAATGTAGCAATCAGTAGCTGAAGAAATGGCATTAGGGCCTGTTACTTGATACTCTTGTTAAAGTTACAACTATTTAGCACTACAGTTCTATAATTTTATCTTAAATACCATCTTACATCTTTAAGTTTATCAGTCAAGTAATTTCCATGAATCTGGATAAATCCTTTATATAAGATTTAATTTTTCTACTCAGCCAGTGTTGCAGTGGTTGAGCATTGACCTATGAACCAGGAGGTCAGGGTTTGATTCCTGGTCAGGGCACATGCCTGGGTTGCAGGCTGATCCCCAGTAGGGGGCGTGTAGGAGGCAGCTGAGATGTTTCTGTCTCCCTCTCCCTTCCTTTTTGAAATCAATAAAAATATACATTTTTTAAAATGATGTCATTTTTCTTCTAAAATTTTTTAAATCTCTTCTTTTTCTCTGTTAATATTAAAACCAAAAAGTGACCTCTATTGAAAAGGAAATCTATGTTAATTACACAAAACTAGGAATGATTTTATGCTCCTACATTTTCTTTCTTGATCCTTTCTCCCAAGAATATATCTATGAACTCTGTGTAAACTCTCTTCCACTATTTTAATAACCATCAAGAGAGCAAGAGCTGGAGAACAGCCTTCATTACCTATGGGATATGGGGATCTGGGCTGAGCAGCATTTCCTGCTCACTTCTTTTAATTTATCGTGGCACTAGATAAAGGACACTGTAATGGTGTTATGAAGCCATGAGTTAAAGCCATATGCCCTTAGAGAGCAGCCTGGTATGGGAGAAGTTAAGGCCTTAGGGAGTATCCTTGTCCAATGGACAAATGAGATATATTTCTCTGTCTTACTTGAATTTCTGTTAAATACTACCTTCTATATTTGTGGAAAATACTTGATTTATGATACAACTTTTAGTCTGAACAAAACATCTTGCTGCAGTTTCCAATGATGAAAAACTGGAGAATATGTCCGTCTCAGTGCAATGGGTAGAATTTCACTGAATGGGCACTGAGACTGCAGATAAAAAGGTTGATGAAAGATTCATGTAGGCAAATGGGCTAGGGTTCACACAATGACAAGCAATGGCATGTTACAGAACTTGTGTGCTGCTTATGTGTTTATTTGCCTTTACTGTTTTGTCATTTGCCTTTAAAAGCATTCTTTCACATCCCTTCCTTTCCACCAGTAATACCCTTTCAAAAGACTGTGTATATGTAGTAATTAGTGTGGTACTGATGATTTGCATTTCAGAATTTAGGATTAAATTCTTGCATACATGAAAAGGGTACCTAATACTCAAGTGTGTGGGTCAAGATGTTAAAACTCCACACACACATTATACTCAATGAAACTTAAAGTATTTAAATCTAGAGTTACCAACTGAGACTCATAGTGTTGATAACAATTTATATAATCCAAAAATTAAATAACAAAAATCAACAGGTTCAGCAGGTGGGTAGCAGTGGGTATTTATGCTAATAGTTTCTCAGACATTTAAAACTGTACAAGGGAAGTAACCTAGAGGTACAGATAAACTAAATATACCATTAACTTGGCTAATGTTTAATATTTTTCAGAGTAAGTGCCCTAGCTGGTTTTGCTCAATGGATAGAGCATTGGCCTGCGGACTGAAGGGTCCAGGGTTCAATTCCGGTCAAGGGCATGTGCCTGGGTTGCGGGCTGAATCCCCAGTAGGGGGATGCAGGCGGCAGCCGATCAGTGATTCTCTCTCATCATTGAGGTTTCAATCTCTCTCTCCCTCTCCCTTCCTCTCTCTGATATATATATATATATATATATATATATATATATATATATATATATATATATATGCAAATAGAATACTTGAGGAACTCAGTGGCAGTAGAAGACTTCATTGTTGATGAAGGAATCCTTTTTAAGGGCTCGCAGACATGATGGAGACCAATGTGCAAACTTCTGGGTCTACCAGCCAATGACCATGAGCTACTGAGGAAGAACAGGGAAGCTGAGCAAAACCTAACTGATCACTATCTCTTTCATGCTGCCTCAGCATCATCTGAGTACATCCTAAACCAAAACAATAAATACACAAACAAACATGATAACAGTGCATCTAATCAGGGGTGTATAGAAGCCTGTCATCTGCCCTTACCCTAAAGGTCTTAGATTTGGAGCAAAATAAATAAGTAGATGATAGATAGATAGATAGATAGATAGATAGATAGATAGATAGATGATAGATAGATAGATAGATAGATAGATAGATAGATAGATAGATTCCAGGGTAAACCAGGTAGGCTAGGTAGAAAACTGAGACTAATGTTTAGATAATACATCGATTAACTATCTTTAGTAATGTGTAAACGGGGCTAATCCCTTATTTCAATCCTATCAGATAGGTATATGTACTTCTCTATAAGTAGCCAGGGAAAGAGATTGGTAAGAATACTTAATAGCTGGCTATAAGCCATAGGTAGTTTAGTAAGGGCATTTCTTAGATTGAATCTTGCCACTGTTCCCCATATCCATATCAACTCATTTCTCCTCTAATTTCTGTGATGATAGAGAACTGTTAATCATACCCTCACTGAACTCATAGGAACACTGACAGTAATCATATTGACATCAAACTGTGGCCCAGCAGCACAACTACAGGCAGGAGATGTTCCCGACTTCTGTCTTGCTTCTTCCTAACGTGAAGGGATATAACAAAGTGATCTAGTGATTTCCTTCTAAAGGTGATGTTCCTGAAACTCAGGGTTCCTACACTTGGAGTTGATATTGTGATGTTGAAATTGTTCAAATAAGTGAAATGTTAACTGAAGAAAACATACATTAATATTTATAGGTATTTTATTCTCCAGCGATTCTTAACTATGCTCACACACGAACACAGAGAATGAGGTCTGCGGGGCTTTCTGTTTTGGCATGTGTTATCACTAGAACTTGTGTTCTCTGAGGACATGCTAGTGAAACATCCAAAATGACAACTAAATGTTATCAACGTGTAATTTTTATCAATTGAGATTTTTATCAACTAAAACTTCTTCCCCTGGCAAGTACACAACAATATCTATCTATCTATCATCTCTATCATCTATTTCTTTCTATCATCTGTCTCCCTAAAAAGCTTTCTTAAAAACACACAGAAAAACTGCAATAGTGAAATGAAAATCAAAACACATGTATGGTTATCTAAAACAGAGTTAGATGACAAGCAGTCCCCACACACCCAAAGTATAAATGAGCACAATCAATACTTCCCAAACGTCGTGGGCAGTATTAATAGCAGTGAGAACAGGAAAAGGGAAGGGATCCTGGGAAATTCCCAACACGCAGCCCAAAAGGAGCTCATATACTGAGAGGAAATCTGAGAACAACTAGGATCATTTGGAAAACATCTTTATAAGCTCCAGGTTTAGGGTAAACAAAAAGAATGAGGAGAAACCTAACTGATCAGTAGCCCTTTCATGAGTAAAATAAAGAATGAGGAGGATCAATAAGGAGACTGGAGAATACAAACATTGCTAAAGCAGTTTAGCTGTTAAAGATCCTAGAAATATCAAACAAATATACATGTTCAAAAAATAAAATTCACCTTGAAACAAATGATGTCCCAAAAAATAATTAGCACACATCTGGAAAATGTGTCCATAAAAAAAGAGAAAAGAGTAACCCAAAAGTTAAAATGAGCCAAAAGAATTTCAGAATAAGATCTAAGTTTGAAAAACAGCCTACAGTCTAATTTGCACAGTTTCTAAAACACTGCTCTCTTCTTTAAAAATTTATTGTATTGCCCTGGCCAGGTGGCTCAATTGGTTGGAGCATTGCCCCATACACCAAAGGGCTACAGGTTTGAGTTATGGTCAGGGCATATACTTAGGTTGCAGGTTTGATTCCCCCATCAGGGCATGTAGGAGAGGCAACTGATCGATGTTTCTCTTTCTCTCTCCCTTTCTCTCTCTCTCTCTCAAAAAAAATCAATAAAAATATCTCCTCGTGTAAGGATTTTTAAAAAACACACCAAAAAATTGATTTTACTGTTGCTGTATTTTCTGAAATATACCTCCTCTTTCCTGCCCCACTTCACAACTGCCTCTTTCCCTAAGATCCACAAAATTCTTTCTCTACTCTATTTGAATTATGTTTTCAGCAGATTTACTTTGAGGATATAAAACTAGAATTAAAAGTTTCCATATATAAAATAGAATCATGTTAGGAGATTTAATAGACCTTGAGTGGATGCTGATTTTATGAAAAAGATGTATGTTTAAACAACCAGATAACTTGGAATGTGTAGTGAGTATTAAATGTTATTAAATATTTTTGTTAATTATTTAAATGTGATAAGGCACTAAGGACTTTTAAACAGCCCTTTTTGATATGCAGATTGAAGGATTTAAGAATGAAGTGCTTTGACATATCTCAGCAAAGGAAAAAAGCAGGAGGAGTAGATAAAATGTGTACCAAAAGCTTTTAAAGCTGGGTGATGGTATTTATTTTGATATGCTTGTAAATTTTCATAATTAAAAAGTTTTTAAAAAAGTAAAAGGACTTGCACATGAGAATGTAACAACAGTCTATTAAACTGCTAATGACTTTGCTAAAATATTCTTATGAAGTGTTTCTAGGTGGCTGAGTCCCTGTTTCCAACACTTGTGAGAATTTCCTTGCAGTCAAGCACTTTCTTGTCTGTTAAGCAGTTTTTTTCTTTAAATAAATAGAAATTTTCATCATATTAACAGATAACATAATAATTAATCGTATGAGGAATATCTTAAAAGTTTTCTCTTGTAGACACAGTAGCCAGCTCCAATAGTTTAGAGAAGAAATTTCTTCTACATCGTAAAATATGAAAATTAAGAGCTTACAGAAGGAAATTTACAAGGGGCAGGTGAGAAGAGGAGTGAGCAGGAATGAAAAACAGTGTCATACTTGTAGTTAATTGCCAGAGGGAATCCTTCTGAACATCCACCTGGTTCTTTCACAGAGTTTAAAATATTCAAACTTCTAGATGGGATAGGTTATCTGGTCAAAGCCAGTGAAAAGACTGAATTCTGGGTCAAGGTTTATGTGGGAAAGTGAAACAAGCAGGCAGTCTTCCAATTGCCCTCTGAGCTATAGACACACAAAACGTTTTGAGTGGCTTTCAAAAAACTTAAATTCCATTCTTTATCTATTACACTAGAAAAGTTAGTACCTTTCCTGGGCAGACATAAGAATTTGCTACAAAATTTATCTATGTTCATTTTCCTAATGTGTTCTAGGCCCACTTTCTTAAATATTGTATCCTAAATAGACATATGGGAAAGTGGACATGCCCTAGCTGGTTTGGCTCAGACTGAAGAGCATCAGCTTGCGGACTGAAGAATCCCGGATTCGATTCCAGTCAAGGGCACATGCCTGGGTTGTGGGCCCGATCCCCAGTAAGGGGCGTTCAGGAGGCAGCCAATCAACTATTCTCTCTCCTCATTGATGTTTCTGTCTCTCCCTCTTCCTTCCTCTCTGAAATCAATAAATATATATATTTTTTTAAAAAGCAGACAATACAGCAGACTGATCATTCTGGGGACAAAAAACCCTCCACTTCCTGTAATTCTAAAGGCCTTTGTGAATTGTGGCATGCTGACCAGTCAGGGCATATACTTAGATTGAATGTTCTATCCCTTGTCGGGCACGTAAGGAAGGCAACCAATTGATGTTTTCTCTCTCTCTCTCTCTCTCTCTCTCTCTCTCTCTCTCTCTCCCCCCCCCCCCTCTAGACATATCCTCGGGTGAAGATTAAAAATTAATAGTAATGATAAATATATAAAATAAAACTAATAGTATTATTTTATGGCACATAAAAGTACATGGAAACCAAAATGGCAAACTATAAATGAAGTCAACAGAATAGCCAAAACAACATCCTTACTTTTAAAACATTTTCCCTTGGGTAGAGGCAAACCGTTTTAAACTCCCATCCTGACTTGGCAAAAGCTCTACTTTCACACTTAACAGTGGCCACCAGGTGTTCTATCAGTGTGGATGGTCACAGTCGGTACTTCTGCAATATAGGATAACCTGCTACAAATGGAAGGCAATATTTTCTGTCTTTCTTCTTGGCAGATTGCTTTTACAACTTTGTAAACTTAAAGAAATGGACCTCTGTAGATAAATGCTGCTTGAGGCTGAACAGCTTCACTCGTTCATCAGACTTTTGATGTCAGCAGACTACTGTGGAAAATTCAGAGGAGTATCATCAATTCCCAGCAATGTGAATGAATGGATAGGGATTAGGAGCATTCGTTTTAGCCTGCTGTTATCTTTCCCTTGTCAGAACAGAACTCAGTAACGCTTGGCTGCCTTTAAGTACTAAATGTGATGGTATAACCTGGTGATGATGACTACTTTAAGAGGAGATGAATAATATCTAACATTTGTATAGCACAATATGATTTTAAAGGCAATTCCACATTCATTATCCAATTTCACCTTCACAACCATTTTATGAGATAGCTAGAAATATTCCCCCTCTTTTTTTAAAAATAAATGCGGAAACTACGGCTCAAGGATTGCAAGTAATTTGAGAAAGTAAATAATGTCTAAAAATGGGAAGGGAGTTTCAATATATCTTTCAAATTTGGATTAAAATTAAAGCCTGAATTTGTTGGTTGTGTGACCTTGGACAAGTGAATAAATGCCTCAGTTAAGTATTTTCTTGTCTTTCAATTGGGAAAATATTATGTCCTATAGGATGGTTGTTCGTACTTGATAATATTTAGCATGCCCTCTCAATGTGTAACATGTGATATATGCTCATCACTTGAGTTCCCCTCCTATATTTCAAACTCTTTGTTCTTTTTAATCACCTTTAAGCCTCTGGGTAGAATTAGCTTCCAGTATAATTTACTTGGCCAACCAAAAATCATGTGAAGCAAGTTGTATGAAGTCATTAGGTACCCAGAATTTTAGTACTTACTTTAATACTAACTTGTTGTTTGAGGCAAACTATTAATTCCTTCTCATTTATAAAATGAAGGTGACCTACTGATTTCTAAAGTGTTTTGTCTATAAATCTATCAAAGCAATTAAAGTGAGGTAAGTTAACAACGATACTTTTGCTCTTCCAACACTATCATGAGATTTCTAAATTAAGATTTAAAATAATTACTTATTAATCATGGATAAGAAGAGAGATAGTCACAGTGGAAACACGATTAGTAGAATACTAAAAGGATATCCCAGCTCAAAGACAACTTGAGACCTCCATTTCCTAGAAAAAAAAAAGAAGTTTAAATTTGGGAAAAATCTACTCCAGAATCTGGAAGGACATAACACTACCCATGAGGCAGGTGAACCTGTAGAGTTAAAACCATATTTGGTTTTACTTTATGTTGTACACACTTCACTTAAAAACAGAAATTGCCAGGAAAAAAGGTTGGAAGTTACTTTATTTCTCACCCACTGTCTGCCTTCTGATTCAACTACAAAAGCTGTACTATAATCAGAAATATGGATAACCATTGCTCTGCTAAAAAGGTAATAATTTTTGAGAGCTGACAAAAATTTCCCTGTCACTTTGCTAAATACTTTTATAAACAAAAATGTTCTCACTTCTCCAGGGCAGAATCAGAAATAGTATTTAGAATCTCCTTTGGAATAGAATTCCATCAAATTATGGCAATGATAGAAGCAGGGGAAAATGTATATATCTGTTTTTGTTCTCTATTAGATCTTCTGCCTTAGATCAGAGAAACAGACTCAACCTTTACCCAACCAGACATTAGAGGGTGTCCAAGAGCAATCTACAGGCTCTGCATCTGCATAGGTCTTGCCTGATTCAAAGATGATTAAAGAGTATAATAAGAGATATAATGAGTTTCTAGAAATAAAATAGAGCAGTAATTAAAGTAAACTTCATCCCAAAGACTCAAAACAACAAACACTTCTAAAGAAATAATCTACTATTGGAATCCCCCCCCAAAAAAAAAAAAAATTCAGGAACTTGTCACTCACAACAGATTGAGAGAAGGCATTGATTCCATAGAAGAGGAGTAGACATATTAAAGACAAAAATAAGGAACATTTAATATTGAAATACTAATAATATCATGTTCAGTAATCAAATTAGTTATATATTATATACTAATCACCTATTAAAATATGTCCATATTGTCATCTTTCTGCTAATCCTATGACATCAGGCTTTGTTACCAATATCCTTTTGAAAAAACTTTTATCAGTACAAGAGTTTAAAAGAAATAAATAAAATCCATAAACATATCTGTTGTAGTTTTTGATACACCCAGTAAGAAGAATGGGCTCCAAATATTATGTCCTAATTTCCTGGTCTTTACAATAATGGAGCTGAATTACTTAGGTTCAAAGTCCACCTCTGATCCTTTTTAGCAGTGTGATTCTGTGCAAATTACTTAATCGCTGTGTCCCAATTTCCTTCTCTGTTAAATGGGAATAATGACAGTACCTCACTGTATCAGTCAACGCTGATAAAATAATGATGTGTAAGAAATGACCACAAAATCTCAATGACATAGTATAATAAACATTTATTTAGCTCCCATTTCTGTGATGAGCTGGGAAAATGATTGATCAAATGAGGCCCAGCTAGTGGCAGCTCAGTTGGGATGCCTCTGTCCTACATATCTGTTACCCTCCTCCAGGAACCAGCAGACATGTTATTGCTTCTGTTTGTCACAGAAGCACATGAGAACAAAAGTTCAATCATGCAAGAACTGTTCAAGCTTTGGTCACATTATACCTGCTAATATTCTACTGGCCAAAGCCAGTCACAGGACCAAACCTCAGGTCAAAAAACAGAGAAATAAACTCCACCCACAGAGGCTGAGTGTATAGAGTAAATAACTTTCAACAACATCTGGGTTATAAAGGAGAATTAATTAGCTAATATCCTAAAACACAGTACCTAGCAGAGAGAATGTACTCAGTAGTTGACGAATATATATTTATTTCATGTTGAACTCGGTTGTTGCAATGAAAACAAACAAATGAGCTCTAATTGTTATATTCCCCAGAAAGTACAAGGGATCTAGAAGATTGAATCTTGGTATGGAAGGGTCAGAAGAGAGCAGACACTTCATCTACATTTTTTTCCAAACTAAGTCTGAAACTATGCAGACTCGATGACAGAAGCCAGACTAATTTAAAAAAGAAAAGGTAGAAATAGAACAGAGCTATCATTATTCGCCCCAGTAGTTGTCATACACTGAGCTTCTAGTTCACTTTTCTGATTATAACAGCTTCATGTTTATGTTGTTTTATAATTCCACACACTTTTATATAAGATGGCTTTGGCAAGCAAAATTTCTATTTACTTGGTGAGGCAGGCATCACTATTTGTAATTTGTATAAGAGATAATTAAGAATTAGCTTTTACCTTGACATAGTTCTTAGGCTAATTAGCAATGAAGCTATTATTGCAACCTGGATGTTCTGGTTCTGAACCAGTGTTCTTTCCACTAAGTGCAGAATGTCCCGAATCTGGCTTAACTGGGGAATAAAAAACATCCGAAGCCTTTACTGACGAACAAAATTGCTACATAGTTTTTATCAGGCTTCCTCACCAATCTTTCTAGATCTGTCATTACCAAGTGTTTACAAATGCAGACTTTCAGCACAATGTGGATCCAAGATTAAGGCAAAAGTGTTTTATTTTCTGGATAATGTTAAAAAATATGAGATAATAAAGTATGTTTCTCCTAAAATTTTCCCATAGATAATTACAAAGTATAGTTATTTATTTTTCTAGGTTTATAATTATTTCTCTGCAGAAAACCTAAGATTTCAGTTGGTCTCACATAATTATACTAAAAAATCCCCATAGTACTAAATAATTGATCTTTCCTTTGTTCTTTAACTAATGGTAGGCTCACTTAATAACCAAATCCATTAAGTTAATTACATATTGGATCTACTTGCTGCTCAATTAGAGGGCATATCAACATGCAATTTGATCATTTCGCTTCAAATTATAAATATTAATAACATGAAATGTGTAACCTAATTTATAAATAGATTATTCAAAGTACTTTATGAACGGAGACATTCATGCAATAAAATATGTGACTTCCTGGAGGATAAACAATAAAAATGGTATATTTCTACACGGCATCTTTGCCGCAGATCTTAAGATCAGAATGCACATTTTCATTTTTACCATATTTTTATTACAAACATTTATGGTTTTCCAGTTTTATAAGATGCAGCCATTCTCTGTCTCTGTCTCTCCTTAACACTCCACATTCTCAAAGCCCATATGCATTTGATCAACAAATCCTGCCAACTCTGGAAGAATCTTGCTAATGCCTACTCTCCGTTTCATCCCCATCATTGATGCTGTATTTGAACCAACCTCAGTTCCCGCTACAAAAATTGCAGCAGCATATACTACATTAGGTTCTCTGCTTAAATATGTCTCTATTCTAGTCCACCTACAGCACTGTCCATGATTTAACTTTAGTCAAAATTAAATGAGATGGAAAGAAAAGTAGAGGAAGGGTATTCCTAAAACAATGACACCATGCCCATAGTCTCAACTTGGAGAAAAAGTACAGAATATGTCTATCTACCTGTAAGATACATGGTTTATTAATGTATAATAAAGGAAACATTGGCATGCCTATGGGAAAAATTAATGGACTGATTTCATCCTCATCTAATGTCTAATCATTTACAAATTAAGGTGAAACCCCATCTTATGCTACAAATGCTCCTTCAAAACCAGACCATCAACTCCCCAGCCTACTCTTCCCCAGAGGAATTCTTCCAGCCATGAATCCATTCTTGCCTTATTTACATCATTCCTGGAACTCCGTTTCTTCCTATCTAAGGATGCCTCCTATGTTCTAAGTTGCATCCCTATTGCCACCACTTCTGTGGACCCTTTTTCAAATCATCAAGGGTGAGCTAGTTACTCCCTCCACATGCTCATTGTATAGGTTTATCTGTTTTACAGTGTACTGTGTTATACTGTGATAGTTGAAGGGCATCGATATCTAAAATGTTGATTTCTTCTTGTCCTTGATCTATCAGCACCTGACAGAGTCCATCACACAGTGATGTTTGTTGAATAAATAAGTAATGTGCTGGAGAAAAACACATTAGCTAACAAAAATCGCATTAAATCACATCAAAGCTCTCAAATTTGAGCTGATCTCAAACTGCTTCTCTCCAGCACCCATATTTATGGGATTTAAAAAATATACATCAGGGATTAATTATATAATAATTTGCAGTGCGGTATCCTATGTTGAATCTTTTATGGTTTTCCATGAACCAGAATAGTATATTGTGGATAAAGAATGTGTTTGAAGTTAAAGACCATGGATTTGTGTCCACTTTAACATTTTCTTATTATCTGACCTTGTTAAAGTTATTTAACTTCTCTGAGTTTCAGTCACCTCCTCAGAGAAGAAGAGGATGATATAGCTGGCTCTACCTCATGGACCTTTATAACAGATTGTTGTAACCCCAGGGTAGGTCTGAGTCACTAATGAAGACTTATAGCTCTCAGCCCCTTACTAAGATCTCTAATTTCTTTCCTAACCTGCATGAGCTGATCACATTAAACATGCTTGACATCAGGCTCTTAAAGCAGAAATTGTGCAGTGGGAATTGGGATGCAGATGTCAAAATAAGAATTATGGTTTATGCTATTCCTAACATCGTCCCCTGCCTTAAGTCTGGGAATTCTCACCAGCAAGGCTTTGCAGGTCTGAGAGTCTCTAATGCAGAAATGGGTGAATGAAATAGCTTGGGGAAAGGTTTATTTTATCCTACATATGAGCCTCCTTAACTCTTTATTCAGGAGAGGAAACAAACATCAAGGTCAGAGCTCAATAGCTCAGGGGGTATCTCTATGATAACCAGAAATCTATAAGTGGACTCCTCTCAAAACCACACAACTCTATTACCAAAAGAGCTTCACCCACTGGTTTGGCCCAGGAGTTTTGATGCCTTGAAGGGTTATTGACTTTGTTGCTTTACTTATTCCAGTCACAAATGGGATAGATTCATTATTGGACAAGTTGTAAATTCTCTGACCATAGTCTTGAAATTTCTATATTTGGGTCTCTCTCTCTCTCTCTCTCAATATTTCTATTCAGCATATGGTCTTTGATGCAGGAAAAGTATATAATTATTGGTCAATATTTTCTTAACAGTGGGTTCAAATTCTGACTCTACTCTTTTATATATAGTTTATTATATAACTTGTAGTCAGTTACCTAGTCACTATTAAACTACAGGTCCCCATATGAAAATGGGGACAATAATATTCCTTATCATAGGATTTTTGTGATAAGGATATAAAGCCCTCACATAGTGTCTAGCACACAATAAACACTCCAGTAATTTTATTATGAATAATACTGCCCCTAATATGTGCCAACATACAGTGGCGTGCTGGAGCCAGCTTAGTACTAGCTTAGTAGAGCCAATGTTAAAATATTCAGAAATTTTACTGACCAGGTGTTAAACTGTTGATAGCTTGAAATCAGCCATAGTGTGAGTATATAGACTAAGGAAATTAGCAAATGCAACAAGTTACGGTTTTTGTTTTGTTGTGTTTTTTAATAGCTGGTTACCAACCTATAACTGCTTACATATAATTTATTGTATGAACCTAACAAAATAAGGTAATAATGTTTAACATTATCAATATAGAATACTGTATATGAATCCCAAACTATATCTGGATAGTAAGCACTTCTCAATATAGATTTCTTATAGCTGTAGTGATGATGAAACAAATTAAATTGTGTAAAAGAATACTGTAAACTCCAATGTAAGTCATAAGAGCATTTTATTCTGATATGAGTAACAATTCAAAAGGCACATGACTATACAACTTAAAAGAAACCATTGATTAAATCCTCCACTTTCATTAGAGTTCCCAAAAAAATTTATGTCCTGGCATTCTTAAGTTTATAATGAGCAATGTGTCCACAGGTTTTGTTCAGATGATGAGGAGTTTGAGCAATTGACAAAGAGGCAAGACCCCCCAGATCTCTCCTCTAATGGACATGCTTTTATGCTACTTCATTCTATTTTTCCATGGTTGGGATTGTGGCAAAAACTTTCCAGCTAATTAGCCCAAATGAAGAATAATGTTAAATAAGATAATAAAGTAAAGAGTAATTAGATATTATTGAAGAGTAAAAAAGAAGGAATACCAAAAAATGTAAATGAAAAAAAGTTATTAAATGAACTATCAATAAAAAAATATGAGGAATTGTCACATCCCAGGATAAACCAATTTTTTAAAAAAGAACTATATACAGGTAAATCCTGAAATAATACTTGAACTACAGAAAAAAGCAAGAAGAGAACGAACACAGATTATCTATAAAAGTACACAAATCAGGTTTACTTCTACATTCTCTACTGCATTGCTAAATATGAGACATATATGGAAAATATCTCCAATTTTGAAGGAAAAAAACCTGTTCATCAAGAATATTAAACGAGCCCAGCCAGCATGGCTTAGTGGTTAAGCATTGGCCTGCGGACTGAAAGGTCCCGGGTTCGATTCCGGTCAAGGGCATGTACCTGGGTTGTGGGCACATCCCCAGTGGGAGATGTGCAGGAGGCAGCTGATCGATGTTTCTCTCTCATCAATGTTTCTAACTCTCTATCTCTCTCCCTTCCTCTCTGTAAAAAAAATCAATAAAATATATTTTAAAAAAAAAAGAATATTAAACGAGCCCAGCCAGCATGGCTTAGTGGTTAAGCATCAACCTGTGGACCAAGGAAGTCATGGTTCGATTTCCAGTCAGGGCACATGCACGGGTTGCAGGCTCAATCAGTGTGGGGGTGTGCAGAGGCAGCCGATCAATGATTCTCTCTCATCATTGACGTTTCTATATCTCTCTTCCTCTCCCTTCCTCTCTGAAATCAATAAAAATAGATATATATTTTAAAAAGAATGTTAAATAAACCCAAGCTCAATTTTACATGTCAAGCCAATAGAACAACTCTTCTAGACAAGAAAATATTTAAAATATTTTCAGTCCTTATACCATTTTTGGGGAAAAAAAATAAGATAAGAAATAAAAATATAAGCTTGGAAATGGGGAATTCATGGATTAAAAGGACTTGTGGCAAGCAATGAAATATAGAAGGTAGTATATGTGCATGTGTTTACACAAACATAGATATTTAATACATACATACACACATATAAATAAGTATTTTTTTCTCAATCTGGTAACTAAACTTAATGCCAAAAATAATCTTGAATGGAAGATATATAATGTAAAATATATTTTTAAAGAATATAAAATTCATGTATCAAAGAACATTGAAATATGTGTGAGGGAAGGGTAAAAAATGATGTTGGAAAAACAGAAGCCAATATGAACTATTTGTCTTAAAGTGGTGTGATAGAAAGGATACCATCTTGCTCTTGACACTGACATTTATAGAAAAATAAAGAATACATGGTGGTATCTACTGCAGGGGGGGAAAGGCAGATCAATGAAGTAAGATAGAAAATACAAAAACTACTTGGGAATATTATAAACTTAGCTTATGATAAAGGTGACATTTTATATCAGATAGGAGAAAATGATGGATGTTTAATGAATGCTTTGGGGACAAATGGCTAGCCATTTGGAGAGAAAAGTAACTTTAGATTCACATTGCACATCATACATAATAGTAAGTGCCAGAAAATTAAAGCTTTAAATGTGAAAAATGAAACCATTTCTGGAAGAAAATGTTATTGAAAAGGAATCTAATCTTGGTATATAGTACAGTATGTCTAAGCATGACATCAGAGCAGACCAAAAAACAACAACAAAAATGAAGATAAATAGACCAACACTCAGTACATTTTAAAGTGTTTTATCACCAAAAATGCACTATTGACAAAATGTAAGTCAAATCTGTAAACATATTTGCAATATATATGACAAAGGATTATGTCTTACGATTTTAAAGTTCTTACAATTTAATAATGTTTATTAAAACAAAAACTTTAGAAAGTTGTCACAAAAGGAGGATACAAAAGTCCAATAAACCTAGAGAAACTGTTTTTAATTTTATAAGCATTAATATTATAGAATGACTTTTGATATTGGATTATAAGAAGAGTCATATGTATTATCCAATTTTCAGTGTTTATGAACTTTTATCTCTTTAGGTTATAACCACCTCCAATTATCTAAACCTTCATTGTATCTGTTTCCCCAAAGAAACTTATAAGGGGTGGTGCTGTGGAAAATAATGTATCCTAAAATTATTCCTCATCCATTGGCCTCGCTAAACTAAACAGAGTAAACAAATCCAGGTATCTGGAAATTGAGCCACTTTAAGTGAAGTGATTTAGAAGAGTGAGATTCAACATAAATGTTAGTTGTCAAACCTGTTTCTTCTTCAAATAAAACAGAGGACAGGCTTTTAAATGACAGAGAACTTTTCCTTTTATTTGAGAACTCCATCCAAGCCTCAGACACATATTTACAAAATAAAAGTGTAAGAAATAAGAATAAAGAACTCAATTAATGTAGAATCTTCCATCCCTACACTACCCAAGATGGTAGGCACTAGCCATATATAGTTTAACTTAATTAAAATCAAATTAAATTTAAAATTCATTTTTTCTGTCATGATAGCGTATTTCAAATGCTCCATGGTCACATGCAGCTACCTTACTAGACAATGCAGATAAAGAATCCTTCCATCACTGCAGAAAGTTGTATTGGATGGAACTGTTATCTGTGGAAGTGGGGGGTTCCCTTTCCCACTGGGTGCTGGGGGTCGGGTTCTTACAATATCTTGAGAAAAATAATTTTCTAAGACTCCTCTGGGAGAATGAGTGATTTTTATTTGCATGAAGTTATATCTATCCCTCAATTTTTAGAGTCCCATTTCCCTTAGTCCCATCCTGGAAAAGGTACAGTTGGGAATTCAGCAGAGCTAAAAGCAAAGCTGGTGTCCAGAGTTTCTGTTCCATGGTGGAGTTAAATCCAGCATAGCATCAGGCTAATCACAGTCCATGAGTTCATTGTGTGGAGGGTCCACATGGCTGTGGACCATGTGGGCGAGTGCAGAGCATAAGAGCACACCCCTTACAACAAGAGTCCCCAGAGTGCTGGAGGGCCTACAGGGAGAACTACCTTTGTTCAGGAGCTTATGGATATTAGACTTCACACTTTTGCAGTGGTCATGCTTATTCGGAATAATGACTTGCTCCCAGGTGTGACTGACAGATAATCACCTTTTCTGCATTGTTTATACATTATTGAGCATGCATGTATTTTTTCTTTGTCCAGTCCATCACCCCAGGATCTGCAGGGAACAGACCTGGAGAGTGTTAAACTGCAGCTTTCTGGCACTGTACAAATGGTATGCCTATATTATCTGGCCTTCCCTTTGCTCCTTTTCTGTTAGTTAATAGTTGGGTTAATTACAATGGCATCAAAACCACTCTACATTCTAGTAAAGTCATTTCTGGCCTTCTTACAGAGCTGAACAAGAGTTTGTCCACCTGTGTGCACAAACAAAAAGACATGTATGAGCAAGAGTTTTCAGTGGAGAAAAAATTAGTTTATTAGGATTGTTTCCAATCTGGAGAACAGGCCATCTGGTTCTCCAAAAACCCTGCTCCCCAATGGCTTGCACACAACAGGTTTTATAGAGTATAAATCAAGAGTCATCCTAAGGAAGGAGTCTGGGGTCATGGGTCTTGTTGGTTGGTCAAGAGTGAGATAAGAGCAATGATTCATTGTTTCAGGTCTTGAGATCAGCTTTGGCCTTTTTTCAGTCTGGTTTCATGAGAATGTGGCCAGGGGCCGTTCTGCTTTAGAGCTGAGGAGCTGAAACACAACCGAGGCTATGAAGTTATCTTTAGCTTAATAGAGCCCATACCTTGTGACCCTTAGTCAAGGTGTGTATGGTCATTGATTCTTGCTGTGTCAGGAGGATAAGTGTTAAGGCTTATAGGCAGTCTGTGAAGAAACTAAATAGGGTGCTGGGGTACATATTAAATCAAAATTATACATTAAATGAGGGCCCCCAGTTTCAGTCTCAGGTCTAGGTAGAATTGGCCACCTTCCCATAAGGTGCACTGGGCCTTGGGCAAATTTCTGTCGTTTATTGAACCTACTTGTTTATATGCCTGCCCGCCCCCCTGGATGTTCGGAGGAAGATTGGAGTATCAAACATCGCTTTGAGGGAAATAAAAAAGACAGGAATGAGGCCTTTGCTGCCCCCACATCTTCTAAATCTTCTATTTTTGCCAATCCAGAGTATCAGTTGACTTTGAAACACTTCAACAGTGGGAAAATAATCTCTTTAGAAAACGTGAATGAAGTCTTAGAACATTCCTGCATCTCCCCTGAATCCCTCATTCTAATTCAAAGCAGGAAAAGGCCATCTCCTCTGCCTTAGTGCTTCTAATGTGTACATTATGATGGAGCACCAATCTTTCTGTCCCATGCAAAATAAGGGTAAAAAAGGCATTAGGTGCATGATTACTTACCAATTATCCTTTATGATCTATATAATCAAATACCATCTGGCAGTTTGGGAAAAATTCCACCGTGGTAGCAAAATTGAATGCCAGAGTCAGAGAAACTGTTATCCATTCAGTGGTGCAGTCAGGCCTTCTATGTCTGGGCCTCTCCACAGAACTTGGAAAATGCCAGGTGATTTAAAAAAGGAAGTAAGGCTGGCCTTGATTCACTGACCCACCAGCAAATCACCTGTGAGTTAAGTCTCACCCTTGTGATGACCACAAACACTGAAAGGCAACGGCACCAAAAGTTCAAGAAAAGCAAAGAAAATGATCAATTGAAGTGAGTTGAATACAAATAACTACACCAAATTCGTTATGATAAGTGTCTCCTGATCTTAATTAAAACAGTACTTAAATTTTTGTAAAGAAATACTCCAGTGGCAGAAAAGAACTAAAATATACCCCTAGACAATTCGAGAACACAAACCAGCTGGCCACATCTCATATTTTCTTTTTAAAAAACCATGCAAGCTTTCCCTGAATTTATATTATATATGTGCTGTCTGGTAGATAATCAAGGTAATGCTTTAAATTATTTACCAACAAGGGAAAATGACTTGCCTGTCTCAGTGAATGTAACCAGAACATTGTTACAGTCTTGACAATTATAGGAAATTTTGCTGAATTGAACAGAGCTGACAATCTATATCAGATTCAACATGCAGATGTTAACGTAAAAAACCACTGAAACCTGTAAAGAATTTTTGTGAGTTTATTTGAGCCAAACTGTCGACATATGCAGGGAAGCAGAACCTCAACAAATTGAGATAATGCTCCAGAGAATGGAGCATACTTTTTTTCTAATAAATTACCATCAAAAGGAAAATACCTAAGTGGGTTACATGAAATTCATTGGTGATAGATTAAGTGATAAATCCCCCCTTCCCCCAACTGGTGGGCAGAGTATGAGGAAACCTGCAGCCTGGAAATACCTGAGTGCCTAATTATGTACCTTATATGGACTATACATTGAACCACCAATCAGCACCTGCCAAATGCCCTAAGCCCTTGATTCCTAAGTACCTGAGTGCATAACTATGTACCTTATATGGACCATACATTAAGCCACCAATCAGCGCCTGCCAAGTACCCTAATCCCCCATTCCTTCCCATTCCTCCCCTCAAAAGGAGTGCTCACCTCTGCACAGGTTGCTGCTCTCCCCTTGGGAGACAGCCCGGCAGGTCTTTTCTCCTAATAAAGCCTGTAATCCTGGTTTTCAGCTCCGATTGGTCTTTCATTAAGGAGGTGGGATAAAGCAAAGCAGGGAAACCTCTGGGATAGGGTAAAAAGTGAAATGATGGACTTATGCTTCTTTTACATAGATGGATACAGGATAGTTTAACATAATTAACAGTTGACGATTAACTTGATAACAATAACAATGAGGGAATTTCCTGGTGCCATTTGTTGTACCCTTAGGGGTGCGGGGGGAGGAAGTTACCCAGACATTTCACAGATACATTATCTTAGAGGCAAAAAGACAAATGGGCTCAGTAAAGATCTAAGTTGATCTTTGTCAGAGAAAATACTGGCCTAGGACATGACTACCCACTACAACCTGTTTGTAGTTAAATATTTAATTTTCAGACCATCTTTTGTGGTTATTTTAGGTCTTTGAGTTTGCACAACCGCTATGCAGGCCTTCCCTGAACTAGTCAGGTTAGCATATGGCCCCTTTCGTCTACAGAGATAATTTATATCTTTGTTTTGGCATCGTTATATATTTTGAGAACTCAGAAACACACAAATATGTGGATATAAATAGCAGGATTTTAAACACTGTTTATAAGCCATAGCAGGAAAATTACTAAAGGAAGAAGCTTAAGATGCTGCTACAGAGATGTAATATATTAAAATGGTTCTCAATTACCATAGTGGATATATTGGTGTTTGCATTAACTTCTTTAGAGGTCAAATTACTGTGTCATATGATGAGACAAAAGCATCTCTGATCCAGTGTTGTCTGTGTTTGTTTGTTTGTTTTTTGGTAACAATATTTGAACCCTAAGGGGAAAAATGTAGTATGTACACAGCTAAACCTTGGTTATCTACAAGAAAATACAAATCAGGTTTATTTGTCTTTTCTCTACCATATCAGTAATTAAAGAAGCAAATAGGAAAAAAAAATCCACTATCTTGAGGGGGGAAAGTCTGAACCAAGAATCAAGGTGATTGAGGATGGCGCCCTTTATATATCCACCAATGCTGTAAAGTTTAACCCTGGCTAGTGGCTCAAATTCCATTAATAGTCGCTAAGAACAAATCTCTCTTTCCAATTCTGAAGCAATTAAGCAATTCAAACAATTTCCCAGGCCTTTGTTGCTCAGTGGTTGAGCATCCTCCCACCTATGAACCAGGAGGTCGCGGTTTGATTCCCCATCGGGCACATGCCTGGATTTGTGGGCTTGATCCCCAGTGTGGGTTGTGCAGGAGGCAGCCAATCAGTGATTCTCTCTCATCATTGATGTTTCTGTCTCTCTCCCCCTCTCCCTTCCTCTCTGAAATCAATAAAAATATATTTTAAAAACAATAAGTCCTAATACGTGCAGTAACAACTTGTATGGTTTGTGCTTTAAATTATTTACTCTGTTTAGCCTCATATAATATCAGCTAAGCAAGCCAACATTGGGAAGAATGAAATACTGACTCCACCTTAGTGTTTACCCTCAGCTGTGATGCATTTCATTTGTCCTTGATAGACAATAACAATTCAATCTTTTTTTACATTTTTTATTAAGTTATTACATATGTGTCCTTATCCCCATGTTACCCCCTATCCCCCCCATTCATGCCCTCACCCCCCCTGTTGTCTGTGTCCATTGGTTAGGCCTATATGCTTGTATATAAGTCCTTTGGTTGATCTTTCCCCCTTAGCCCCACCCTCCCCTACCTTCCCTCTGAGGTTTGATGGTCTGATCGATGCTTCTCTGTCTCTGGATCTGTTTTTGTTCATCAGTTTATGTTGTTCATTATATTCCACAAATGAGTGAGATCATGTGGTATTTATCTTTCTCTGACTGGCTTATTTCACTTAGCATAATGCTCTCCAGTTCCATCCATGCTGTTGCAAATGGTAAGAACTCCTTTTTTACCGCAGTGTAATATTCCAAACAATTCAATCTTATGTCAAGATGCAAGACCTTGCTTAGACAATAAAATTTACACTGATATAGCTTTCAGTATTGAAATAGGAATTTTTAGGGGTAAAATAGGTAGGTTTAGGGGAATTTTTAAAAATTAATGAGGTCCATGGAAAAAGCACAGGCTACAGAGCTGTAAAAAGTTACATTTCCATAAGACAAGGGAGTTGGGGGGGAGCAGAAGTTTCATTTCCATAAGACATGGGAGCTGTAAGGAGCAAAAGGTACACATTTACAAAATAAGGAGGAAGGAAGCCCCACATTCAAAGAAGGAAAATTAAGAAAACAATAAGGGAGGAGGGCCTCACAAGTCCCATGTGAGGTTTGACCTTTTGAGCTCAGGAGTTGCTATAGTGACCAAATCAAAGGGGAATAGGGGCCAATCAGAGGGGATATCAAGGCACAAAAACTGCAGCCTTTATAAACAGAAGCGGGTGGGGGAAAGGAACTCGGTGGGACTTTTTTCCCCTCCCCACGTGGAGTCAGTGCTTGTTCTTCAATAAATTTCCACCTTTGCTATACTATCTTCTGTCCGTGGTTTCTTTCATTCTTCGACTCCAACAGACAAAAACCCCAGGGAAGCCATCCTGGCTAGGAGAACACCACATGTTCCAGTCCAAAAATCCCGTATCAGTATCATTACAATGTGGCCCAAATAGATACCTAGTCCCATTTTATCCATCCCTTTAAACATACTTTAAGGTGAAATTCCTTTCAGTAAATTTGCTATTAATGTAAAAAAGAAAAGTGCTTATTGCTTATATTTTCCTCAGCAGACTGTTCATTTCATATCCATTAATTTCTTCCCTTATGATATTAATTATACTTATTTTAAAGTTTCCTTCTGTTTACCCTTGGGGTTAGCTCTGTTTATTGTTTTTGTTTGCCTCAAATATTTCATGACTCCTGATCATCTGTTCATGTTTATAGATGAAAATATAGCTTCATCAGTCTAGCTAGTTAGGAAAGAGTTTCTTAACCTGAATGATAATTCCTGTGGGCTGTCAGTACTGCGTTTATTAGTGACTGGCTTTGGTGTTCTTCCAGAATACTAGAAAGTCTTTCCTAGTAGATTTTCCTTAGGGTATACAAATGGCTTGTTTTCTGGGTAAATGGGTTCTCAATCCTGGTAGTGTTGTATAGAGTTCCCTCAAGGGCACATTTTTGGACTGTAGTTGTTTCTAATAGTCAGCTTCATCTGCTGTTTGATTTCAGGGATGGATGCCTCAAAATTGCAGTGTCTTGATTGAAGAAAATACTCTTTCTAGACTTATGCGCACTCTCTCTCTCTCTCTCTGTCTCTCTCTCTCTCTCAAAAAAATGACAGATTAATATGATAAAATATTCACCCAATCCCGTATAGATAAACTATGCATACATACAGAATATTTGGTTGAAGTGAGGAAGTTACACACAAGTGTTAATCCCTTGGACTAGTCACCATTTTCATAACACTTAGTACAGTAATTGAGTAAGTACACTAATATATAAATACGCTTTTTATAAATAAAATATATTCAAATGACTGCTCTTTCCTTTTCCTCCAGGGCAAAAGCAAATGCTCTTTTCTTTGTTTTTTTTCTTACTTTTCTTTTTCAATCTTTCCTTCTTTCTTTTTTCTTGTCTATTTAACTCACAAAGAAAAGGGGAGAAATTGTTGCATTTTAAATTTTGAAAAAGTGACGTAAAACTGATCCCTTTTTTCTATGGGATGGCTTTGTTTGAGTAGAGCTTTAAGGAACTTGCCAGGTCTCTTTGAGCTTTATTTTCCTAAAAGGAAAGTGTCCCCAATCATAGATTGTGGAATTTATAAGATTTTGTCATCCCCTTTGAAGACAGAGTCAAATGATAGCTTTAGATTGTTAAACAGAAAACCATAGACCCTAAAAATGGTGTCACCTGTGCTAAAGCTCATGATGACAAAACTAGATGCAATACCTGACCTGAATGCTATTTCATCTTCTCCAGTTCAGATTTTTCTGGTCCACACCAATGAGCCGATCTTTCCTGTGGGCCTGCCCTCTCCAACCACCCCACAAAGAAGAGGTAATCTGCATGATAAAAATAATAATAACAATAATAAATAAATAAATAAAAAACCCAAAAACAACCTCTTGCTGTTCCCTTCCCTCCAAAGATGTCCTGGTCTAAAAATAATCCTGTCTTTCCTTTTGTCAGTAGCTCCCTTGCCCCTATAAAAACCTTCTTCCTATAAAAACCTTCCATTTTGTACAACACCTGGGATCAACCTTGAAATTGCTAGATGGGATGCTGCCAGATTCACAAATTGCTCACTAAAGCAATTTGATCTTCGAATTTACTTGATTTTATTTTGTTCTTTAACAAGATATATATCTATAGTTTCCTATTTTAAAACTTTTGTATAAATCTTTCATGTGAAATGTCTTCTACCTTTAGACCTTGCAGTGAAGTCTTCATGTCAGTGACTTAGCTTAAAGTGTGATTACAGGGATGTTGCAGCCTGTTTCTGTCCTCATTCTCCTCTCCGCAAGTTTGCCTTAGTAGCAGTTTGAGCACCTTTCAGCTATAATCAGACGGGCCTGGACACAAAACCAATGAAACACCTCCAATTTGCCCACCCGAGAACTATGAAAACCAAGAACTTGCCCACCCGAGAACTATGAAAACCAAGAACTTGGAAACTTAATATTTTCCCTGGCATACTTAAACCTGTGCATCTGCTAGTCTGAATATTTTAATGAGCTAATGTCTACCATATGCCTATTGCAATTGCAGTCTGCACTTACCCTGCTCTGGTGTCTATAATATTAACTGCTTAGCAGGCATTACCTTCAGCAGTCACAGTCATAACCATGAAGTTTGTGGTTTAGCTCCCATTTGTCACTATTGTCACTTATTGGAAAGTGACTGCCTCTCTCCCCTCAGTTTTGGCAACTGATAAAGCTTATTAAAATGGCTGGAATATTTTTACACTCCTACAGTTCTTGGCTTTCTCACCAATAATATTCCTATGAATACTTGCCACAGTATTTGACATTTCTTATTAATATTGCTCAAATCCATTCTTTTATTTCAGCCTCCTTGACAGCTACCTTATTTCAGACAACCATCAGCTCTAACCTGAATCTCTGCAACAGCCTCTTAAAGTCCTCTGCCTCCAGTCTTGCTTCCTTCAATCTATCCCCTACATTGCTGTCATAGTGTTCATTACAATGCAGCAACTCGATTGTTACTTCTTCCACAGGTACTGATCCCACTCTTTCATTGCCCTCCGGATAAGTTTGGAATTCCTTAGTGTAGCTTCTGTGACCCTTGTCAATTTCTTCTCCAACTTCATCTCTCATTATGCTCTTACTCCCTTCAGACTTTAAGCATACAAAAGCTTAAGTAAGCTCCCTCTCAAAGCATTCTTCTCTCTAATCTCAAAATCTTTTTATATGTTGCTGCTTCTGCCAAGAATTCTTTCCCCAACTTTCCACTTTTTCCAAGAAATATCAAAATCATCAGTTGATTTTTCTATGTGAATCCAAAGTACCCCACATTCACTACACCTTGTAATTGCTTATGTTCCTTCCTTCTATGATTGAAGGTGAACTGTTTGTAAGTCAGGATTAAGCATTTATTCACATTTTTTTCTCGGTCCTTAGTACAGTTCTGACTTACAGAAAATACTCAGTAAGTGTGTCTACAGGATGCTAGAGTTAAGCATAACTCTAGAATTGTACATCCTTGAAGACCATCTGAATTGCTACTAAAGATTTCCTACTCAAATGAATTTCTTTACATTTTATGAATGGATTCAATCACAGAAGTATTCTTTGTGATCTTATAAAGCTCTATACCTAGGTCTGATTTAAATAACCACATTTTATGGAAACAATATAATGTTTAATAAATAAACAACCATCATGTACTAATATACAAATGAACATTTGAGAAACTACTTTCATAATAGTATTGAGTTTATACTATCTTCCAGGGAACCTGCTCAGTACAGGAGCTATCAACATAAATAAAACATGGTCTTCATTCATTAATGAATCCAGGCCAGCATGAAGATCTTTACTCACAAAATAGTCTTGATAAGTAAACTAGTGATACTAATTACATAATGATAATTATGATTGCTAACATTTAATGAGACCTCACTATCAGCCAAACTCATCTCTAAGTATCTTAGTTTAGTGGATTGACATTTAATATTCGCAACAACCCTATAAGCCAGGTTCTATTACTTTTTCCATTGTAATGACTGTTGCTACATTGGAGTGGTCTGAGGAAAAACTGTGCCATGCAAAAGTGTCTACTCAATGCTTTGAATAAAGTTTGCTCTGAAGAGAAGCAAATACAGAAGGAGATGTGGAAATAAGGAAAATATAGGTGTAATAGAGTAAATGAGCTAGTAACAAAATGTTCGTCTGAAAGTGAGATGAATAAAACTGAAGTTTTGGAGGCAATATTATTATTTTTATCGAATAGTAATGTTCAAATAATTGGGTAGTGACTAATGCATACAAAGAAATATATAAACAATTATTTGCAGCAGGCTGGTAAATACTCATGTACAAGATTCATTACTATATAATGAGAGTGAGGTGGCGATGTTACTGAATTTCAGTCTTTATATGCCTACTTGTCATATAAACAAATAGCTATCCTGCTCAAAGTATATTTTTAAACAGCCTTTTATCTAAATGTAGGGCTCTGTGCATAATAAAATTTTGATATCCTTAAAAGCGAAATATTGATATAGGTTTATCAATTCACAACACAAATTCATACATATATACTATATTATTTAGCTTAAGCACATTAACTTCTCTAAACAATATCTCCATTTTAGAATGAGTTTTCTTACATTTTACTGGACTTTATTTAGTAATTTCTCAATATCATGAAATGAAGTACACACACATATACAAATACACATAGACACTCAGAACCTTTTGGAGAAGACTATCTGATTTCAGATATAGCAGCTCCTTAAATTTATGGGCACATTTTAGGGTAAGAAAGATGTAGGGAGTTTAAATACTTTAGATATCACTTATTCAGCGTGTGGTAAATTTGAATCTACTCCAGTTGTTCACACACTAGTGTGCACATTAATCATTTTCCAACCAGGAGTTCTCTTATTGAAAATTAAAAATATATGTGTATTCATTTATATATACACCTTCCTTAGCAATAAGATTGTAAATAAAGTAAATGTGGGGAAGTCTGAGTTATGGACTGAGTGAGTCAGTGTTATTCTGCAGATAGACACATGAAATGGGATGTACCTCTGACTCACTTTCATTGTCACCTTTGTTCTGCCTGTGGTGTGCTAGCAATAAGTCCCATTCACTCTCTCTCATGAAAATATATGTTGTTGCCCTTTAGCTCCCTCCTCAAAACTTGGAAACCCTGGGAGACATTTAAAAGACAAAGATCAATCTGACTTTAGAATGTTGGAAGATTTCCTTAACCCCTGATACACATTGGCATCACAGCAGTAGAAAATGGACCTCTCAATCCTAAGGTTTATTTAGAAGTTGGCCTTTTTAAGGACATATGACCCTAGTCACCTTACCCATTCCCACAACAGCATCTCTCACATAGTGATCATTGTCAACCCACTGAGTGTCCAAGTGAATCCACAAATATGCAATCTGTAAGTTACACCACAGAAAAAAAAATCTATTTGGGTCATCGTACTAGTATAGACACACAGTTAGTTGCACATCTTCCTGCAAGGGTAACCCAACATCACTGATCACTTGGCAGCCAATTATACTTCTTCACAGAACTAGATATGTTGGTTGGATAGCACTAATCTTTAGATAAGTTCATTGGCACAAAATATTTTTTATTTTTTTTTTTTAAATATATTTTATTGATTTTTTTACAGAGAGGAAGGGAGAGGGATAGAGAGCTAGAAACATCGATGAGAGAGAAACATCGATCAGCTGCCTCCTGCACACCTCCCACTGGGGATGTGCCCGCAACCAAGGTACATGCCCTTGACCGGAATCGAACTCGGGACCCTTGAGTCCGCAGGCCGACGCTCTATCCACTGAGCCAAACCGGTTCCGGCACAAAATATTTTTTAAAATTAAATTTTTAGCCAAGCAGAATTAGGTTCCCCTGAAACAAATTTATGTTACTCCAATCATACTTAGTTACAAAATCTCTAGAAAAAATAATATCAAGTTTATACAAAAATTGTAAAATTGAAATACACAGTTTTGCAAGGGCAAACCCTCTATAGCCCAGCTACCAAAAAATAGGCTACATTGAAAAATAGGTTTGAAGGATCCAATGCTGTCTTTTGTCCTTAGAATACATTTCAGAGCAACTCCATAGTCTAGTTCAAATTTTTCTGTAAACCCATATCAACTTAAAAAATGAGTAAATAAAAAGAACTAGCAAGTCTTTTTTGTTGTTGAAAAGTTTTCTGTGAAAGAGAAAGCTAAAAGGCAGTGAGCTCCCTATTCCCCAAAAACAACTTGATTTTCTTTTATCCTGTCATGTGATGCTTCAGTAGTCCAAACAATATTAAGCATGGAGTAGATAAACACTTAAGCTGCTGCTGTCAAAAGACAGAGACTATCATAATGCTGCATATGATGTTAAGGTGTCAACAAATAATTCTAATTGATGGAAGCATGCATGTTCTAGAAAAAGAGATCTGTGGCATCTCAGCCATTTCTATTAACTTGAAATGCCAGCAGAATGAATACGCCAAGTAATTTACAAGGAAATGAGCCCTTCCCTAGAAAAGAACTTATTTATTACATAGTACATTAATACTTGGCATTAGCAACATCCAAGGACCCTCTTGGTTTCTATGTGATAAGCAGGGAACTTAGAAAAGAAATTTAGAGATAGGGCATATATTAAAGATACAAGTTCCAGGATAAACAAAGCTGCAGCACAAGGCGGTGTATCATCATAATCAGTCTGTGAGGATGAGCTGGAGACAGATATGAAAATGTTTCATGTGTCTTTCATGGTACATCTATTTCAACACTGTGTAAAGTGTATGTAGTTTTTTTTTAATGTTTTCAAATTAATCCTCTGAAGATTCTTTGTGGTGTTTGTGATGATCCAAAATAAAGAATATGGAATACTGGATTTTAGGATTATGTGAACCATTTTTTATGTTAGTGTTCAGAAAAAGCACAACTACAGAAGACCAGAAGCATCCTCAGAGTGATGGCTTATTATATTATAAACGTTGCACATGCCCGTGGAAGATATTTAGACAGTACATACAAGCAAAATTAGGAAAGTAAAAGTAATCTGTATTCTCTCCACCTGGAGATGTTGGTGTAACTTCTTCCCATCCTTTTTTCCATGAACATATACATCTTATTAACTTACAATATTATACTTATGACTGAATGCACTATTCTGTTCATTACATACAAATATTATATATTGTTGCCATTCATTTCTCAATAATATGCAATCTTATATGTCATTCAAGTCTTTTAAAATAACATGTTAAAAAATGATGATCCTCCCTGCCCCAGGAATGTGAGCAAGTAAATGGGTGATGAAAACATAGAAATTGCTAAGGGGGAAAAGTATTTTATTTTCAGCTCTCTTGAACTTTTATTGTGTTTTTGGTTTTTATTTTAATTATTTTTTTTTACTTTCAAATACAGTTGACATTCAATATTTATATTATTTCAAGTGTATAGCATAATGGTTGGACATTGAGATAATTTGTGAAGTGATAAGTCCAGTACCCACCTGGTACCATTCATAGTTATAATATTATTAACTATATTTCTTATGCTGTAAAAGTATGCCTTTGAAATATATACACATATATTTTTTCATATATATATATATATATATATATATATATATATATATATATTTCTATATGAGAATCTCTGACCAGATTGCTTACAATGAAGAGAATGGTGCTTTTAGAAAGATATATGAGATTAATAAATCTATAAATCATGCAACAATAATTATGGATCAGTACTATAAGTGATATATAACAAAACTGCATCTATATATGTCTCTATGATATAAAAAATGATAATGGCAAGACGTATAAAATATGTGGATAAGGTAATAAATTGAAAAATGCCACTTAGTATATACATAATCTCTAACTAGAAAAATAAATGTATAGAGTTCATTAAAATTTCAGGAGACATCAGTGATCCAAAATTTCTAGGAAGGTGACTAGAAATTGTTAGCAAGTGCCAAGCATAAAAATCTGAAAGTGTGTTTGTCTGGTTTTGTAATTAACATAATGCTGGACTCCTAAAATACACTGTTGTTGGGAATGCAGATTGTTGCAGCCACTATAAAAAACATTATGGAGGTTTCTCAAAACATTAACATGGAACTGCCTTATGACCCAGCAATTCCATGTCTGGGTATTTATCCAAAGAATCACAAAACACTAATTTGAAAGAAAACGTGTAACCCCATGTTAATCGCAGCATTATTTACAATAGACAGGATATGGAAGCAACCCAAGTGCCTAAAAAAGTGGCTGTAGCCCTAGCCGGTTTGGATCAGTGGATAGAGCGTCAGCCTGCGGACCCAAGGGTCCCAGGTTTGATTCTGGTTAAGGGCACATGCCTGGGTTGCAGGCTAGGTCCAACATGCAGGAGGCAGCCAATAAATGATTCCCTCTCATCATTGATGTTTCTATCTCTCTCTTCCTCTCCCTTCCTCTCTGAAATCAATAAAAGTATATTTTTTAAAAAGTGGCTATATATGGAATATTATTCAGCCATGTAAAAAAGGGCATTATTGCCCTAGCTGGTTTGGCTCAGTGGATGGAGCGTCGGCCTGTGGACTGGAGGGTCCCGGGTTTGATTCTGGTCAAGGGCACATGCCCAGGTTGCGGGCTCGATCCCCGGTGAGAAGCGTGTAGCAGGCAGCCAATCAATGATTCTCTCATCACTGATGTTTCTTTCTCTCTCTTTCTTTCTCTCTCTTTCTCTCTCTCTCTCTCTCTCTCTCTCTCTCTCTCTCTCTCTCTCTCTCTCCTCCTTTCCTCTCTGAAATAAATAAAAACATATATTAAAAAAGGGCATTATGCTAAGTAAAATAAGTTAGTCAGAGAAAGGAAAATAACATACGATTTCACTTATATGTAGAATCTAAAGAACAAAATAAATGAACAAACAAAATTGAAACAGACTCATAGATGCTGAGGGCAGATTGGTGGTTCCAGGAGAGAGGAGGTTAGGGGATGGGATGAAAGAGGTGAAGAAATTAAGAAAAACAAATTGATTGATACAAAAAAGTCATGGGGATGTAAAATACAGCATAGAGATTATAATAAAAAATAATATGATAACTATATGTGGTGCCAGGTGAGTACTGGAAATATCAGGGGATCACTTTGTAAAGTATATGATTATTTAACCACTATGCTATATGGCTAAAACTAATACAAAATATTGAAAGTAAACTGTAATTGAAACATAATAAAAAATGCTTAAAAAGTGAAAGTAATAGAGGAGGAAACATCAAGATATTTTGCTGCTACATGAAAGAATACTAAATATTTGTTAATATATTTAAGAATATGTGTGATTTTTTGATACAAGTCTTTAGCACTGATGAGACTAGTCTGTTATAATAGTCTTTATTAATTATATATTCATTTGAAAGGGAAAAATAGATTTAAGGTAGCAAACCTCAAGGTAATTATTTTTGGAGTCAGTGCTTCAGTGGAATTCAAGGAAAACTCTTTTGTATGGGAGGGAAATGTCCATTTTTTTAAGTAAATATTTTTAAAAATGGATGTCTTTGCTTAGCTGAAGACATAATTAAAAGATGTTTATCAATTCAAACATTTAAAAGAATAATTGCATCAAACATTTTGCTAAATCTATACAATCCTCTTATCATTGTATGTGTATCTTATGTTTGAGATTTTATTTCCCTCAAGCAACATTTTATTTCGTTAACTCATGGGTCAATATATGGTCAAAGCGAGCTACCAAATAAGGATATATGCTTAACCATAACTGATATAATTGATAAATGATCCTCAATTTACATTGAAAGAATAGTTTTGCTTTAAAAATTAAATGATTTATGAATAAATTAATCAATCTACTCTTAATTAAACCTATTCAAAACTACAGAGTGAGACCACATTTAATGTTTAAGCATTCTCTTCAGTGGGAATAGATTAAATCTTTGAAACATCTACATAACTTTGGGGTTATGCTTTAAGTCAGTTCAAATCCCTTACCTACTAGACACTTGCTCTCAGGAATCATCAGAGAAATGCTTCAAAGCATGCTTGGCATCCTTGAGTGATGATGTGGCATAGAAGAAAGTTATGGGAATAAATATGAGGCTGACTTCAAAACACTTGAGCTGAGCAATTCCTTATTCCAGGCTTCAAACTTCCCTGATGAAGCAATGGAAATCAATCATTTCCTCAGTACGAAGCTTGACCTTCAGAAAAGAGTTGAGTGATTTGTTGCAACTTTATAAAGAGGTGCAAAGAGACCTTCATTAATAGTCCACTCAGCTTATACGTCATTTTTTTTTTACTAAAGTGATCTTGAAAGAACCTTCAAAGTAACAGAGATAAGAATCTGATTAAAATGGCATCTGATTAGCCATCTTGGACTCAGTTTTGCCAAAATTTCCACAAAAATATATCAGTGAAGATGCAAAAAGAGATGAAATCTCATCAAAATACTGAAAAATAATACTGACTATTCTTTCAGTAGATTCTTGAAGGAAATTCCATTAAATACATGACCTACAGAGTTGAATAAAGAATCATAACTCTTAGCAAATTCATGATTTAATGTCAAAAAGGAGCAAAACTATCCCCCAGAAAGAGTAGAGAAACCCAGTACCACATGAATCCTTATTCAAAGGTTCAGCACAGCTTTCTCTATATATATACACACCCAAAATTATCAACTGAAGTACATATTCAATAATACATTCCAGAGCACCATCCAAGAAGTTTTAAGCAAAAAATATGGGTTTAGTACATAGAAATATTCATTTTTAATAAACATCCTGGATGATTCTTTGGCACAGTAAAGTTTGATATCCTGTATATCATGAGAATCATGTTTTTAATAATTAGAATTTTGGGTGTTTTGTTTTGTTTTGTTTTGTTGGTTTTTTTTTATCAAAAAATAGTAGTATAAAGGTAATATACACTCTGACCACAGGAATATGACAGAAGTGACATTTCTGTTGAATTTTCGCCATCTGCCACCACCATTTAGCCCTCAGATTCTGTTTATATAAAGATTTCAAGAATACTTGATTAATGTTGACATGGAGATTTCATAAGAAATCTTTTTATTTTCAACTAGAGGCCCAGTGCACGCATTTATGCATGGGTGGGGTCTGGCCCGCTCGGCCCAAATCTGGGCAGATTAGGGCCGGACCTGTCGGGAGGAGGAGAAAGCAAGAGGTTGGCCAGCCAGCCCACCCAATCGGGGCCTGACCAGGCCGGGTAGGCTGGGGGGAGGGGCTATATATATAAACTTCTATATAGTCAAATAGGTTTTTAAAACTATGATCTAGCCCTAGCTGGTTTGGCTCAGTGTATAGAACGCGGACCTGTGGACTGAAGGGTCTTGGGTTCAATTCTGGTCAAGGGCACATGCCCATGTTGTGGACTTGATTCCCAGTAGGAGTCATGCAGGAGGCAGCAGATCAATGATTTTCTCTCATCATTGATGTTTTTATCTCTCTCTCTCCCCCCTTCCTCTCTGAAATCAATAAAAATATATTTTAGGGGGGAAAAACAAACTATGATCTATAGTCACATCATGTGAAGACTCATCAAGAGAGTTAAGACCCGGGAATATTCATCTCTAGACCATATCTTTAAACTTTCAACGGTAGATGTTGTTGTTTCATTGAAAAGCACACATCTGAAATTCTTGGTATGACAAAGTATTAGCTAAACTGAAGATCATGTTTGCATAGCTCACCTGCAGCTTATTCATGCAGTTCTAGTAAAAGCATATCAAACCAGTTCATAAAATAAGGGCATCTGTGCACTCTGGATAAAAGTGTTTACTGAGATAATCCTCAGGGATGAGTCACCTCGATGAGGATGATCATGATGAACTATTAATGAGGAAATTTCAGTTAGTCAATCATGTGGAGCAGTCAGAATGCCACTGCTAAGGTTAGCTAGAGGTGGGTTTGTGAACTGGAAATGCAGTCAGGATAATTCAAGGACAGGCTGTATTATTTCTAGATGAAAACAGTATCTCCCCTCCCTCCCTATTCCCCCTGGTTGGCCCTGAAACAAAGTGGACAGGAGGAGATCTAGAAGGAACAAATAGATAAATAAATGCAAATGTTCTCCCCCTCCAATAAATATACACACCCCACTCAGCCAAAACCAAAAACCCTATATTTGGTAACATCATTGAAGAAGTAAATCAGTTTCATTTTACTTATTGGGATGTGAATATATTCAATAAGCATCTCCAAAGTATCTTTGGATCAATCCAACTAATCATTTGGGAATCAGGAGTGGAAACTTTAAAATTGGTTCACGTTCATGGATAACAAGATTTGTATTCATGAAAGACATGTAATTTAGATAAATTATATGTTTTCTCAGACTGGTTCAAGCATTGTCTGAATTTAAAACAGGCTCAAAATTGGTGCCTCTTAAATGTGAGTTGGGTTCTCTTTACTATAGAAAGACCTCATAAATCTATGTGTGAGGTTACTAACTGGGAGTGAATAATAAGTACCTGAATGAATAAAAGGAAAATATAATGGAGAGTAGAGAGAAAGGGCAAGAAATACTTGTAATGAATTAGGACAATAACATGTTTAAAACAGCACAATCTCTTCCCCTCCTTTCAACTATAGTTGCAACCTAAAAAAAGGGGGGGGGGCGTTAAATGGAGAGCTGAGTTATAATTTAAAAGCAGGATTTACCACATTAAGTGTTGTGAATAATCTTAAATATATTGTGATCAATTTAGAGCTCCAGAATCTGATTGAAATACAGTACTGTGTAGTGAAATTAAAGATATATGGCCCTAGCCTATTTTGCTCAGTGGATAGAGCATCGGGCAGAGGACTGAAGGGTCCCGGGTTCCATTCAGGTCAAAGGTACCTTGGTTGCAGGTTCCCTGGTCCTGGTCAGGGTGCATTCAGGAGGCAACCATTCAATGTATCTCTCTCACATCAATGTTTCTCTCTGTTTTTCCCTCTCCCTTCCACTCTCTCTAAAAATCAATGGAAAAATATCCTCGATAAGGATTAGCAACAACAAAAGATACATGTTCACATGATAAATATTTGCTTAAAAGTTAATTTCCCAAATTGAGGAGGTAAAGAAAACTTTCCTGGAAGAGGTACAATTGAAATTACTCTTGAAAAAATAAGTAATATTTTAATGTGTAGAGTGGACAAATTTCAGAAAATAGGAACAACATTTTTGTTGTGAGGTAAGATTAAAGATATTAAGGCTCTTCTGCAATGTAACAATTCATTGAGGCAAAATAACCAAATGTTGGGGCCACTGGAGGCATGCAAGTGACATTCGCAGACTGGCTGCCCTTGCCTATTTAAAGGTAGCCAGCCAAGCACTGTATGCTCAGAAAAACCTACCTGTTTAGTCAGCTGAATGGATTAAAACAGAAAAATGCTATAAGGAAAGCAGAGGTAGGAGCTGAACTGGCAAGTAGATGGAGCCATTTTGGCCCAGGTACAGCAGGAAAAATATAGCATCAGGATGCAAAGTGATATGGTACATATTGGAAGTAGGAACTGAGAGAAGTTCCTTGGGAAATTTAAGAAAAGGTCAAGGAAAGGTTAAGAAAAGGTCAATTTAAACCATGGATCCACCTCTCTTTGGTCTCATCATTCACCTTTTAATATAGTTCTGATAAAGGATAAGAATCTTGATAAGATTCTTTGAAATAACCATGCTTTTCTCTATTAGTATGAACTTCAGTGACCCTTGTTCAATTGTCTTCAGATCCATGAATGCTTTAGAATTAGAGTTACTATGACGTAATGAGGAGTATAATAAAATAATGACTATAGAATTAGAATAGATTTCAAAATACAAGTGTCGGTTTGTATTGACTTAGTCAAAATTTAATGCAATTCAATCATTGATGGTAAGCCCAATCTATCTAATCAATTTGAGCCTGGGAACAGCAATCTGAGTAGAAATCTTAAGTTTCTTTTATCTCAATAGCTTTCTAACTGGTTCCACCTATACACACTTGTTCCCCATCTAGTCCAGTATTTAAACTGCAGGAAGAACAATTATTTTTTCCTAAAATTTAACTCTAATTATGTCTTCACCTATTTAAAACTTTGTAATTGTTTAAATTTCTTTTATACAGCAGGTCCTATCTCTCACCACTACCCTTTTACACTCCACCTTCTAGCCAGAGTTGTCATTTCTTAGTTACAGGGGCAGGCCATGCTCTCTCAGGATGTGAGACCCTTCATAATTTGGAACCCTTCAGTCCTTGCTGTTCTGCCAAACTCCATCCTATTCTCTAGGACTCATCCACCACTTCCTGTGCTCTCCACATTATAGAACTGGTCACCCTTTTTTGCAATGGCTTCCCTGTATCGCCACTAGTCTCTTAATTCCAAAAGGGCAGAGGCAGGATCTGTCTTATTCACTAGAGAATTATCACCTAAATCAGTAATTGACTCATAATAACACTCAATAAATATTTTAATTAAATGAACAAATGAGTGGGGGCACAGAAAAGTCCTTAAGGTATCCTGCTGTGTTCTGCTTAGCATCAATCAAAGCAAGTATCAATCCCAAGAATGTGATGAAATTTCAGAATATTATGGTCTTAAGGGGCAGAGAACCTAGAAGATATTTAAAACACACACACACACACACACACACACACACACACCACACACACACACACACACACACAGGCGGAAGACTTTAATTTGCAACAAATGGTTGAATTGCATTTGTTTGCTGCAGATAAATCTAAAGACTTGTCAAGCACTACTGCAATTATCATAAGATATTCTAAATATTAAATGCAAGATCTAAGAACAAGTAAGCTGAAGTAACAATGTGAATAGGAACAAACACTATAAAAGTCCTCAAAAAATCTCATTTAAATCTTAACCTTGCTCTTTGCTATTTTTGTGTCTGTGTTGGTTTTTGTTTGTTTGTTTGTTTAACAAACTAAATATTATCGCAAGCTGTTTTCAAGAAAATAAAAGCAGTCACTCAAAAATCAAAATCCATTAAAGATTAAAATAGTACACACTTTTATCCTATATCAAAAACACAACAACTACTTTCACCATGGTTCCTACTCTGATAATTTGTCATTGGTGTCTCCAAGTCCTCATCAGTGAAGTTTTGACATAGAAGATACCAATACAGTTTATTTCATCAAGAATCTTGGCTAGATGAGGAATTAGGTAGCTGCTCACCATTCGAGAGTTTACACAAATTATCCCTGACACCATCTAATGAATGCTGACTCTGACAGACCACACAGTCACCTAGATTTTCAGTGAGTCAGCCTGCTGCTACCCTCATTCAGATGTTACACTCACATATTTATATCTTGCTCACTCACTTTCAGATGTCTCTACTCATTTCATATATATTTGTGTAGGCATTGCTATGTGTAAGGACCTGAAAACATATCTGTAATTTTGGATACTTTATTTTCTCCTAACATCTTCATTAGAAATCTTCTATAGTCTTAGCCCTGTTATATCAACTGGTACCATATCCTGAGGATAACACCAGGTCTGCACAGCACATGTTAAATAATACCAGACATCATACATGGAATTTGGTTAAAAATTGTGCATACTCTAGGGAACAGTCTCAACCTTATCTTGTGTTTTAAAGCTAGAATATCATCCTTAGATATCTAAGTTCTATGAGTATCATACAGAAAACTGTTGTTTATGCTAACTTATAGTTATTGCTTCTGCCTGCTTCAGTTCTCTTTCATAACCCATTTATTAGCAACCACATCCACTTGTCTCTTCAGTGTTGGATTTGCAGCTAAGCATTTTTCATACTTTATTGTTACAATGAAAGATCCTGAACTCTACAACCAGGAGAATTTGACCTGTGATAGAAGTTGCTCATGCTTACGTTAAGCAAGCATAATTTTTTTAAATTGTGACAATAGAACTTTATAGAACGATTTTAAGTTTTGGTGAATGAGGACAGGAGAATTTTAAATCTTCATTTAAATAAAGGTCTCATGGCTTCTGCACCCTTATTAAATCAGCTGCCTGTAAAACACTTGCATAGTTAGCATTATCAACTTACTTTCTATTCATAACACTATGAAATGCATCATGTTGAAAATTGGCATAATTCTAATTGACACTGACTGTGTCAACTGTAGATTAGCAGTTGGGCTTCAGTGATTGCATTGCACCTGGGAAGTGCATAATTGCTATAATTTTACTTTAAAATAGGTTGTAACTCAATGGAATACTATGCAGCTATAAAAAAACAAGGATCTCTTACCATTTGAATGGACCTGGAAATTATTATGCTAAGTGAAATAAGCCAGTCAAAGAAAGATAAATATCACATCATCTCACTTGTATGTGGAATCTAATGAACAAAATAAACTGACAAACAAAATAGGTCCAAAGACGTGGATGCATGAAGCAGATTGACAGATCTCAGAGGGAAGAGGGATGGAGAGGGAGTGGGGGGCAAGCAAAAGATTAAGGAAAGAACCTATATGCATATGCAATAGTGTGGTAAAGGCCTGGAGTGGGGCAGGAGCTGGGCAGAGGGGGGCAAAGGGAGAAAAATGGGGATACCAGTAATACTCTCAACAATAAAATAAAATTAAATAAGTACATAAAATAGGTTGTATCTAAACTAATCCAGCTAAAAATGGCAACCTGGCCTTTGGCTTGAGCCCTTATTTACTTAACTATTTACAAATTGAAGCTAGGAAAATATGGAAAGAAGGAAAGATAACTGGGTTCAGTTTCAGAATTCAGAACCTATTACTGGAGTTCCTATGCATTTGTATGGCCTTTGAATGAGACATTTATATTTCAAGGCCTCAATTTCCTCATGTTTAAAATAAGGGTTGCATAGAACTATCCTTAAAGTCCTTTATAGCCCTAAAATGTCCTGACTTTCAATCATTGCTAAGACTGCATTTTTAAATTCAACAGGGAAATCATGATGTATTCTATTTCCTGAACATGGTTTATTTCTGCTGGAAGCTGCACATTTGCTCAAAGATCTGTCATTTTGATCATATTTTTATGCAAATTTTTATGTGCATGTAGTGATTATTTTAATATAAATCGATACTCCGGGGGTAAGATTCAAATGGTTTATCAAATACTTTTTTTTAATTTGACTTTTGAATTTAATATCCCTAAAGTTATTGCTGATCAAATGGCATCCACTCAATTGACAAATTTCTAACACCTGATCCAAATAAACATCTGCCAGGAACTTGTATTCAGAAGCAGGTTTGGAGGTTTTGTTATTACTTCCTGCACCTAAGAATAAGTGTAATGATCACATTTAGGTTAACTATATGGTTCAGGAATTTGAAAGCTAAAAATTAGCATAAAAACAATTCATTCTGCATCATTGCAAGCCGAACAGAACACAACAGAAAGAAAAATGTAAAACTTTTAAATAGTGATTTCTCCATGAGGGGCACACCTTAAAGGGAAATAGTCCATCCTAATTTTTCAGGCTCACAAATAAAAGGATTACTGTCTCTAGAAAAACTAAGTTAAAAGAAAATCTGAGACTATAAAATACATATTTCAAAATTTCAATAGATTAAAAAGGAATTGGTATTGGGAAATGAACAGGCAGATGTGCAAAAAAAATACCTAAACTTTAATGCTTTATGGTTCTTGAAATTAAAAATCCAAGTCAGAGACAGATTTATATAGATTAGACATGGCAATCTGTGAACTAGAAAAAGACATATGAGGACAATACACAGATAAAGAGAAAAACAGAGATGCATAAGAAGAGAGGTCTATAAGGTTGATCTTAGCTGGAATTAACTCTGGGGTAATAACTTCTATAAAAGAGAGAATTTTTTTAGGTTATATATATCTGATAGTTGATATTATAGTTCAGAAATTCCAGGGCAGTTGATATAACCCCACCAACAACCCTACCGCAGGTAAGAGTATATCCCTCCAGCAGATGTATGAGGCAAATGAAACATATAATGCATAGGCATGAATATTTTTAGGTTTCAATAATGAAAGGATTTAATGGCACCATGTTGGGTACAATAGTAGCTCAAGTTATAGAAATGCACTACATGTTCTGTGCCTAACTAAAACCTGACATTTGGACAATGGTTGCTACTAATTGTGAGACTAATCCACCTTAATAGATCAACCTTCACCAAAAGAAGAGGCTGTTTGATACAGATAAGGGGAGTGAACAAAAATAACCACCATGTTACACAAAAGGATGTCAGTATACAATGCAAAATCTAGACACATAAAAGTAAACAAAGGATAAGAAGAAAAACAATACCTTTAACTGCATTAGCCCCCAAAATTTTTCTAGTATCTCTTTGGGACAGAATTAGAAGTTATTACCATATTGGAAAGTTGTCACTATAATAACAAACATTTTATATATTTATGTAAAATATAAATATATATTAAATTATATATACTTTATATTCATGCTATTTGTTATGCATTCTATTGATATTATTCTATTTACATTAATCAGCATAATTTGTTTTATTATTATTTGCTTTGAGTTAAAAATTAGTGCTTCTGTTCTTATTAAAGAAAATAATTAAGTAGATAAAAATGAAAATGACAAGTTTCTGTTTCTCACAGAAGAGAGCCAGTTCACATCTTAAAAGTATCAATAGGAAACAATCAGAATCACTTCATAAACTTTTCTGAACAGCCACATGGAACATGGCAGGTTACGTGATCAAACTCAACATCAATAGGACAGTGATGTGTAATCCTCCCATAGGAAGGGGAAGCAAATAATATCATCCATTATAAAGGTACTTTTCAATGTGTTATCAAAAAAAAATGTTTTCAGTTGTTCAAATAGTTAGAACTTTCTCCAAAATTATCCTCGGTGAATATTCACTATTCAAACAAGGACTTATAGAAAGTAGTGTTAACTTCATTGTATTTACTAGTATAATAGGACAAGATTTTTTTAATATTCTTTTTTTAGGTGGTTAGTGTTAAGTTGATTCTTCTACGTAATTGTTTATATGTTCTGATTAATTCTATAATTAGTAAGTTAATCAAATATAGTTTTATGGAATATAAAGTATTCAAGATAAAAATATTGAATAATTATAGTAGGTGTTGCATTCTTTCCAACTCCCCTTCCATCTCATTTTAAGTAATCATGATGGAAATGAACATACGGATATCAAAATAAAGGGAGATGCATTACTATTGAGAGCTAGGGAAAGATCCCACTCCAAATCTATGTGTGCTATATCTAATATGAACATTTAGGAAATAACATATGGACAGCTTGCTACTCACCTTCTAAGTAAACAGTGTGGTCTCTTTGGAGATAAATAATGGGGGACCCTGTACCCCAAAGATAATTCCACAATTTTGGACATGTAAGAACTATAGATAAGGATAGATAAAATATTAGAAATGTAAAGAATATTTTACTTGAAGCCCTTTTGTTTTCTAGAATATATAATTTGAGGATATCTGAGCTGATTGATACAAGGAATGAGTCCGTGTCCTGAAACACAAAGCTTGTGGTGATGGGTGTGGCAATGTTATCCTTAAGTGACAAGAGAATCTGTACTAATTGCATGAGAAAAGAAGACAGAAGTAATTTTATAAATCACTTACTGTTCTAGGAAGACTAAAGTCTAGGAGGCTACATTGAGAAGGGTGGTATATGCAGAGTAGGCAGCTTCTTCCTGAAGCAGTGAAATGCAAAACGGGATAAAAGAAAAAGATGTAAACTTCATGTCAGGCAATATATACAATATAGGCTTCATATATTTCCTACTAAAGAATGTTTACAAATTAATAAAGAAAAGATGAAGAAATGGTATTTTTGTACACACACCACAGGAAGCACATTAAGAGAACAATTTCCCTTATCAGGGCCCTAAAAGAAGGTGGAATCTGTATCACTGAATTGGCTCAGAGTTCATTCTTGCATCTGATGGTACAATTATGTTTAGACGCAGTTACTGGTCTCATAGTAACTGAGTAGTTCATTTCTGATATCTATTCGGGCAGTAGAAAGAGATACTTTGGGCCCCATTCAGTATAGTCTTGCTTCTCTACTCCAAGATGGGAGCCCACCTGCATCCTCAACCTACATATGTGCGGTTCTTGACTTAACACCCTGACCACATGTGTTTTAGGACATCAGGCCCAAAGGCCTACTCTCTGTGTTCCTAGCTCCCCGTGTGCTTTTTATCTTCAGTTTCCATTCATTACATTGAGTCCTCTGTCTTAGTTACATGATGATTTCCCTTTCTTGATTTCATAAAAGACCGAATGTGTGTATTTTAGTACAAAATGATTATGAGTTTGATGCAAGAGAGAAATATTTTAAAGTGATCGCAGTCCATTTTACCCAAAAGAATCCAGTACACATCAGACACATTGAAATGCCTTAGTAGAGCAACTGTTATGTTTCTCTCAAGTTTTGTTCTCTCCAATAAGTGAGCCAAAGATGTCCTCTGTGTATTGGACACTATGTTGTTTATTTCTTCATTGTAGATTGAGACCCATTACCTCAAATGCCAGCCAGTGCCAAACTCAAATTTTTATCCATCCAATTATTTTAAATAGTCCAACCAAGTTTATTTTTCCTTTGGAGTTCTCTGACCCAAAGACTCACTACCATGTTGCAGGGTGACATCACCTGGACACGTAAACCCCTCTGTGCTATTTCTCTCCCCGGGGAAGTCCTCTTGCCCTCCTCCCCTCTGAGTAGGGACCCTGTGCTGTAGCCTCTGGACAGACTCCTGCTCTGTGGGACTTCCTATCTTCTGCAGGCCTATCCATATGTCTTCCAATAGAGCTTACTGTGTGGTACTGCCTCTTGTGGGTCTTATCTTTTTCCTTGATCGTCTCAAAATCATTCAAACCCCTACAATTGTACATGAGGATTCTAAATTTGACACTTTTACTCCCAGATCCAAAGTTTTGTTTTTATTATGAATTCTAGGATTTTTATGTTGACGCTGATTGGGAGGCCCTTTCTCATTTGTTTTCCAGATACTCATTTTGTATATTGTAAATACGTTCATATGGTTTCATCCAAAACCAAAATAAAATGAGAGTAAATACCTATTGAATATGTGTTGTGAAGAAAAAGTATGAGGAAAGCAATCCAGTTTTATCAATAACAAAATATGATTTAAATAGCAATCTCTGGTAGTAGCTTGCATATCAAATCAATAAAACAAAGTGTATTCTGATGCAATAACTCCATGTAGAGACACAAAATAAAATTTCTTCTTTCCTGTATCCATGCAAAACACAAATTGTGAGAATTTTACCTGTATAGGAATTTAATTACATATTCAAACAAATATACATCTTATTTTTTAAAAAGACTTTAGGCAGTCCCAGCTTTCTTTCCCTCCTAATTGCTATTTAATTTGGGGGAGTAGAGAGCTTGTTCATTGCTTCCTTATAATAAAAAGAAAATCTCAAAGGGCAACTTTTAAATATTTTTGATCCCAAGATACCACATCAAGCATGAAGCATTTTGTAAATACTATAGTTCATATCATATGTTTTACAAATACTTGTTGCCAAGAAACGAAATTATCTTATGAAAATTTTATTAAACTGAGATTTCTGCATATTAAAGGAGTGATTAGCATTATTTCTCAGGGTCATTATGGAACTCAAATTTTATACATTATCATCCTTTTTATCTTTAGAGTCCTTTTATAGCAAACACGAAATAAAATTGAACATTTACCATTGCATGATACATTAAATACCATACAATCTGATAATAGAACTTCTGATTACATAGAAATAATTTGCATAAACTGTAAGCTTACTGTTTGGAAAGAGTTTCTTAGGTTCTATATTATAATGAGAATTCAGTTTTAAAGCTTGCATCAGGGGATATTAACTCAAATGCTTTTAGCAGGCAAGCAGGTAATATAAATGCATAAGGCATTAGCAATAGATGACAATTGAGTCGGGTGGTTACCACGGTCAAAGATAAAGTGCATGCCTGCCCTAAAAGCATTAAAATTATTTTTTTAACTTAATAGTGTCTTAATCCTCAAATCATCTAGTCTTATTGCTGGTATCAGTTTGCCCCCAAGATTTCCAAAATAAATTATTTCAATTGAATCTTCCAGTTTTCCAATATGCAGTTTATCCCCATTATCTAATAGATGAGAAAGTTTAGGTCTAGACATTTTGATTAAGTTTGTAAGAACTCTCTCTGAAATTATACACAGAGACCATGTCACAGACAGTATAGATATGGTTCTGAGAGATGCTAGTGAGCACTAACCTGACAGTTGTAACCACACCAGTAGCTCCCTCGGAATCTACTACCATGGTTGAACCACTACCATTTTCTGCAGGTTGGAAGGGAAATGGACCTAGTCAAAGAAAGGAAAAAGGGCTCTTAAAATTTCTGCTACTAGGAGAGAACCAAGATGGCGGCGTAGGGAGCGGACCTGTGTGTGCTGCTCTCTCACAGCATCACTGAAACTATCAACTATGAAGTAAACAACCGCCACTCAGAACCATGGGGAAGTTGGCCCAGTGGGAGATCTACAACTGGAGGAAAAGAAAGAAGCGCAGTGAGACTGAGTGGGAGCTACGGAGGCACCAAAACCAGAGGTACGCAGTCACACGCCACGCGGGCTGCAAATGGATTCTCGGTTTTTTACGAACCCTCGAATCCTCTGGGCTTGCTCGGGGCGGGTCTCTGAGGCCCCAGATCCCACAGGGAGAGGCGGCCACGGCCTTGCAGTGGTCGGAGAGCGAGGGAAGCTCTGACGCGCGGCTGCTCGCCGGCACTGAGGGACAAGAAGTCCTGGTGTCCCGGGGAGGCGAGGGGCGCGGAGACGCCGCCATCGCTATTTCCTCCGCGCTGGTGACTCCCTGTGACCCCGCCCTACCCTCAGGGCTGTGCCAGAGGCACAAGAGGGAATGACTGTGCTTTTACAAACTCTCAAATCCACTGAGCTGGTTCGGGCGGGTCTCTGAGGCCCCAGGCCCCAAGGCGAGAGACGGCACGGCCTTCCAGCGGGTCAGAAAGCGAGGGAGGCTCTGGCGCTCGGCTGCTCGCCGGCACTGGGGGACGCAAAGTCCTGGAGTCCTGGATAGGCAAGGGGCCGCTGAGTCTCCACACTGCGACTCCCTGTGACCCCGCCCTACGCAATTTACAGTCCCATCTGGGCTGTGCCAGACTCACAAGTAGAAACGCCTTTGCTTCTGCAAATTTTCAAATCCACTGAGTTGGTTCAGGCGGGATCATGAGGCACCAGACCCTACGGGGAGAGGCAGCACGGCCTTGCAGCCATCAGAAAGCGAGGGAGACTCTATTGCACAGCTGCTCGCCGACACTGGGGGACACAAAGCCC
>NW_005871091.1:6204995-6206887 GCF_000147115.1 Myotis lucifugus | reverse complement strand
TCTGCATTGCGACAGGAACGCGAGGGCGGCTTTCTCTCAGAGGTGCTTGCAGCGATCACTGTTCCTGCACGGGGGCGTGGGACGCAGAGACCCGGGAACTTCTCCTGTGCAGGGCTAATTGGCAGCCATTGCTGTTTTGCTCCGCCCTTGTGATTCCCAGAGACCCTGCCTCACCAATTTACAAACCCACCCAAGTTGTGTGCATTGGCTTTTGCATATGAATGGCCTGTGCTCTCTCCACCTAAAACCTGTCCAACTGCAGCTGTGTCAGAGAGTCCCAGAGCTTCCAGAAGAAGGTCCAAGGCCGGCAGCAGCTGGGCCTCATCCCGGCACTTCCAAACCCCACACAAAGAGAAGGAATCTGCAGATGTCTCTGTAGCTCATGCTGGGCAGCCCCAGACAGTGGCTGACTTTGCAACTCCTTGGAGATCCATTAGCCAGTGTACCCAGGGGTCAGAGTGAAACCATACCGGATTACAACTCTTCACATCCATAAGAGACACACTCAAGGGGCAGACTCATTGAGCACCAAAGCCCCACTGAAGCAAGTCCTGCCCCATAAGGATGTCTCCTTCACAACAGATCTTCCAGTGTAGACACAGCTGGTCATCACTGCCAATTGGCCTGGAGGTCAATTCTTCCCAGTGATACCAACAGCATAAGATTCAACAGGAACCTGCCGGCCTGATTGCCCCTAACTGCCTCTGCCTCAGCCCCTGCCACCGTGGCTTTGTCCAGAAGGACGTCCAGAAGATGTCTGGTCTAATTAGCACATTACTCTTTTATCAGTATAGATTACTTACTCATTGTGGCTCTGCTTCTTGAATCAAATTCTGCCTATGCAGTTGTTATGCTCTGATATTTCAGGAGTGTTTTTCTTTTAACTCAAGCAATTAGTAAGAGAAAGCCAATTCAAAGTGGCTTAAAGAAGGAAAAGATGCATTGTTAACTGGAAATTACAAAGTTGAGATGACTTTAATCACATCTGGCTCAATAGGCACAAAAGATGTTATTAGAGCTCTCTCTGTCTCCATTTCTCGTTTCAGCTTCCTTTTTACATTGGCCACATTTTCATGTCGATTTTCTCTGTGAATGACACTTGGAATCCCTAGTTTTGTATTGTATCAGATTAGCAACTATAGCAAAAAGCAAAGGTACTTCTTTTTCAATAGTTTTAGCAAAATTCTTAGGGCGACTTTTCATTGGGCCATCTTAGGTCATGGGTTCCTCCCTAAATCAGTAGGACAACACTATGGAATGTATTGATTGACCACACTTGCATCATCTAGGACTATGAAATATTACACAGCTAGATGTATTTTATTTGATTTAGCTATATTGTTTAACTCTACATGTTTGTTTTAATGGTAATTCATGTTTAGGTGGGAACAAGCCTAAGCAATTTTAGTATTTCTCCAAGCAAGCAGCTATGGGCAATCAGGCAGGCAGGCATGTAGAGTGGTTGGGGGTGATCAGATAGGCAGACCAGTGGTTAGGGGTGATCAGGTAGGCAGGCAAGTGGTTATGGGTGATCAAGTAGTCAGGCAAATGGTTAGGGGTGATCAGGTAGGCAGACAGCCCCTCACAGGGCTGGCCCTGCCTCCCAGCAAAGAAAGAGGGAGGCCCAGGCCAGCCAAGCCATCGCACCCCAGCCTGTCACTTGCAGAGGGAGGCCACGGTTGGCAGGGGAAGTGGGGCAGGTTGCACAGATGGCAAGAAGTGGCAGCAGCGGGGGTGGGGCCAGCTGCCTGCAGCCAGGGAAAGGACAGCCCCAATAGGCCCTGATCTCAGGCCAGACCTAGGGACCTTACCTGAGGGGTCCCAGATTGTGAGAGGGTGCAGGCCGGGCTGAGGGACCCCACTGGACCTCTAGTCTATACTCATAAAAGGGT
>NW_005871091.1:6161445-6204895 GCF_000147115.1 Myotis lucifugus | reverse complement strand
TGAATTTTTTATTTTTATATTTATCCTTTTAAAGGGTAATGGGAAGAATGTATAGATTTAAACTAGAAGTTTTAATAAGAAAGGATTTATTAACGTGTGCAGCCCTCTTGTCAGTGTGAGTATTGCAAAGGCATTCATTGATGTGTGTTTTTTTTAAAAAAAGGTATATGAGAAAAAAAAGTAACACAAACTAATTTATTCAGAAGTAAATTATAGAAATAAGTTTAATTATTCTATGTCCACTGAACATCCCAAAACATAAGATTCAACAGCAATATCCTATAAATTCAAAATCAAGAGATTTCCCATCCCACTGTGTTTTTTATAGGCAATATGTTGATTTGGCTAATCAGCTTATAAACCCCCACAGAGCACAAATTAACACAAACATTAAGGGTTGATGCAATTACCACAAACCTCTCTGATTAGACATAGCCTAAAAGAAAAATGAATATTTCGCCAGAGTATGCCTTTTGCATCCACTAGTGTTAATTAATTTGCTTTGTATTTTTATCTATCATAAATGTAGTCAAGGAAAAGGGAAATCAATAAATACAACAAATTCAAATGTTTGGTCAGCAAGTTATATGCATATAATGAATCAAGGGGATTTCATTTTCCATTTTAGTTGTATGCTAAAGGATGTAGTTTGATGGTTAATAAATAAAATATATATTTTGATGTTTTCAATAAAAAATTATATTCAAGAATATAAAATTTAATGAACTAATATTTCACATAAACTCCATATAAATAATATATTTGTATATATTCACATGCTTATATGATATTTTTGCATAAATTAGTGTGATCATTGAGGAAAAGGTAGAAGATATTTCTATATCAAATCACTTTATAAGAAGTTTTTAATACACAATCCTAAGGAAAACTTATAACAATATGTAAGTAAATATTTATCTTGAAAAATAAGCATGAAGAGAACCAAGATGGCGGAATAGGTGAACACCTATACTTGTTGCCTCTCACAACCACATCAAGATAACAACTTAACGGCAGAACAACTATCACCCAGAACCGCAGGAAAAGCTGGCTCAGTGGAAGTTCCACAACTAGAGAGGTGAAGAAAGCGCATTGAGACTGGTAAGAGGTGCAGAGGCATGGAAAGTGCTGGCACATGGATGTGCTGCTCTCTTAATCGGGAGGGAGATACAAGCTCCCACTTGCTCTGAACTCCAGTTCCAGGTGAGACTCTGGGGGACCCAGACATATACGGGGAGAAACTGGACTGTCTGGCATTGGGACAGGAACGCGAGGGCGGCTTTCTCTCAGAGGTGCTTGCAGCGATCATTGTTCCTGCACGGGGGCGTGGGATGCAGAGACCCAGGAACTTCTCCTGTGCAGGGCTAATTGGCAGCCATTGCTGTTTGCTCCGCCCTTGTGATTCCCAGAGACCCTGCCTCACCCAATTTACAAACCCACCCAAGTTGTGTGCATTGGCTTTTGCATATGAATGGCCTGTGCTCTCTCCACCTAAAACCTGTCCAACTGCAGCTGTGTCAGAGAGTCCCAGAGCTTCCAGAAGAAGGTCCAAGGCCGGCAGCAGCTGGGCCTCATCCCGGCACTTCCAAACCCCACACAAAGAGAAGGAATCTGCAGATGTCTCTGTAGCTCATGCTGGGCAGCCCCAGACAGTGGCTGACTTTGCAACTCCTTGGAGATCCATTAGCCAGTGTACCCAGGGGTCAGAGTGAAACCATACCGGATTACAACTCTTCACATCCATAAGAGACACACTCAAGGGGCAGACTCATTGAGCACCAAAGCCCCACTGAAGCAAGTCCTGCCCCATAAGGATGTCTCCTTCACAACAGATCTTCCAGTGTAGACACAGCTGGTCATCACTGCCAATTGGCCTGGAGGTCAATTCTTCCCAGTGATACCAACAGCATAAGATTCAACAGGAACCTGCCGGCCTGATTGCCCCTAACTGCCTCTGCCTCAGCCCCTGCCACCGTGGCTTTGTCCAGAAGGACGTCCAGAAGATGTCTGGTCTAATTAGCACATTACTCTTTTATCAGTATAGATTACTTACTCATTGTGGCTCTGCTTCTTGAATCAAATTCTGCCTATGCAGTTGTTATGCTCTGATATTTCAGGAGTGTTTTTCTTTTAACTCAAGCAATTAGTAAGAGAAAGCCAATTCAAAGTGGCTTAAAGAAGGAAAAGATGCATTGTTAACTGGAAATTACAAAGTTGAGATGACTTTAATCACATCTGGCTCAATAGGCACAAAAGATGTTATTAGAGCTCTCTCTGTCTCCATTTCTCGTTTCAGCTTCCTTTTTACATTGGCCACATTTTCATGTCGATTTTCTCTGTGAATGACACTTGGAATCCCTAGTTTTGTATTGTATCAGATTAGCAACTATAGCAAAAAGCAAAGGTACTTCTTTTTCAATAGTTTTAGCAAAATTCTTAGGGCGACTTTTCATTGGGCCACCTTAAGTCATGGGTTCCTCCCTAAATCAGTAGGACAACACTATGGAATGTATTGATTGACCACACTTGCATCATCTAGGACTATGAAATATTACACAGCTAGATGTATTTTATTTGATTTAGCTATATTGTTTAACTCTACATGTTTGTTTTAATGGTAATTCATGTTTAGGTGAGAACAAGCCTAAGCAATTTTAGTATTTCTCCAAGCAAGCAGCTATGGGCAATCAGGCAGGCAGGTAGAGTGGTTGGGGGTGATCAGGTAGGCAGACCAACAGTTAGGGGTGATCAGGTAGGCAGGCAAGTGGTTAGGGGTGATCAGGTAGTCAGGCAAATGGTTAGGGGTGATCAGGTAGGCAGACAGCCCCTCACAGGGCTGGCCCTGCCTCCCAGCAAAGAAAGAGGGAGGCCCAGGCCAGCCAAGCCATTGCACCCCAGCCTGTCACTTGCAGAGGGAGGCCACGGATGGCAGGGGAGGTGGGGCAGCGTTGCACAGATGGCAAGAAGTGGCAGCAGCGGGGGTGGGGCCAGCTGCCTGCAGCCAGGGAAAGGACAGCCCCAATAGGCCCTGATCTCAGGCCAGGCCTAGGGACCTTACCTGAGGGGTCCCAGATTGTGAGAGGGTGCAGGCCGGGCTGAGGGACCCCACTGGACCTCTAGTCTATACTAATAAAAGGGTAATATGCTAATTAGACCAGGAGACCTTCCGGGAGACCTTCTGGACGTCCTTCTGGACAAAGCCATGTGGCGGGGCTGAGGCATAGGCAGTTAGGGGCAATCAGGCTGGGGGGGGGGCAGTTGGGGGCAAGCAGGGTGGTGGGGGGGCAGCTGGGGGAGATAAGGCTAGTGGGGGGGCAGTTGGGGGCAAGCAGTCTGGCAGGGGGGACAGTTAGGGGTGATCAGGCCAAAAGGGAGGGCAGTTAGGGGCGATCAGGCCAGTAAGCAAAGTGGTTAGGGGTGTTCAGGCAGGCAGGCAGGTGAGCGGTTAGGAGCCAGTGGTCCTGGATTATGAGAGAGATGTCTGACTGCTGGCAGTCAGACATTTCCCAAGGGGTTCAAGATTGGAGAAGGTGCAGGCCGGGCTGAGGGACACACACCCCCGTGCACAAATTTCATGTACCAGGCCACTAATAGATATATAAAAGGCTATGATGAGCTCAGGGAACAGTGAATTCTTCAATATTACTGAAATGTAGAGTACATGAGAAGTGCTATAAAATTAAAATGAAAAGGGGTCTCATACCTAATAATGAAGGATGTTGTGCATCATCCAAAGAGTGTTCATCTTATCTGGCAGGCGAATGGCAAAAAAGCACAGAAACATATTTTTAAGCTAAAGATTGGCATTGGTGGATTTTCATTTTACACTAATACTGGTATGCACAATGGAAGATGGTGGGATTAAATATAGGGGGACAAATAATCTAATTTAAGTCTCTAAACACATAAGAGAACATTTTTTATCAAGGAAGTAATATTTACATAAAGGCATTTGTTTAGCCCGGCTAGCATGGCTCAGTCTTTGAGCACCAACCTATGAACCAGGAAATCACAGTTCAATTCCCAGTCAGGGCAAATACCCGGGTTGCAGGCTCAATCCCCAGTGGGGGGCATGCAAAAAACAGCCTATCAATGATTCTCTCTCACCATTGATGTTTCTCCCTTTCCCTCTCTCTCCCTCTCTGAAATCAATAAAAATATATAAAAATAAATAAGTGCTTTTGTTTAGTTTTCCAAAGTCAAAAAGTAATAATCTATCTTTCTATTCAATTAAATGATTTCCAAAATGAGTTAACCATTCTATACTGGAAATAAATTTGAAACATACATGTTAATAGTGAGTGTTTCACAATGTTTCACTATTTTAGCTTACTATTACTGATTATTGATTCCTGTTTGTATTAGAATATTTTATAGCCTCCTTTTATGATTAAGTGTTTTGTTAAGTGTCTGGAGGAGAATTCATTTGTCTTGTGAATCAAATGGTTGAAACTTAAAAGCCTACCAATGGTCCCCCAAAAAATCATTTCATCAGACAGACTCCCTGAACACAAACTCCTTCAAAATAATGCTTTTGTAGTTTTGCTAACCCTCTCTGTTAAATAATTTTCCACTAAGTCTATGTGATTTTTATGTTTTCCCAAAATAGATTTACAAATTGTAAGAAGTAATACCTAGTTATTATAATATGGCACATAAGTTACAGAAATCAAAAACTAATATTGTCTTACACACCTTGATCTTCATTTCTTATGATGATGTCAACAGTAGATATGTAGCCAGTATTTGATATATTTTCCAATTTTCTCAGAAATAACGGCTAAAGTGTCAAAGTTGAAAACAACAGATAGAAACTATCTCCTTTAATTAAAAAAAAAAAGAAAGAAAAGAAAGAAAAAGGAAAGCTGCAACGTGTAGCTGAGTTTGATAATCTGGTCTTTCACCTCAGGTAAACAGATAGCAAGCATTTAAAGCAAAGTGTTTTTATGAACAATGTGTGGCCTTTGATGGGCATACTATAGCTTTTCTCCTCACTTCTCCTTGTGAGAGGGCAGAGAGCTGCTTCCCTACCTTCAAGCCAAGTGGAGAGGGCCCTTAAAGGGACTGGGGGCTCCTCCCAGCAGGAAGGCTTGTCCAAATCACCCCAATAAACTGAAGAAACATTTAGGTCCTCATCATTACACCAGATGGAGCTCAGTGAAAGCCCTAAATCAAGCATGTCAAACTTGCGGCCTGCAGGCTGCATGCAGCCCACAAGGAATGTTTTTGCGGCCCAGCCAATATAACAGTATGTACGAAACATTTTAATAAAAATTTTGTAACTTAATTTTTACAATATCCTGTTATACATAATTATTAATAATGAACTACAACGTTCACTAATGACTGATCACTATAATCATGTTGCATTCATTTTCCTTACGCACCTTACACACAGGTGCACCGTTTCTCTCCACTAATACTAGCAGCGAATATTTTAGCAGCCGACTGCCACATCATTAGTTTCGTACTGACTTGTTTGGTGTGCACAACAGGAAATAGTTCACTTTCAGAGAACAAGAAAAATAGGTTTATTTGTGTTATGCTTATTAATTTGTGCAGTTATTCAGTGTCTAGTAAGTTAATGTTCAAGAAAAAAATATTAATTTTTATTAATATGTTTTATTATTTGCCCTACCTGGTTTTTCTCAGTGGATAGAGCATCGGCCTCTGGACTGAAGGGTCCCAGGTTTGATTCCAGTAAAGGGCACTTGCCTGGGTTGCAGGCTCGATCCCAAGTAAGGGGGTGTGCAGGAGGCAGCCAATCAATGATTCTCTCTGATCATTGATGTTTCTATCTCGCTCTCCCTCTCCCTTCCTCTCTGAAATCAATAAAAATATTTTTAAAAATAAAATAAAATGTTCTATTATTTTTTGTTAACAATTACTCATTTATTTCAGCCCTTTGTATTCAGCATGTCTCTATTGAAATAAACCTATGTTTCTATGAAAATTGAAGCTTTTGTTTTTTTGCAGCCCACATAAACTTAAACCTTATTGGCCCATGTTAGCCTTTGAGTTTGACATGCTTACCCTACGTGAACAAAACATAAATCTCCTGGACTCTGAAAGCATCTAGTACCTGAACATTGAGAAGTTGCCTCTGTCCCTCCTGGTGAGTTCTCAGGCAGAGCAGCTATGGCAGGACTAGGGAAGAGGGCAATAGTGGACGCAGCTGGACTCCCAGCATTTCAAAGTTTACAGGGGCCAAGTGGCGTCTGAGAAATGTAGCCTGGCCTGAGCTACTGTTATTGTGTTAAAATACAATAAAATAGAGACCAGGCTTGAAAATCCCCCAAGCAGATAAAACCATTTAAGCCATTTAAGCAAAATTAAATTAGTTGATTTCATGAACATAAAGTGAAACTTACCGTAGGTTATTTCTTGTAAATGCCTCTGATAACCATAAAAGAAACTTAAGTCATCCTCCAGGATAGTATAAGATGATCAGCTTTAACCAGTGTCCTGCTGTCTGGAAACCCCTGTTGTAATAACTAGTCATCATAAAGGTTTAACAACGTCCTCTCTTTCACTTTGTACACCATCCTGTACCATCAAGCCTTAGAGCTTCATATTGGTTTCAGATTTGAAGACTCCATTTGTGAACGGTTCTTTTGTGCACAATAAACTTGTACTCTGTTCTATTTACTGATCTGATTTTAATTTTGACCAAAATAGCACCCAGGAGAGGGTCTGCTGGTACGGAAACACCAGAAATATGAAGCCATGGACAGAAAAGATGCTGATGCAGAGGTGGTAGGGAGGCCACAAAGGATCAGCAGGGATCGCTTCGCCCGTGTCAGAGAACTGGGCTGTGCTAAGGCAGCTGCAGAACTTGCAAAGAAGCTACGCACATCTGCTCAATGCAAAATCACTGTCAAGCCTCCATAATACACTGTGAATCAAAAAGCAAGACCCAGAAGACTATATTAATGAGTCCCTGTTATGAAATTCAAAATCAAGCAAAATTAAACAACATATTTATTCACCATTCATATACGTATATGTGATAACTTTTTTAAAAAAGGGGGGGAATGGCAAGCATAAAATTTAATATAGTTATCAGCTGTAGAAAAGAGGCAGGGGACAAACTAGAGGAGGACCACATAGGTAGAACTAAGTTAATATTATTGCTTAAGTTTTGGCTTCGGTGGTAAGTTTAAGGGTACTCATTATATTATTGACAATAAATAAATACATGATCAAATGAATAAAAGTCCTTGCGCAGGCCAATTATTTAATATATCATAAACCAAGGATTATGATTAACCTGTTTCTGCTCACTAGAGATCCATATTAATAGTTGTCAATTATCCTAGATGTATTATAGCAGATGATGTTAATAAACTTTTATATCTATGCCAGTCTGTACATTGAGACCTTCAGGTTATGTGCTGCCCACCAGCTGCCTCTCAGTCAGCCTTTACCTCAGCTTATGCTGCTGTGAACTCATTAATTTGCCATTTGGTGAATCATACGTGTTAAATGACTCTTCCTTCAAACCAGTCTTGACTGCTATAAATTTTCCAGAGATTTCTTAAAAATCCTTCATTGGTTTCCATATTTCTTTGATCATTTATTCACATTTTGGAAGGTGGAGCAAGTGGAAACCACAGACTAAAATTACCATGTTTGTAGCAGAAGTCATCTCAATGCAAGTCTTATTCACTTCAAAGTTTTATTTTTCATCAATGCCTAATTGAATAGATCCAAGAACTAAATCAGTTATTTTTGAATTCTTATTGAATAGAAGTAAGTTCCCTTTCTTCTTTGAGTTTTCTTCCTTCTTTGGGTTAATCCATTTCAAAGAGGTTTTTGAGCGGAAGAGCTGAAATACTCCTCCGCCATTACTGTTGCCTATTCCACATCCCTGTAAGTTATAGACGGTTAGCAGGCATCCACTAGGTTCTTCTCCAATTACATGCCCTGCTTTGGGGTGGGCAAGGGAAGTAGTGTCATCAATCTATGCTCTTGTTTGCACTCAATTTGAGCCCTAGTATTAATATATGAGGAAACCTTCAAATTACACTCACAAAGGGCTCCAGACTAGCTGTTCCCTCTGGCAGGTGCGTAGTTGCTCCCAGGTATCTGTTTGTCTAACTCCTCCTCCTCTTTTAAGTCTCTGCTCCATTTTCATCTTCTCAATGAAGTCTATCCTGCCTCACTATTCATACCACAAATTGCCTTCTCATTCCCAAGACTCATAACACTACTTTATCCTGATTTTTTCTTTTGCCAAAGGACTTAATCACGCTCTAATATCTTTATGTTTACCATTATTTTCTGAACCCTCCAATTAAAGTGTAAGCTGCATAAAGGCAGGGATCTTTGTATCTTTTATTTACTGATATAATGCTAGCATTTCGAGATCTATCTCTCCTCTAGTAAGCACTGAATAACTCAGAGCAGAATAAATATATGAAGATTGCAACATATTCATGGCAGCTTTCCCACTTTCCAGTGATGCTTATTTTCCTTTTAATATGTTATGGTATATGCTCCTTTCAATCGGACTCTGGAGTGGGCGAATTATATCTTCTTAATAGAAGAGTTTCCATTGCCAAGTAACCAAAAAGATTTTACATTGCCATCTTACCAAAATGCCTTGTAATTTTATCATTTCTAAGTAAACCTAAATGATCTACATGCCTCATAGGTGCCTTCCCTTCCCATTGGAAAGGCACAGGTTAAGCAAATTTATTATAAAAATAGTATGTCATCTTGTTAACATGGAAACAGAGCAAGAGATGTAAGTTAGAGGACTTTAATTGCCTGTGGCATCAAATAACTTTAGCCTGATGCAGCAAGTCTTCCTCAAGGAGAGACACACAAATAAGTATTTGTGCTGGCTCGTTAGGGAAACCTCTTCCAGGCAGAAGAGTGCAAATATAATGTGATTTTTCTGCTCGTGAGACCCGGCATTTGTAAATTTCTTGCAGACCCCCTTACCCTGTTACCACAGAGCCTTGCTCAGTTAAGATGGCATTGCAGGCATGCATCCTAGGGTGTGCAGACAGGAGATCTTGATTAAAGTTTTCATATTTTCTGAAGTCTTGGATAACAGAGTTATAGGCAACCTCATGCATTGTGTCATTTCTACAGCAGGATGATCTCATGTGTTCCATTTGTATTCTCCCCCAATGTTATTTTTAAAGGGTAATTTTATCTTTCATTTGGAAAAGACATCATGCCATTATATTCATATTCTGATGACATTTACCTACCTTGTAGGGCGGGTTCAAGGGTCACATCACCTAACTGGTGAGAAGTGCTCTAAAAATTGTCATCCAAGTATAACATGACATTTTACTTTTGGGTTATTGGTAGCACTCTTCTATAAGAGGAGTTTCCTACCCACCATATAACTTGGCGCATGTTTGAAGAGTCTTATTTTATTAGGTCATACCAAATTCCTTATCATCTACTTGAATACCTTCCATAAACAAAATTAAATAACAGTGCATACCACTTTGAGCAAATCATTAAATTTAAAGCATAAGAAATATAGATGCTCCTCAACTTACGATGGGGTTATGTACTAATAAACCTATTGTAAGTTGAAAATCGACATGCTTTCACTGCATGTAGCCTACCAAACATCATAGCTTAGCCTCGCCTACCTTAAAGGAGCTCAGAACACTTACGTTAACTTTCTGTTGGGCAAAATGATTTCACTGCTGCCACCCAGCATCATGAGAGAGTGTCAGTCCACACATCTCTAGCCCAGAAAAATAGCAAAATTTAAAGGATGGTTCCCACTGAATGTGTATAGCTTCACACCATTGTGAAGTCAAAAATCTTAAGTGAAATTATTGCAAATCAGGGACTGTCTGTATTTTATATTAAATTAGATTTTTATTTTATGATAATCCATGTATCTAAGATTAAGCTAAAATTTTTCTGAACAGAAGTATTAACATTAGCAGCTCTTAAACTTTCCCCTTTTTAAAACCCAAGAGCTGTCCAAATTAGTTTTAATTTCTTGTTACTAACACAAGTTGAATAAATAGTCCTATATTTGTAATGATTTTTATAGCATTTATGGCTTCCCATTGTGCTTATTGTAGCATTCAGATCTCAGCTAACCTAAAGATGAGCTAGGTATGGGGCAAAAAAATAAAAATAACTAGTTATATGTGTAAATTTATGGATCAACTTTTCATGGATAATAAAGACTTTAAAGTAATAAAATCCTGCAATGATAAAATGCAGAATTTTATTCTTGTTTAGGGAATTGAAACCCCCAAGGCTTTCTAAAGTAAGGGCATTGAAAATTTTCCAAGTGGTTAAAAAGTACCTTGAGAAATTAAGAATCACTTATGAAATTGAGTATTAAGATCTTTATCTAAAGTGGCAAAAGTGATAAAAGCATAATATTTCTCCAAAGCTGGAAATGTGTAAAAATGATTAAAAGTATTTAACAAATTACTTTTGCAATACAAACTATGGACCTCAACAACATAACCTCAGGTATAAAAAGTGTCATGAGCAATATTACCTCTACCTTAGTGAATAAGCTGACATCAAAGATGCCTCGAAGGTTTAGCTGCTGTGCTGTGTTGCTGCTTTAGGTCAAAAAGCTTGAACCTCTTGCTTTCAGATATTCTGAAGTGTGAAGACATTAATAAAAATGTAGGAATTTATTCTCAAGATGTTCCCCACCAAACCTCATGAGAAATGTTATGCACAAGTATAAATGCTTCCTGCTAATAAAGTTGTGGATACAACTTTTCTTATTATCATAATGTATTATAGCTGGCTTCACGTGTGGCATCATGTACCTGTGGGCACATCTGTATGCAGAGTGTTAGAAGGGTCTGCCCCAAGTTCTGAGAGCTGCATCAGGCCATTATTTCTGACCTGAGTGGAGTGGTAGGAGGTAAAGCATGCCCAAGGAAAAACCAATTTAACTACCTTCTGTTGCCTTTCAGATAAATAAAAGACCTGGGTTGCTGAGAGTGAATGTCCTATAAGTACCTCCTAAAAATTATAAATAACATTCTGTACGTGAACAGGGCATACCTGGAAAATACAGTTGCCTGAATGGAATGTCTAGCTTTAGACATGTAGGAACGAGTCATATGTGATTGCGTGATAGGGGGTGGCTTATTTAAACTCAAAATTCCTAGGGAAAAAAGGCATCTTTTGAGTGACATCACTGAATCATTTTTCTTGGTCTGCTTAGTTTGATTTGCTTCCATGTAATTCTAGCCTTAAATTTAAAGTGAAGAAGTAAGGTTCTCTGATGATATAGAGTAAAATTGGGTTTTAAGGAATTAGAAATAAGAAATATCTGCCCCCGATAAACCTAAGGCTAAAAGGTCAGTCTGGAGAAATGGATAAACGGATTTAATCCCATTTCTACAATAATTAGTTGTTTAAAAAACAGGTTACTGAAATGAACTTTGCCAATCCCCACATATGCTAAAATAAGATAAAGTATGAAAAGAATCCAAAACTCGAAATACAAGGTTCTTTTTTTTAATTCCTCAAATGTTTTGCATCTCCATACTGATATCCTTTCCTCTTAATTTTTTTCCTATAGCCAACAAAGGTACATTGATATCGAATTCATTAAATATATAGATTTTATTGATTTTTACAGAGAGGAAGGGAGAGGGATAGAGAGTTAGAAACATCGATGAGAGAGAAACATCGATCGGCTGCCTCCTGCACACCTCCTACTGGGGATGTGCCTGCAACCAAGGTACATGCCCTTGACCGGAATCGAACCTGGGACCCTTCAGTCCGCAGGCCGACACTCTATCCACTGAACCAAACCAGTCAGGGCGATATTGAATTCATTAAAGGATTTTATAATATATCATGAATTGTTTAGAAAGACCAGAAAACCAAAAATTAAAATGTGTTTCTGACCATTACATTACTTTCTCTAGAAGGGTAAGATGCTGGCAGAATGAAGTTTTTAGGAAAACGAACCTCCTTTTGCTCACCAGGCTTCAGCCTTTGCTTATAAGTTGCTTGGGGCCTTCTGAGTAAATGTGAGACATGACAGGAAGAGGGAGGGAATCCAATAAGAAAGAGCACTGCGCTCAGGGACAAAGTGGGGGCAGTGGCCCTCTGAGAAGATTTTCACTTTCTAAGGAGTTGGGGAGTGAAAGTAAAGTTGTTGAAAAACAAGCCCATTTGCCAGAGACCTTCCCTTCCTGCTGCCTAAAGATACGGCAGTGAGACACGCCAGGCATATTTCTTATGACAGAATACAGGATTAGGTACTGGTTATAGATAGCTGTAAGCGCTCTGATGTCTGTGTTATCCCCAAAACACTAGCGTGCCAGGCAGCAGACTTTCATTACCAATTGTACTTTGTAAGCCCAGCTTCAATAATCTCGCTGGGATCATTGATTTCTACCAGTACCCCTGAGTCTGTTATGCTGCTACAGACAGCCCACCTGTCCACTTTTCTTTCTTTGCCATCAATTTTTAAAATGCATTGATATCAACTACTTCATCATTCTTTGTCAATTCAGCAAGTTTTAAACTTAACATTCAGGACAGAAAAATCTCTTTTCTACTTATAACAGAAAGCACTGAATTATTTTGTATTGATTGAAAGTGTTTTTCTTTTCTTCCATGGAGCCATCACAACGAAACTACCTTTTGTATAGCAATGTACAGTAATTTTTTTTAAAGGAGACATCATTGCACAATACAAGTGCACAGAGGGGTGGAGCTGGAAACACTTGTATTTGTGTCCCTGACCTGTCTCTCGGTAGTTGTTACTCATTATTCTGTCTCCATAGCCACTTCATTAAAAATGGAGATATTGATCCAAATGATTTTCAAGACAGTCACAACGTAAAATGAGGGCAGATGAAAAGGTTTTGCAAATAAATTGAAACATTGTTTTGAAATGCAACTTGTTTAATTATATCTAGTTCATCTTTAAGATAATCCTATTGATTCACTAACACTGTATACTAATACAGGCCAAACACGTCATCCTTAACTTTAAAGACTGATCTAAATGCAGCCAACTAAAGTACATACCCATAATTTCAAATTATGTGAGGAAGGTGTTTTCTACATCTCACCAATGGTGGAGATAGGCTTTGTGTCCAGGTCTTCCAAAGCCAAGATATTTGGTTTTTTTCCCCCACTTAGAGCATTGCACCTCCCCAGAGATGCTGTTTTACACAGGGGTGGAACAGAAGCAAAACCAATGTTGAGGGCAAAGACCTGCTAGTCTCCAGGTCCAAACACAGGCAAAAGAGGTTAGAAACTCTAACTTTGTGTACTGATAAGGGTGGAAAAGTCCCCGTGTTTGGTGCAAAACTGCAAAATCTCATTACATGATGCTAAGGAAAGAGGTAAAATTCTCTCATGTGAGCCTACAGAAAACTAGGAAGAAGCAGGAGTGGCCTTACCTTTGTAACTGAGCCAAGCTGACCACAGCCCACCGACTCCTGAACTGAGCCAGTAATGCCAGGTTTGGGTTTAGTGGGCCTCCGGAGGTGATATTCAAACCCAAAAATCATTGGCTGGAGTAGTTCCATTTCCACTAAATGATGAGAAATTTTTAAATAGTGTTGGTCTCACCCTAACAACCAGGAAAAGCTCAACAATCTACAAAATCCTATCTATTCTTGAACTCCTGAAATAGATGAGATCTCAAGACAACCAAGTGGCCTAAAATCGAGGGAGAGGCCAATTCCTCCAAAGAGGCAGAGAGCAGTGGCTTCCCTGCTGCAAACCGTAAGGGAGAGGAGTCAAGTCAAGCACCACACAACCAGAAAAGAATATTTTGGCTAAAAATGTTTAACAAATTGCTGAAGTTTGATGCTTGGCAGGGACATTGAGAAATTGAAGTCAGTGCTGCCTTGAAGGAATTGATAGTAACAATAAAAATTAAAAAACAGCTTCTAACTAGATTGACTCACCCCATGTACAAAAGACCTACCAAAAGAAGTATGCCCATTTCCATGCATAAATACTATGTATTTTAAAATCTACGGTTCTGCACTCAATGACAGGAGTTCAATAAAAAAAACATGAGGAAAAGAAGCAAGAAAAATAGCTTGTTGTCAAAAGGCAAAGCGATCAATAGGACCAGACTAAAAAAATGACCCAGTTACAGGAACTATCAGAGAAGAAATTCAAATTAGCTCTGACTAACATGGTAAAAAAAATTTTGGAAAAGGTGAATTGTCATTACATGCACATATGGGGAGTTTCAGCAGAGATAGAGAACCCATTGGAAAGAAACAAATGGATATCCTAAAGATAAAAAGCATAGTAATAGAGGAGAAAATGCCTTTGAAGGACTCCTCAGTGGACTAGATGTAGCCTGAGGAAAAAAATAATGAATATAAAGAAAAGGTGTAGAAATAACCAAAACTGAATCACAAAGAGTTAAAAACAACAACAATAAATAATCTAAGAGCTGTGGAACAACATCAAATAGTTTAACAAACATTTACTTGGAATCCCAAAAAGAGAAGAGAGCAAGAACAAGGAAGTAGACATTTAAATTATTAATAAAAGAAATGAAACTACAGATCCAATAACTCAGAGAATCACCAAACAAAATAGGTACTCACTCCAAAAACACATCTAAGCATATCATATTCTTTATCTGTTGAAACAAAAGATAAAGAGAATATCTTGAAGGCAGCTCAAACAAATAAAAAGAACAATATTGCATACAGAAGAACAAGAATAAGAATTATTGTGTCAGAAATTATGTAAGCCAGAAGACAGTGGAATTACATATTTAAAGGTTTGAAAAAAAGAAGATAACTTACCAACCCAGAATCTTATAGAGCAAAAATATCATACAAAAATAAAGGTTAAATAAAAATATTTTTAAACAAACAAAAGCAAAACTAACAGACCTCCAATATAAGATATGTAAAAAGAAATTCTTTAACAGAAAAAAACATATAACACAGAAACTAAGATATTAAAAAATTAGTATCTCTAACCCTAGCCAGTTTTGTTCAGTGGATAGAGCGTCAGCCTATGGACCAAAGGGTACCGAGTTTGAGTTCGATTCCGGTCAAGGGCATGTACCTTGATTGCAGGCTCCTCCCCAGCCTGGGCCCTGGTCTGGGCTTGTGCAGGAGGCAACCAATCCATGTGTTTCTCTCACATCAATGTTTCTCTCTGTCTTCTCCTCTCCCTAAAAATCAATAGAAAAACATCCTTGGGTGAGGATTAACAAAAGAAAAAAAATTAGTATCTCTAGAAAATAATAAAATGAAGATACATTAAAGTATATTTTTTATTGAAATAGTATAAGGCAAAAATAATACCAAAGTAATTTGGTTTTATAGCATATGTTAAAGTAAAAAGTAGATAATAAGAGAAGATTAGATAGGAGGGAGGAATTGGAAATGTATTGTGTTAAGTTTTTATACCATTTATTAAGTAGTTTGATATTATTTGAAGGCAAATGGTGATTAATTAGAGATGAATGTTATAACCCCTTTTCTCTTTTTAAAATATATCTTTATTGATTTCAGAGAGAAAGGGAGAGGGAGAGAGAGATAGAAACATCAATGATGGGAGAGAACCATTGATCAGCTGCCCCCTGCAAGTCCCACACTGGGGATCGAGCCTGTAACCTTGGCACATGCCCTTTCCAGGAATCGAACCATGACTTCCAGGTTCATTGGTCGATGCTCAACCACTGAGCCACACTGACCAGGGGCATAAACCCTGTTCTTTAAAGAGGCCACACAATTCAGAAAAGAGAAATTAATTTAATCCCATTGTTTTCAGCTCCACCCATTGACCCTGCTTCTTGTTATGCAGAAATTCTCTTAACTGTAACTCCTTCTGTAGAATTTCTCTTTGGAAAGAAGTAGGCAGCAACATAGCATAGTCATTAAGAGAATGGAGAGAGACTGACTGGGTTTGAACCATAGCTCATCACTAACTATATGGGTGACCTTGAGTAAGTTAATCTTTCTGGGCCTCAGGTTCCTTACCTGTAAAGGATAGTGTTGATACCCTTAGGTTTATTAAATAAATAAAAATATGTTTGTAGGGCACCAAGAGTAGGGCCTAGCACATAGTGAGTATGAGTACCATGGTCAGTGGTACATAAATTACTCCTTAGACAAACTTTCAAGTAGTCCCCCAGTTTTCTGGCCCAGATCTCACTCTTCTCTTCCAAAGGCAGGGTGCTGCCATGCACAGAGCTTACTGGAAATGCTCACTTTCATTTTTCAGGGCTGGTATTTGTTTATCTAATTGATACTCAACCTCAATTTCTGGTCAGAGCACATTCTGTACAGATGTTAAAATTTTGAAAACCATCCTTAGGCAAACCCCTCTTTAGGCTCTTAAGTTTTATCTTTTATTCTTTTTTTTTCTTAGATTCCTAGGTTCAGCTACCTCTTCTTTATCTGGTTTTTGTCTTCCAACGTTTTTAGAAGTATTTCATGTGCAGGTCTCTCCCCCATTCTCATTGTCCATTATGAATCAACAAAATTTTCATTCATGGGCTTTCAATTTAGTAGTGATTTTTCAATTTAGTATTAGTGATTAAATATTTAATCAGAAATCAGTATGTCTTGTTGTTTTTCCTTTTCAAAAGCTTCTCAAGATCAAATAGGAGAAATGGGATTTGTTTGTTGAGACATGCACATGGTATATGTGTTCTCACATGTATGTATATGTCAGCTGCAAACTCTTAGGACTTCAGGGGATGGGATATGTATCAGGGATGAGGTGACTGTAGCGATGAGTTCACTGGCCTCCAAAACTCTTTTCCTCTCCTCAAATAGAAATGCTCCTCTTTTATTGGGTTTATATATTGCTTTTCCACTTAAGATTATATTTGAAGGGAAAGTTATTTGATGGAATCACTAGTGTTAAGCTTCATGGTTACCAAAAGAACAAAAATAATATAAAAATATGATTGTGAGCAAAGGTAGTAATGGTACATTTCCTGAGGATATAGGAAATATATACAGGGTTCAGTCATGTGGGAAATACACTGGTGGTCCCCAGAGTACAAACTACTTGCTTGATGTAATTGGACACTTGAGTGGACACAAGTTCAAACCTATTAATCCCCTACAGTTGATATTTCAGGTTGAATACGTAAACATATGGAGTGAGCAATCTGGGAAAGAGGCAGGGTGTAAGGGGGGAGAAGGTTGAGTGTATGCTACCCTTCACAAGAGAAAGGGAGACCAGAAGGCTATTTGAAACTATCCTGCTCCCATTAAGAAACCTAACAGTGGTTCTCAACCTTCCTAATGCCACAACCCTTTAATACAGTTCCTCATGTTGTGGTGACCCCCAACCATAAAATTATTTTCGTTGCTACTTCATAACTGTAATTTTGCTACTGTTATGAGTCGTAATGTAAATATCTGATATGCAGGATGTATTTTCAGGGGTCGCGACCCACAGGTTGAGAACCGCTGGAAAGAACTGGTAAAAAGTCTTTAAACTATTGTCACGTTGACATACTTATATTTTGAATGTGTTATATCCAGTCTATCTTCTCAGTAAAACTTTTTATTAAAAACCTTCTGGCAGCCAGTTCGAAGAATGTGGCATGACACAGTAGGTAGTGGTACACAATAAAGAAGAAGAGACGGCCTGCCCTAACTGGTTTGGCTCAGTGGGTAGAGTGTCAGCCTGCGTACTGAAGGGTCCTGGGTTCAATTCTGATCAAGGGCACACGCCAGGTTGTGGGCTCAATCCCCAATAGGGGGCGTGCAGGAGGCAGCTGATCAATGATTTTCTCTCATCATTGATGTTTCTATCTCTCTCTCCCTCTCCCTTTCTCTCTGAAATCAATAAATATATATTTTCCAAAAAAAAGAGGAAGGAGAAGAAGGAGAAAAAGAGACAATAGACTTAGGCACTGATGCCTGTAGTAGGAAAGAGAAGGGGAGCCCTGCATGCTTGGTCTTGGCGAGCTCTCAGAAATACCTCCAGTTCAGGAACTCTGAGTTGTACAATTCTTCTGCAGAAGCTCACCCTTCCTGAGGATGAGGTACAGCTTTCTCTATGATATTAGTAAAAATAAAACAGCTAAGGCACATGATCAGTAGATAGTATTAAAGTGCTTAAAAATACACGTTTTTATTCCACTCTCTTCCTGAAAATATTGAATCAGCTTTGAATAGCAATGTGTGTAGGTCAGCAGATGCTCCCTCGATTTTAATGGATTCATTTGAAAGAGCAAAGTGCACCGGATCTGAAATTAATTTAGCATATCATTTGTCTTTCATTCTGAATTCCCCCAAGGAAGAGAAGTAAACAATACTTTGGACCTGCTGATTCTGATTCGATCCAAATTTTAAAAGCCCTTTCTCATGGTTTATCATGTGGCTGCTTCTATTACTCTGTAGCAAGAGAAAAGAAAAGACAGATCACAGGTAATGTCACTGACAGGTTGCTGATGTACTTCCCACATTTTCACTGTTAAAAAAACAAAAATAAAAAGGAAATATGAAAATTTGCATGGTAGGGAAAGGTAAGATTACAATAAAAATTATTTTAGTCAAGTGTTTTTCAAACTAACATTCACACTCCAACTGTGGATTATAAAATCAATTTAGTGGCTAGCAACCAGAAATTTTGTTTTAATAAAGTAGAATCAAATTAAGTCAAACCAAATAGCATCTAAAATAGAGTAGAATAATAATGCATCTTAAATGTATAGAGTTGTATCAATTAAAACATTTGTTTCCTTGTGAGCATGTTTTATGAATGTGTGTGTGTTGCATCAAAGTGTAAATGTGTTGTAAATAATAAAGTTGTTGGGAAAAAAGCTTCAGAGTAATTATCCCTAAATTGAAGTATAGCTGAGGTGGATTAGTGAAAATTATAGATGAATTAATGTATAGAACTCTGAAATAACATGATCAGAAAGGAAAGGGATTGGCAAAGATTTCTGCTTTTTCCTTTGATGAGTAAGAAGTTTTCCACTGGATTGCAATATCCACAGAAACATCTCATTATTTTGAAATGACAAAAAAAAAGGAAATCATATTTGTGATTTTTCCAGAAGATCCCTGGGAAATCACAAAGATATTTTTGCATGTAATAGATATCCTAAAATCTTAATTTTATCGTTTTCTAAATTTAGAGTTTGATTTTTGGGAATGCAAAATTAGAAGCACTTTCATGGATTCGTGCACCTTCCTGACTTAGAATTGTAGGTGACTGAGGAACTACTTGATTACCTATTTAATCCAACTGATATAAAATATGTAAAAACAAACATAACAGGCGGCACTATTGTAAAGTATCTTAGCTCCTTCCTAACTGAAAAACCTTAGTTATTTGTCCTTCCTTGTATTATTTTTCCTTCCTTGACTTTCAAGGACATAACAACAATAACATAAAGCACAGAAAATTACTTTAATAAGAAACAGAATCTCTTTTATATAGGCAGATTACACAAAAGGTAAAGAACACCTATCCGTATCACAAGTTAAGACTTTGATTAGCATACCAAGGAAGCCAGCTTATCAAAAATTAAGCAAATATTGCTAAAATTTTAATGTATTCTGTGGCTTACTTGCATACTCAGGTATTCTGAATCAAGGCAAATGAAATTCACTTCCAAATTGTCCTTCACTTTGTTCTTTTGTTGGAACAGATTGACATTTCATTTTAGAACAGCAATTCTCTTTCAGTGGGTCTGCAAGATCAAAACTATTTGCACTACAACATGGCGTGTTATTTGCCTTTTTGTACTCCTTTGCTCCGGAGTGTATGGCAGAGGTTCCTAGAGGCTACATAACATGTGATATCCCAGAAGACCGAATACAGAAGCAGATATAGAACCCAGCTGTCTTCTGTTAAGTAAGACATTTAAGAGATTTTTTTTAAATGCCATGCTAATCACATTTTTTTTTTTTTTTTGCTTTGGGAAAGAGTTATTTCTTCATAACACAAGTAACTTTTGTTAACACAAAATGAATTCATCTTGTTTTTTTTACTTAATTGCTAAATGTTTTTCTCAATTTTAATTTTTGACAGTGCAATTTTGGTAGTTATAATTCACACTAAACCCCACATAAAAGAAAAAAATTAAGGGGTCTCAATAATATTTAAGCATGTAAAGGAGCCCAGAGACCAAAAAGTTCGGGAGCTGCCGCTTTAGGGAAAAACTCTTTTCCTTGCGGGGTGGGGAGGAGGCATGCACAATTAAATTTCTCTGTCATGAATCCTCTTTGTCTCAACTGTTCATATTCAGTATAACTTTTACCCAAAGTCACTGACTTCTATTTTACAGAGAAAATTGGAGGGTTGGTAATTGAGAACTGTCTATCAAACACAAGCATTTTAAGACTTGTGAAGTTCATGACAACAACACACTTTCTATACCCCAACCCACATTCTTTGTATACCTTCTTTTAGTGGAAAATAATGAACATATTCAAGAGGACCCCAAAATAGCCTTTCTGCAGTATATGAAAATAAGAAGCAAAAGTATATAATCTTAAAACAACTCTTAGGAATCAATGTTTGTTATTCTGTTTTACTTAGAAGAAAGTATCTGGGTATATAATTTTATTTGTTATTTATAGGAAGATGAGTCAAAAAGAAAGATTTTTCTCTGGAAAATCCGATTAGCAAATTAAATAAAATATGAATTACCAAGTAAGAAATAACTCTAAGAACAGATAAGAACTTTTGTTTTCATGATGCTACTATTTGATTCTCTTTTCCAAAAATATTAAAAAGCTGTGCAAAATTGTCAACATGGTAGAAAAATATGCATTACTATAGTTTACCCAAAAAAGAGAAAAGACCAGTAAGGAAAATATTAAGAACTATTGTTCCGCTTATTTCTGCATTCATTGGTTGCTTCTTATATGTCCCCTGACCAGAGATCAAACCTGCAACCTTGGTGTATCAGGATGACGCTCTAACCAACTGAGCTACCTGGCCAGAACCACATTCTACATTCTTTCAACTACTGTATTATTACCAGGCATCGAATCTAACCTGTTTTTGTGAACCAAATGTTGACATGAACTAACTTTAACCATATGGAGAACATTGTGGATACTCTCAGTAAATTTTGAATTTTCTAATGATTAAAAGAATGAAGTATTTGTGTGTATTGGGGTTTGTTTTTAGGAGACATTTAATGAATTTGTTTCTCCATTTGGATAGCCCTACTATTTTACCAACATTTTCCATAAATCCCATATTTCCAGGAATTACAAAGGAGAAGAAAAACCCATCTCAATGGATCATTGATTTTCACTTTGTCCCATTCATCCCAAATATATCTACCACATACAATGTCAGTTAATATATTTCAATATTTAATAGCTTTTTGAAGTCTCTGGTGTATATACACATTCTATTAAAACCCTGTAGCATATTAACTTTCTCCAATCACTCATTTGGGCTTTATTCTTGCCAAATGTTAATGTGACATCTGCTGTACCTAATTCCAGTAAATATCAGGAACTTTTATGCATACAAACGGTTTATCACACATAACCCATCCATTTTTTCCTGAGACATGTCACTTATGCAAATAGCTTAGTGTTTTTATTTGTTAAGATTTATGTCAAATGAAAACTAAACACTTTAATTCAAAGGTCTTGGACTTTCAATCCAGATGTTTATAATCTCTTGTGCTATTTACTGACCTTGCCAAATTAAGGCTGTAAATCAATTCTCTGCATTCAGAAATTCAGAGTAAAGAAATGGAATTACTATCAAAGGCTGATAATAAAGGGTATTATATTTTCATAAAATAAGGAAGCAATATAAATTCAATCTGGAAGGAGCAAAATGTAATAAAAAAGCAAGATCTTCCTTTTAAATCATAATGGATATGTAATAACAAGTAGGCTATTATGCTTAGTTTAATGAATTTATGTACTTCAATTGGTTCAACAAAAAATCATGTTATATAATATTAGAATTTAATTATATATTGTAAAACTCTTTCTTTGTTTTCTACCTTAAGAGAATGTATTTATTTCTTATTTTCATTCAACTGTTTTTCCACTTGCTGGTTCATCAAGCAAATATTTTTTGTCACTTCTGTAAACCTCTAATCTAAAATCGACCTCTCTTCTTTCACAGCATGATGGGCCTCTTACTCATAGAAAGTGTAACATTTGTATATTTGTGGAGTGGTTTGGTTAATTTTCTGAAAATTTTAGAGCTAACTTTTCTGATAGATCATGGAGGGCACACTCTGTTTTATTATATTCAGACATGCAAATTAAATCTCAGATCACATTTTTTATTTTCACCTTTTCTGTATTTCCATGAGGAATATCTGGCATTTCATTTCATTTTGTCTCATTAATAGCAATGAGTCAATGAGAGAGAACTGGATTTTCAGTTGTTCATTACTGTTAGTGGTAACATTGAGAGAGGGCATTTTCCATGCCTAATGATAGCAGCGTGCTTATTTTTGGATAGCATGATTTCAGGTGTTTATAAAAGAAAGCTTCTTGGAAGAATAACTTTGTCAGATTAATCTTAAAATTCCTTCCCAGTAAACTGTTGGATGTCTCCTAGCCCCCCAAATCAGAATTAAACACAGTGTGCTCTATAGCATTTGGTTTTTTCTCAGTGCACTTTTTGGTCTAACTTTATTACAGTTCCTCATGACATGAATACCTCACCCATTAGATTATAAACTACCACCACACTGCAGTAAGTAGATAAAATAAATAATTTTAAATGAATGGAAAATAAGCTTAATAAGAAATATATAGTGTTTTACAAATACCTATGGGGGGGAATGCAATCTATATAGAGATTATTTGTCTTACCATCCTAACATATGCACATAGTTAGTTGGAGCATAAAGGGATACAGTACACGATGGAATTAGGAGATGATATTGACCCTCAGAGACATATAAAAAAGTTAATGCACAACTAGAATATTAAACATCAGATTATGAATCTTGTTCTCCCTAAGCGGATATGAAGCAAACCACCAAGGGATGATAACAGAAACATTAAACATAATGATGTTCAGGAGCAAGAGCATATGAAACAAAGCCATGAGTAATTGCTTTAGACTAGAAGCTATGCTGTCTTTTTAAACTGATTATCAGCAAATGAGTACCCAGGGGAGAACACTTTGGAGTCATGGGATCAATAATGGCTAGGAGGGTCTAGAACCCATAAAAAAATCAGTCACCAAGATTTGAATCAATATGATCAACCCCCACTGCCTCCTAGGGTCTCTAAATAACAGGGACTTTCCAAAAACACTTTATTGCCCCTTTAATATACTGTATGGTAATTAGTGAACATGTGACTGAGAAATTTTTCAAAATTATGAGCTGAAGGTTCTAGTCTTTTTCTACAAGTACATATGGGTAGAAAACCAAGGACCATTTGCTATCAAGGTCACTTGGAGTCCCTGTCTGTTGCACTTGTAGGTATGGTGTGGCTAGACTGCAAACGTGTGTTGATATTACCCAATACTTTTTAGAAGAACAAATCTAAAATAATAAAAGCATAATGCTAATTAGACCGGATGACCTTCTGGTTGAAGCCAGAGTTAGAGGGAAGGTGGGTCTGGGTGCCAGAGGGAAGTTGGTGCTGGCAGCCAGGGGAAGGAAGGCCTACTCTTGCACAAATTTCATGCAATCTATACAAATAAAAGGGTAATATGCTAATTAGACTGAGTCGACTGGACATGTTCCGGACATCCGACTTCCTTCTGGACAATGCCACAGTGGTGGGGGCCGAGGCAAAGGAAGTTAGGGGTGATCAGGCCAGCAGGGGAGCAGTTAGGGGCTGCCAAACCGGCAGGTGAGCAGTTAAGAGGTGGCCAGGCCAGCAGGGGGAGTTAGGGGACAACTAGGCTGGCAAGGGGGCAGTTAAGAGGCGACCAGGCCGGCAGGGGCGGGGGCAGTTAGGGGATGGCCAGGCCTGCAAGGGGGCAGTTAGGGGGCGACCAAGCTGGCAGGGGGGCAGTTAGGGGGCAACCAGGCCAGCAGGGGACTAGTTAGGGGGCAATCAGGCCAGCAAGCAAAGGCAGTTAAGGATGATCAGGCAGGTAAGTAGAGTGGTTAGGGGCAATCAGGCAGGCAGGTGAGCAGTTAGGAGCCAGTAGTCCTGGATTGCGGGAGGGTCCCAGATTGGAGAGGGTGCAGGCCAGGCTGAGCCCCCCACCCCATGCATGATTAATTAGCCCAATTAAGGAACGCTTCTTCAAGTTTGAAGGTGGACCCTCTCTCAGTGGATGAAATTGGAAAACTGTTTTTACACAATTAATATTAGTTGGATGACTCTTGCAGTGCTTTTATTCCCAGAAAGCATTTGCAGTTGTAGTTGATGAATGAGACTTCCCTTCTCCCCCACTTCACCCTTCAAGTACAAGGAAGTAAAGTTGTCCCATAAGAATAAAACAAAATATCAAAACAATCAATCAGAGCACAACTATGCCACTTTAAAACTTGGTAGCAAATTTAAAGGTTTGTGATGGAGAATGGGGAGAAGTTAGCATTAATAGCATAAATAAAGAAGTTATAGAGGCAAACTTTGACATTGGTCACCTTTTTTTCTCTCTCTAAATGTCTGTACTAATATCCTGAGCCACTTTCAAATCTATTACAATTATGGGATGGACACATTGTATATCTAGTGTGATGTCATTAAGCCAACATCTCAAATAGATAAATAGCCATATTTGACCTGAAAAATATGTTTTATTTGGCCAATGCAGTTTTAAAAATTGAACTTAGGTTTACAAAATTAGATTTTCCCCCTACATCTAAATTTTAGGCTTTTCTTGAAAAATAAGGTCTGACAACACTAGGACAGGACTTCTCCATGGTATGACACCATTCGTAGGAGTATCTTCAGAGTGGCTGACTCCTTGAGATGGTGTGTATACTTCTAGTTTGCAAATCCCCAACATTGATGCACAAGGCCAACTTTGCTCATTTATATTATCCAGTTGGCAATTAAACATTGAATTTCAAATGCCTCAAACCAGTCGAACTCCCAGAGGCTTTTGTATGGTTCCTACCAACAAGGACAAATTATCAGCATTAATTTTTAATTTTATAAGTTTTAATTTTAATTCAAGTGTATAATGGATAATCATTGTCAGTAATCTTTTTGTGGGCCAGTAATTTACAAGAAAGCAAACTGACAAATAATTGTGTATTCAAACCTAGTATCTCTTAAATGCAAAATTTAATATTTGTGATAACTGAAGAATGTTGAGAGTATAAAATAGTTGATAAACAATAACCCTAAATCATTACTCTTCTAATAATAACTTGTTACTTTGGATAGCATGGTCTTTCATATTTCAATAGATGTGTTTAGAGTGATGCTGGTCTTCCTGCCTGTAGTGTCTTCCCCTCTCTAGTTGATCCATATACTACCATACAATGATCTTCCTAAGTGATACTCGATATGTCACTTCTATCAGAAAGCCTTGATTGCCCTTTACCTTCCAGGGACAGGAAATTGCTTTCTTTAACACTTGGTGTTATTAAAGGTTGGGTCCAGTGCCTTTTCTTGATACTTATTCGTGTTAATACTTTCTGGCAGTAGTTTTATTTTATTATTTTTTATTAGAATTTATTGGGGTGATATTGGTTAATAAAATTATATAGGTTTCAGGGGTACAGGAAAAAGATAGATGTGTTTAACAAGTAAGAAAGTGATATTTAAAGAAAATAAAGATTTTTTTCATTCTCTACAATCATAATAGGTTTTTCATTGACAATCATGTTAAAAGCTAATTTTGATTAAAGAGTGTGAAAGCATTCAAAGAAAAATGTTATTCTACTAATGGGTATGAAGGGACAAAGGACAGATATATTTTCTTTTTGTAGGAAGTTGGGTTGGGGGAGGGATATGAGGTATTTGAGAGACAGTTCATAATGGAGATTTGTCTTATTGGGAAATATTTCAATTTACTGGGAAAAGATATGATGAAATAATGAAGGAAATGATATTATGATATTCTCAATAGAGACACCAAGGCTCTGGCTGGGTAATTCAGTTCGTTAGTGTGGTCCTGATACTACAAGGTTGCAGGTTTGATCTCTGGTCAGGACACATACAAGAAGCACCCAATGATTGCATTAGTAAGTGGAACAACAAATCAATACATATCTCTCTCAAATCAATAAAAATAGAGACACCAAATCATTGGTGCCACTTTCCCTCCTGTTCATATAATCTTAAACAGTCCCATTCCTGAGGCATGGAGTGTACTCTGAAGTTCTGATTTGTGGTCCTCATACTTCACTGTTTAAAGAAGGGGTCATTTTCTAGACCCTGCCACTGTCATTTGTTAACTGGACAGAAGTGAGACAGTGTACTGAGTTTAATGGCAACTATATTCAGCTATAAACCAATCTAATAACTGTGGCACAGCCCATTGAAACACACCATTGTACCATTAATCTCACATATATTCTCAAATCTGCTTCCTCCACCTCCATTTCCTAAAGAGTTGGGGAGTTGTATTATACTTCCTATTTTCTACTTGCTATTTTCTCAGACTTCTAAAAATTAAAAAAACGTTCCAAATCTCTATGTACTCCCAAATTTAAATATCTACCTGTCAAAATAACAAAATAAATTTTCCATCCCAAAGAAATAGAGCCATATACTTATAGAATGTGATTTGGAGAAATATTTTCATTTAGATCCCATGAAAGGTTAACTGGCTTATTTCTTTGTTTCTAATTTTAATAGTACTGCATGGCATTTACCTATGGTAACTTAAAGAATACTCCACAGTTGATATACTCCAGTATTTGAAAACCCATCCATATCTTTTGAACTGAGTAAGCCAATCATGTAGCCTATTGCACACAATGTTCCATGGAATTTTGCTTGCTCAAGAGAGCAATATTTTCTATACCACATGCCCTGCTTCCTTGTCATATGTGATTCCCCCAGTGGGAAAGCACCTGTCCCATGAATCACTAATCTATAGAGTGACAAAATCCAAATGTAAGGGAGGTGAGGTGACCTAAAGCAAAACTGTTTCTCAAATTTATAATACTGCTAAACGTGTCTGATCACATTCTCTTTCTCTAGACCGTGAAATGCATACACAAATAGAAACAGAATTGTTAGGTAGAGGAAAGTTAACGAAGATTTCAAAGAAGCAATGCAGAGGACCATGACAGCTTAGGCGTAAAGAAACAGTAGTTTTGACTAACATCTTGGATCTTTTTTTATAATCGAAGAGATAATACTTATAGAGCTCTTCGCAGAATCTGGCATATTGTAAATGCTCATAAAAGTTAAATGCTGCTCACATCACCTTGTAGTATAATAATTGTTTTAACTCTGTCTCTACCACTGGGCTCTGAGCTTTCTAAGAGCAGGGACTCTCTTATTCGTCTTTGTATTCTCAGTCCCTAGGACATTGCAGGAACTGCAGTAAATATTCCTTAGGTAAGTGAAATAAAGATTTTTTTTCTCTCTTCATCCATCTCCCTCACTATTCTCTTTATACCCACCTATTCACCAAATCATATTTGAAGACACTAGGAAAATCGGTATAGTCACATAGCAAACTAAGGTGAGTTCACTTTTAGAGGGTGTAAGAGTCAACCTGACTTTGGCTTATTTTCTATGTTAAAATGATATATACTTCAAGTAGCCCCAATCTGATCCCACAATTAATATAGTTGAGTCAGAAACTCAGAGTATGAAGGACAGATAGGGTGTAGGCAAGGCCTAGTGTTAATAGATGAGAGAATAATCGCTATCAGAGCCCCAGTAAAGATTTAACAGAACACAACATTTGAAAATCTTAGGACTTAAAAGACTTTTAGAGTTTATCTAGTTCATAACTTGGTCTTGATAGCTGAGGAAACTGAGATCCAGATGGGAGAAATAATTTACAGGACATCAGAGAGCTTGGGACTTAAATATATGACTCCTGGTGGCTATAATGGTCCTTCCTCTATACCACACTACATAGCAATATATTATGTATATTCATAATATAAAGTAATAAAGGATATTTAGACTATTAGAACAGTAGAACAAAGTGTAAACTCATGGCATTAGATTTAACTTTATGAGAGGTAAACAGCTGCCTCGTATATCTTTTGGGAGAAAATAATCCCAGAAGCAATGATGCTCTCTTCATCATTGTCTATAAATATACTTAATTATTTATTAAGTATAACCAAATACTTAATGTCAACCAAAACAGAAAATTAATAGCTTATAGTGCTTTAATTTATTTGATTTACACATATTGTCAGAGACAACCTTTATGGAGGAACATATAATAATTAAACACTTGTCAGAGTGGCTAAATGTCACTACAAAATAAACTAGCAATCCAAATCTCTTGGGACAGTTTTGATATGTCACCAGTTCTCCTGGGAAGGGAGACTTTTGAAGCACCATGTTTGCAAAATGTAGGCAATGTGGCAAGTTAACAGAATCAATAGATCTCACTTAGGGAGCTGAGATTAATGGGCGAGGCAAAAATCCAAGCCAGTTATGGGAAATAACAAGTAACTGAATTTTAGGAAGAATGTGGATAAGAAGGGTCAAAATCATAGTTAAATGGGTGGCCTAAAAATAAATAAATAACCTTTTCTTCCCTCCTCTGATTTTCCTCTTCGACCCCCCTTTTCCTTTCTCTTTTCCTTTTCTTTTTCTTTATTTTTCATAAGAACTCCAAGAATTTTCTCACCATTTGTGTTACTTTATGCATTGTCTGGTGTCTCTTCACTTTCCATATCTCACACTCAGCCCTACTAGAGAATCATTAAGTTTATAAAAGGAAAACGTTGTTTTGTTACATATTTATCATTTTATCATTTATATCAAATTTGATCCCACTCGAGTGCTTTGCTAAAGGAGCCTCAGCAGTTAGTTTTCTTTAGTTCTAGAGCTGTTCATGAATTTTCAGAGATATTGATTCTTAGATGGACCATCTCAGAGATAAAAAGTCTGGAGCCTTCCTGTGGGTCATGTCTGTCTCTATGAGCCGTAGCAATGAGGTAATGCTGCTGTGCTCCACACTACAATTAATTGTTTCATTTTAAAGGTATGAGGTCTAATAACTTCATTTTCATTCTCTCCTCTTTGCTTTTCATTGCATAACTCTGTAAAATATATTAACAGATGGGTTAAAAGAGATTCTGCTTCTACTAGTAACTGTGATGGAGTAACTGGCAGTTGTTGCCCTCCTTCCAAAAACAACTATAAAATTGGACAAAATATATGAGGCAGTGATTTCTGAATACTGCACAACAGATATGGCAGGATAGCAATCCCTGAGAGAAGGGAAACCTATGAAGTGAGCCTTAGGTTTATCTTCTTTTTTCTGTAGGAGGTAACTTTCCAAACTGTGATCCAGGGAGTGAAGTCAAACTAAAACCCTGTATCTTATGGAAGACATAGACATAAAAATAGCTGGAATTTGCAGGGCACGGAGCCAGAAATGGGGAGCTCGCATGGACTTGCAAGGAGTACAGAAATCAGAATGGGTGGTTTCTAAACGTTCGTGGCCCTGGCTGGGCTGCCTCGGTGCAGAGTTAGGTTCCATCAGAGATGCCCCTGTGGGGTGGTGAGGTAGACGGAGATGTAGAGAGGTGGTGGGTTCTGAGGCACATTGAGGTTACAGTCATAGTGAAGTAACCCCGCTGAGGACCTCAGGCTTTCAGTCGCAACTGGACAAAGTACATTAAAATTAAGATGCAAGCTCATTGTGTTGATTAAGCTAAATATACAATGTAATCAATGAATGCTATTAGATGGATATAAATATGCAACTAAAGAGAACAGGCTTCCCTAGGCCAAACTGCTGCAGTCTTTTGTGACATGTTTAAATAGTGCTGAGCAGAAAACAAGACACATGTATAAAGGAAGAGTCTAGCAACAAATAGACAAAGATGAATGATTCATTTTACCTGACTTTTCCTACTAAACAGTTGTCTTTTTTTTGCCTGAGTGGACAATGCCAGCCAGAAATATAACAAGGGGCACATCAGTTGTTGATGTATCTGTCAGCCCACCTCAGGAATCCCTTTGCTATTCCTGATGGATTGTAGCTGTATGCATGGCCCAGACTTCATCACACCAAGTGAAGGTCAAAAGGTGGATTTTGGACCCTCTACCTATTCACACAATAGCTTATGTTCTGGGCTATTAATCTCAAACATCCCATTTATTGTTAATCATGCCCAATTTCAAGAAAGAAATTACCTTCCTACAGAGGTAAAATAGGATACTTAGAGTGAAAGCATCTTGAGCAGCATTCCACAATGCAATTGCAAGAGTCATTTATAGTAATAAATCCCAAGGAAAGCCAGGCACTATAATAAATTCCAGATATTAGAGATATGGCTGTCAAAATTACAGAATTGAGAGGTAAAGGTATATTGAGTTATCTGAAGAAAAATCATCCTTGTGCAAAATAACAACAGCTGCTCAAACTTCTATGTGGTTAAAATCCTTAAGCTATAGCTCACCAGTCTTTATATGAATGTGCTTCTCGTTTTGATGATTATTTTTTCTGCATAGCTGACAGTTTACTTCATTTACAAGATCACGAACATAAATGACCAGGATTGATAAAGCTTATACTGCAGAGGAGGCCAAGAAATGCTTCATTAAACTTAAAAACAGACCACTAAAGAAGAGAAACAAAGAAACAGGCCTAGCATTTGGTCCTCCTGCTGTCTGCATGAAGAGCTGTAATACGTTCTCCCAAAAAACACCTTTTGCACAAATCCTATGAGTATTCCAGGGTCACTGAACAAGTTGCCTGTCCTTGTGCAAATAATATAGTGTAGGCCCCAGAATTGTGCCAAGTTTGCTGTGTACTGATTATGTGCCACTTCATATGGAAAGCTTCGCCAGAACCAAGCAGTTATTTGGAGATTGGGTGACCTTTATAATAGCAAATCTTTTTGGTTTGAAGCTAGGGATAGTTCTACTTCCTCTGGATGGAGAGCTTAGTCTTAGAACCAAATAAATAAATATTAAAATAATGGAAGAATGGTTTACTGGTGGAGTTTTAGCACCCTCAGTGCTCTCTATCTGCCACATAATTATCAAGAGGACCACTGCAAGCTCCCATTGGAGTTGGGCCGATTGCTGTTGAAGGAAAATGTACATTCTACATAATATTCTTCTGCATCGTCTACTAATCCTGCCACAAAAAAATTGTTTTTGATGCACTTACTACTCTATAAAATTGCTATTGCCAAAGGTTTTAGATGATAGATAGATAAATAGATAGATAGATAGAATAATCAAATGCATAGATAGATAACAAGCAAACAAACAATTGAATAAATGAATATGTACAGTATTCATTTGGGAGACCTTTTCTGGATGTCACATATAAGAGTGATATCCCTATTTCCATTTGTGTTTCAGCAAATGAATATGTTCGGGGCCATCCCTAGAAAATACACTGAGACTGACATTGTCAGTGTTAGCATGTCTGTGCTGGACCTGTACCCAGCAAAGACCTCCGGAATGAGGAAAACCAATATAATGATGCCTTTTAGTCACTGCATTATATCATCTGATATCTTAGTATCACTTGTCATTGTCTGTTTTCTCAGATTTAGGTATTACCTGCCATTTACAGTAGAGCAGACAGTTATATTTTTCAATGTGGTATCATACATAAAAGACTGCTGGCACATAAACACTCATTAAACATTCGTGACAGTGCTCAGTCAGCTCTGAAGAGAATTGGTGTGTGGGTGAGTGAGGAGAAGCAAGGACAGATATCTACGTATATGAAGTACAGAACGCCTCTAGCCACCTATAATTGCCTAACTTACTTATAGTATTACAAAAAATATAACTTGCTCCTCTTTCTTGCTAATTATGGGTTAAGCTTTGTCCATCTTTGAAGATTTCTCAGTCCAGAAATATTGCACTGAAGGAGGACACGACTATCTATTAAGGTCGTTTGGCTGGTTTACAGAGAAGTCTAGTGAAATAGTGTTGTTTTAGAATAAACTCTTCTTCCTAAATTTTATCCATACTCTTTCATACACAAGTCTTGATTTTTCTGGACAAATAGAACTGGGACTGAATACCTAAACAATAGTAAATTCTGTAAGTTAATGCCATCCTGTGGAGTAACTGAGGACAACCAGCTGATCTTTCTTGACAACACGTTGTAGCATTATGTTAAAGCTCACTTCAGAAATAAATTTATTTTAAGTAGGTTAAATATAAGCCTACTAGAAATAATTTAAAACCCTTTTCTCTCTAAAAACATAATGGAATATTCAAGAATCTCCAGAATAACAGACTAATATATATGTATGTATGGGAGGGTATACCTATATTCATACCTATATGCATTTTAAGAGGTCTTTGTAACTTTTAATAGTTTAAAAATGGCTAATGAGGAACAAAAAAAAGTTTGCCAAATTAAACATATACACCAATAGTAAGACACAACTTATTTTCAGTACTTGGCTCTTAAAATCAAGGTAGTTCTTTTTACTCCAGTGTAGGATGTGATAGGGAGAGGAAGGAGATGTAGCCTGAATATCCATCTCAAGCAAAAGCTCCTAAGAACAACAATTATTCAACTTTTAGATAGAAACTTAGGAGTAAATCTTCATGGCCAAAAAGAAACGCCATACCCATTAGCAGTTCCTGGCCATCAATTAATCTACTTCTGTCTCTATGGTTTTGTTTACTCATCAGTTCATGGGCACTTGGGTTGTTTCCATTATTTGATTATTATGAATAATGCTGCTATGAACATCTGTGCACCAGTTTTTGTGTGGACATATATTTTCAGTTCTCTTGGATATATACTGAGAAGTGAGATTGCGGGGTCATATGGTAACTCTGTTTAACATTTTGAGGAAGTGCTAAATTTTCTGCAAAAAAATCATGATTTTTTTATATCATTTAACACCATTTTTATTCTTGACACAAGTCCCTTATCAGGTATATAATTTATAAAGATTTTCTTGCAGTCTATGTGTTGTGTTCTCACTTTCTTGATAGTGTCCTTTGAAATGCCACATTTTAGTTGTGATGATAGATGGGTCAATGAAGACATACCTAGAATATGGTGACTTGTGAGCAAGCATGAGCAATAAAAGCATCTAATGCAAAGTCTGGCTAAGAAAAACTCATTTTCACTCTTTTTCTTTTAGTCATCCTAATGTAGCTGGCATATTGCATATCTGTGCTATTAGTTTGAAGCAATTTTTAATCAATTCACCATCTTTTGTCAGCTCTCTAGTCTGCCTAGTTATTGGACATGCTGTTTTTGACACTTTTTATGTAGTCAGCTTCTGGAAATATGCTATCAATCAAGAAATGTAGATATTCTCAGAAATTTCTAAACAATACCTTCATTGACTAGTATTGAGATCCAAGTGTAAGAATTTACTTACCTTGGATCTCCTGAGAAATTCACACAAAAATAAGCTATTCAAGCTAGGGGGCTAAAAAGGACATATGCCCACTCCTAATTTTATAGTAAGGAGTTAGCATACTCTTCAATATAATACATGCTGCCAGAGTTCAACCTGGCAAACATGTAGATTCTCAACAACATGTTTGTTCTAATGAATATAATATGAATACATATACACTTATTAGTATATGCAATAGTAGCAGGAACCTTGTATAGTATGCTTATATAGTATGCTTGAAAATATTATTGTAGATATATCAGGGATCTTACATAATGTTAAAATTTAAAATTTTGCAAAATGGAATCAAAGCAAAATGAAAACCTAAGAGTCTAGCAGGGGAATTTTCAAACAAAGTGCAATATATCCCATAATGAAAAACTGCATAAATTTAAATAATTTTTAACATCAACTCCATGTTTATTTAGTGAAAAAAAAAAATATTAGAAAAATCATGGAGAAAAATCATGGGCCCTAGCCAGTTTGGCTCAGTGAATAATAGAGCAGACTGAAGGGTCCCAGGTTCGGTCAGGGCACATGCCTGAGTTGCAGGCTCGATCCCCAGTAGGGGGTGTGCAGGAGGCAGTCGATCAATGATTCTCTCTCATCATCGATGTTTCTATATCTTTCTCCCTCACCCTTCCTCTCTGAAATCAATAAAAATATATTTTAAAAAATCATGGGAAAATTTTTTAAGTAATCTTGGAATGGTAAGATTCTTCCAAATGTGACATAAACCTCAGAAGCCAAAATTCAATTATGTAAAACTCAATAATTTATATAAAATATAAAATCACCCCATGGAAAAGCCCAACATAAGCATTTCAAAAACGTAAGTGACAAACTTGGGAAAATATTTGAAAATGGTATTAGGGAGAAGGGATAATATTTCTGATGTATTTAAAAACTTCTTTATACAACCTACAAGAAAAGGGTATGTTACGTTCAAGGAAGAGAATATGCCAAAGTATCTTGTTGGGGAGGCAAAATAATTTTCCCTTCACCCTTTTAGGTTCTTGGCTGAGACCCCACCCACCAACTTCCCCATCCCCCATAATAAAATGATAAAAGACAGCTTAACAGGAGAAAAACAAACAGAAGTTTAGTAACATGCATACCTCCTATACATATGGGAGATACCCAGAAAAACTAAGTAACTCCCCAAAATGACTCAAGCCACAACCTTAAACACCATGGAGCTAAATACAAAAGAAAGATGTTTTTTTGCGGGGTTGGGGTAGGGGAGGCCAAGTTATAGGAGGTTACCAGGAAAAGCACAGTAAACAAGCGTGTAGTTGTTATGCAGATTTAAGTCTGGCCTTTCCATTGTTAGGAGTTTTTAGAGATTTGGCCATCCTCTCCTTCCTGGTATAGAGTAAGACACCCTTACAGATGGAGAGTTCCCTTGTAAATGTAAATGTATCTTCCCAAAGGGTAACTGGTACTTGGTTTTCAAAACTTCTCTTGTATCTCTGTTACCAAACTGAAGACGTTCATTTGCCTACATGCATCAAAGCCCAGGAAAACAGGAACAGGCAATTGCAGCAAAGAAAGTAAAGGTTTATTTAAGGACATAGTACCAACCCCAGAGACACAGGTGAAAAGATGCTCCAAACCTGGCTCCCCCAAGGCTGACATGGGGACAGATTACATACAGGAAAACATATTAATCATGGTGACTAAGGGAGTTGGGGTCGTGGGCTCTACTGATTGTTTGGGGCCAGGATAGAGAGTAGTTGAACATTATATCAGCTTCTGATGTCAGTCTTTCTGTCTGGTTTTATGAGGGTGTGGTGGGTAGGGCTGTTCTGCTTTCATGGGCCTGGGGTTGAAACACAACTGAAATCAAGATGTTATTTTTAGTTTGACCAAAACTCTGTTTCTGTGGTCAACAGACCTGAGGCTTTGTTCCTAAGACCATGTCATGCTGCCCAGAATCTGGGTGTCCTCAGGCTTAATGACTAAGGGGTTGGGATGTGCAGTATGTCATGGTGCTATTAGACTGGACAAAGCTAATTTGAATCAAGGGAAAAAATTGTATTAAAGAAATGAAGTTCCTGTGCTATCACATCTGCAATTTCTTAAAAATCACCAGCCAAAATAATCCTTATGCCAAAGGGGCATATTTTGGGGTGGTAGATTCTACTCTCCTTCAATCTTAAACATGTGAAAAATTTATAGTCTTACCCATATTAAGAGAAATGCAAATAGAAATTACATTGAAATGCAATTTCTACCTATCAGGTAGGCAAAAATAAACAAGTTTTAAAACATACTAATACGTTAGTGAGAGAGTGGAGAAACAGAAATTCTCTGAAGATTATTGAAAGCATATACATTGTTAAACATTTGTGGAAAACAATAATATATATCAAGATGATAAGTATACATGCCATTTAACCCAGCAATTTCAGCTCTAAAAAATTTATTCTATAGATATTTTCAGCCACATAAGAAATTTTATATGTACAAGATTTTATATTGCAGTATTGATTGTAATAATAAAAGAATAAAAGCAGTATAAATATTTATTAATAGAGGAACACTTAAATAAAGTATGGTACATATATCTATACAATGAAAAGAAATGCAGCCATTAAAAAGATTGAGGAAGTCCTTCCTGAACTGATTGTAAAACTCTACAGGATATATTGTTGGGTTGTCAGAGTAAGAAATGTTCAAACCTGTAGGGAATTTTTATAAGAGTTTATTTGAGCCCAAATGGGCAATTGCCGAAAAGCAAAATCTCAAAGGTTTCATAGAATAACAGTTTTGCAGTTTCTTTTATGTGTTTGAAATTAAAGAGTAAAGAAGGTATGGACGAAAGGGGCCACATGCTAACCTGGCAAGTTCAGGGAAGGCCTGCATGGCGGTCTTAGAGACCTAAAGTCACCACAAAGGATGGTCTGAAATTAAACTTTAACTAAAAGCAGTTATGGTGGGTAGTTACATTCTAGACTGGTATCTTCACTGACAAGGTCAACCTTTACCTTAACTGAGCCTATCTGTCTTTTTGCATCTATGATAACACACCCTTGAAATGTCTGAGTAACTTGTAACTTCCCTTTTTCTGGAGCCCTTGGGGCACAACATAATGTGCTTGGGCACCAGGACAGACACCACAAATTCTTTCATTGTTATCATGTTAATTGTTCCTGCACCCACCTAAGTATGTGTCTATCATTTTACTTTTTATCCAATCCCTGGGGTTCACCCCCCCCCCACCCCGCTTTGCTTTCTCCCACCTCTCTAGTCTATCACCAATGGATTTCATGTAACCAGCCTACATCCCTTCCTTTGATTGCAATCTTATATAATAAAGAGCTCATATGTTAATTAGACCGGACAGCGGAACCACCTTCCAGAATGACCAATGGGTGGGGCTGTGGGGCCACGGGGCATGAGGCAGCCAGGGCTGCAAGGGCCAAGCCCCTTTCGAAAATTTCATGCATCAAACCTCTAGTGTACAAATATAGATGTAACCTGCCATTCTCCAGAGCATTATCTCAATTCGTTGAGGTTCTGCTTCCCAGCATTTGTCAACAGTTTGGCTCAAATAAACGCATAAAAATTCTTTACAGGTTTGAATGTTTTTATGTTAACAAAGGTAAGGAAGATTACATGAAGGTAGAAAAAAGCAAGGCAGGGATTTGATTTCAGAATAGTTAACAAGATTATGTGCTTTCTTGAAAGTGAGTTTGCTTATTTCAAAAGTGTGTTAAACCAGATGTTAGCCCAGGCTTGCTTAAGGCAAACATAATTTTTTTACTATAAAAGTTATAAGCCTGGGGCATGACCTGGCCAGTTAGGAATTTATGATCAGCTCAAGATGGTGAAGGCCATGGAAAGGAAAGAAGCTCTCACAGACCAGAGGAGGCTGGGAAAGCAAGTGGTACCTGGGATTGGTCCTGTACCATAAAGTGACATTCGTGGAACATCTGGTAAAATCCATGTAAAGTCTGGATCTTAGTTCACATAATCCACCAATTTGGGTCATTTCAACTGAAAAAAAAAAAGGCTCAGAGACTTCAGTCTACATATTTCAATAGATTATTTTCTAGGCATAATTGTGCCTGAACAGAACAAGGTAAAAACTCTAATACTGTCTCATTTACTTCTTTTTCTCCACCATTTTCACCGTTCTTTCATAGTAGTCTCCATGACTCATTTCTCCAGAGGAGATGAAATGAAAAATAAGGACAGGACTGTTCAGAGGGAGCAATTCAGACTCTGAGTGAAAAATGCACGAAGGAAGGAAACATTTAACCTAATCAAATGTAGTGAAAATTTGCCAGTTTCTTCACCATTAGCTCCTTTCCTGGAACATCTATTCAGGGATAAATAGGCATTTATATATAGATAAGAAATATGAGAAAGCTGGAAAATGGCCAAAATGTGCTTTTAAGAAGCAGGTCACATCCAAAACTGTTTCTGTAGGAATCATATAGGTAAAAGAAATAACATACTTTAAAAAATAGATCAATAAAAATTCCAAATCAGAAAGCCAATGAGGAGTTTATAGTTTAGGGAATTTAATTCTTTTATAAGAGAATTAGTGAAGTACATTAGGTCCGTGTTATGTGTGGAAAGCAATCTCTGGTGCTCCCAATCTGCTATTGAAGATAAACCTAATGAAATTTTCATTTGAGGCTTAGCTATATTATGCTTGAAATGTAATACTTTTTTTCCACTGTTAATATTCCATCTCTGAAAAAGTAGATTAAAATGTCTCAGTATACTGATATCTTGTACATAACCTTTTCCTTGCATTATTTTTTGTCTTTAAAAGCGTAATTAAAGCCAGCTTAACATAACCAAACTGTATACAAAACTTTGCTAATGTTTGCTTACCTCAAATAGCTCTGACTTGTTAGTGCCTATGCCTGTAATGCAGCTATATACATTTGTTTGAAAGGAATGTGTACTTCCAATAAAGTGGTCACATACACATGCATAGTCAATACACTCCCATGTTTATGCATAAATGGTTTCTTAAAAGGTGGTTGTTGTTGTTGTTTTTTTCTTTCTCCTGGGATTTGTACTCTAAAATTCAGTCATGTTTGATAAGATGGTAAAAAAATTGCTTTTCTTCTCCTCTGAAAACAAACATTCAAGCTGCCTCAGAACAGATAGGTGAGCTGATGGATGTAAAAAAACTGAGAAAAAAGAAGAAAATAGTAAAACAATCTCTAACAGCTGACAACTGTGAGCTGGCCCGGCAGCCAATAGCTGGGTTGTAGTATTTCTTTCTGAATATAAACAGTTTTACAGAATATCACCACCAGACAAGGTTATTTTGTGACACTGATGGAACAGGACTAAAACAAGGACACTATGCCACCACATTCTCGTTTCAGAGTTAATATGAGTAACCAATGCTTCTTCATAAGTGATAGCCATATTTGATTCCTCCCACCTCCTAAATTAAAGTTATTAATATACACAGTGACCAAGTAGCCCCCATTTTCTGAAAACCCAATAAAAGCAAATCCAACCAAAAATCAAGTGCAAAACTCAACCCTGTACAAGACCATCCTAATAGCAACTCACAGATTATTTTCCTCATCGGATGCACTTTTCCTTACTGCAGCACGTTAAATACCTAAATTTGTTTGACCCCAACTATGTTCTTAACACATTAAGCACCCAGCCTGTTTTGTCTTCCAGTCACCGATGACTAACATGGCGCTTAACGTGTTAATGGTCTTCGGGCATTAGACCATAATAAGACAAACGTAAAAACAGTGGGGAAGTTTATTGGTAGGTAGAAGGTTTTATTGTTGTAGTAGTCTTTTGGGTGGGATGAATTGGAAGGTGATATGGATGTGTGTGTTAGCCATGGTAGGAAGAGCAGAAGAAGATTATGTTGCATGGATAAAGGATAAGTTATATAAGAAAGAGACTTTCGTTTTGCTCTATTTTTCTTCCCCATAATATCCTGATCTTCATATCACCTTTATTCCTAATATTCCCTCTTCATTTCCTCTTCACTGTGAATCAAAAAAGAAAAGCATCAGCATTGTTGCTATTATTTGGGTCCTTGAATAACATCTCCCCTCTTTGTAGTCTAATTTTGAACCAATTGAGAAATAGGCACAAGAGTAGACAAAACAAGAGGTTTATTATGGATAAAGGCTAGGTTAGAGGTTATGACTAACATATATGACCAGATTGGCTTGCTAATGCTCTTTGTAGTGAACAGAGAGCTTGGGACACTTTAACAAAGGAAATGTTGCATTTTCAGGGCAGACATAACTACTAAGGATTTCTTCCTTATACTAGTGCAAAATAAAAAATGAAGAAGAGAGGCCAGATTCCCAGTGCTTACAAATTATCTCCACTCAGTTGGAAATACAGACCATGATGTCACCCAGTAATTAAATAGCTTATCCTAAAAGAGCTTCTTCAGTGGAGGTCCCAATGCATGGACAATATATGTAGTATATTATAATATATCCCTATAAAACTCCCCAGTGACTTTTCCTCATCGAATCCATTGAGCTTGCTCATGAAACCCGTGATCGTACACGACTATGGCTATCTTTCTTGCAAAGGATAAGGAAAGCTTCATTTCCATCTTTATGTAGCCACTCCTTCAGTATCAACCATTGTTCATTCATGGATATTTTTTGGACCTCTGATACTCAGTATAGATTTTGCTCCCTGAAGGCACTGAAATGGAGGAGAACAGTGTATTTAATTAACTCCAATGTCCCATTTTATTTGAAGCTGAAAATTCACCCCTACTCTAGGTCCAGCCACACTGTGTTATAAAAGTTATCAGGGGCTCTGCAGTAATATATAACGACCATATGAATATACTCTGATAATAACATACAATACCATTAAGATGTCCCAAGGTGTCTCATTATTACATTTCTGGGAAGTTTTAAACTCAACTATAATAACTCTGTGATTAAGTGCACAGACTCTGAACCTATATACATGCTTCAAATCTCATTTCTTATACTTACTAGGTTTGTGATCCTGGGAAACTTAACTAAGCTCCCTTTGCCTCAGTTTCCTCATCTGACACATGACAAGACTTACAGAATTATTGTGAACATTAAGAAAATTAATATTTATAAAATTTTAAAGACATTTCTGGCAGATAAGTGCTTCATAAAAATAATTATTATTTATTATTGTGCTTTCTATTTAAAGTCCAAAAGTTACATTTAAGTCAAAAAATTTCTCCTCTAGCCTTAGCCAGTTTGGCTCAGTGGATAGAGTGCTGGCCCGCTGACTAGATTTCTGTCAAGGGCATGTAGGTGGGTTGCAGGCTGGATCCCCGGCCCTGGTCAGGGCATGTGCAGGAGGCAACCAATCAATGTGTCTCTCTCACATAGATGTTTCTCTCTCTCTGTCTGTTCCCCTGCCTTCTACTCTCTAAAAATCAATGGAAAAATAGCCTCAGGTGAGGATTAATAACAATGAAAGTTGTTTCTCTAACCCACAATTTCTTATTCTGCTCAGTGTCAGCTAATATAGTTCCCCTTCTTGAGGTGCTTGAGAAGATTCACTCAGTGGCCTCATCCTAGATATTTTTATTGGAAAGGATATTGCTTCTGGCTTATAGGGCTTTAGTGCCTCTGAAGTTAGCTCATTCTAAGCCAAAGTCCCTCATGTACCTCACCTTTGTTGTCAGCTTTATTGAGCTATACTTTACAAACAATAAAACACCAATATTAAGCATATAGTTTGATGAGTTCTGAGAATCGCTTACAATCCTGTAGCTAACACCACGACCATGAAATAGATCACCCAAAAATATACCTTCATGCCCCTTTTCAGTCAGTATCTTTTGCCTAACCCCTGGCTCCTGGCAGCTGCCAGTCTTCTTTCCATTGCTATAGTTTTGCATACTCTAGAATTTCATATAAATTGAATCATCCATTATTTAGGCTTTCTCTCTGGTTTCTTTCACTTAGCATAATGCTTTTGAGATTCATCTATTTCCTTGCATGTCTCAGGATGTCTTCATTTCTTTTTATTATTAAATAGCATTTCATTGTATAGATGCATCAATCATTTTCACTTATAAAAAGGAAAATGATAGATTTTCTCAGGTGATTGGGATAAAAGGACAAAGTTACTAAAAAATTCTTTGTGGATGTTCTGAGAGCTGAGGAGATCAATATCTTGTCATACCTGTAACCTTTTTGTGAAGATAAATATCTTGTCTGTAACATCTACATTTCTGCCTGCATTTAAAATACACCTTGATCCTGTACTTATGCCCATTTCTACTTATTTAAAAGCATTCCAATTTTATTCCTCACAGAAACAACAATAAATTCCTCCAAACATCCTTGTTTCTACAGATGCAGTTTCCTTTGTCAGGAATTCCCTCCCTTTCATTGTCAGTCTATCAAATTCCTTCTTGCTCTTCCTCCACATCTCAACTGAAATATTGCCTTTCTTGTCATGTCTCTCCTAATCACTCCAAGTAGAATTAATTACTGTACTTCTTTCTTGGTGTCCCCAAAGCACCATGAATATAACTTCACTGTGTCACTCACTTAATGATAATTTATGACCAAATTCAGATATGTCTCTGTTATGAAAAAAGATAGTGTTACTCAACATTGTCTCCCAAGTTCAGTGCTCAACACCAAAGTAGATATTCAATAAATGTTTGTTTAATGAAAGAAAGAAAATGAATAAACGGAAGCATGAAAATGCCCTCCTGTTGATACACATCCATCATAGTTAATGCAAGTACGTGAACACAACTCACAGCTCTAATTGCCTGGAAATCTTTGCACCCCATTGGTGTTTGGTAGGACAGATATCTGTTAATGCTCTGATAAATCTCGCTAAGTTCAAGGAAACAACTGCCATCCACTGAAAAGTACATTTAATTATTCACAGTGCACGGAGGTTACTGTGACATGACTAGCAACAAGCTCCTGGCCCTTCCGACTGGAAGAATGCGTCCGTAATTAAAATGTGACCCATGCTGTCTCCTGCTGCCAGATTTCCCTGAGTAGTCACTGGAGATGAAATTATAATTATGACATTTGAAGAAATAAAACTCTCCAGGGAAAGCAGCCTCCAAAGACAGACTGTATGTCAACAGCTGTTGAGGAAATTACTTATTTTAACCTTTGCCATAAAAATTGTAAAAGTAATCCAGCTCCTACTCTGTGGCAGACATTTTGGGAGATGAATTTGTAGGTGTATTTGGGGGATTAGCCTAAAGCCAAGACAACATCATTTTGCAACAGAAGTTCCATTAAAGTTTCTTAAACTTCAGTGAACTTCTGTTCAGGAAGTCCTTTTAAATTCTGATGAGCTGACATTTGAATGTTTCTGTAGCAGATGGCTATCAGCTAAAAGAAGTACACAATATTTTATTCTCACTAGCTGGAAGAAACTAAATTTGAAGAATATGATAGACTTTAAAAAATCAAAATTCTGAGAACCATATATCACAGCTTTCATGTATTTAAAATATGGAAATTCAAACTGACTTGGACTTAAGTTTCCAGGTATAATGTGGGTGGGTTTTTTTGTTTGTTTGTTTGTTGCTTAAAACATGGCAACAGAAGCAAGATTCTCCAAAATACCTATACTATAGTCATTTAGAACATATTTGAAAACCATTACATGTAATTAAAAACTATTTACTAAATGTCTGCATAATAATGACACAATAAACTATCTGAGTTTAATCAAACTGATTGAATTATCCATCAATTATCTACACTAATAAAAGAGAAAGATGCAAATTGACCGTGCCTTCCAGCCAATCAGGAGTGAGTATGCAAATGAACCCAACAAAGATGTCGGGTTAATTTGCATACATAGGTGTCGAGTGGCCAGGGACGGGGTGGGACACAGGCGTTCCACACCACCCCAGCTGCTCCAGGCCTCTGGGCAGCGTGGGAAGACAGGCGGCTCTGGCCAGAGCAAAGGCGGTGCCAGCAGCCAGAGGAAAGAAGGCCCATTCTTGCACGAATCTTCATGCATCAGGCCTCTAGTCCTATATAATAAAAGCCTAATATGCAAATTGTCCCCTCGACCAGGAGTTCAACCAGGAGTTCAACTACTCGCTATAATGTGCACTAACCACCAGTGGGCAGTGCAGAACAT
>NW_005871091.1:6150300-6161345 GCF_000147115.1 Myotis lucifugus | reverse complement strand
GGGCGTCAGCGATGCGGTGCTGGCAGTGGGCGGCAGTGGAGGCACTGCCAACCCCAAATGGGCCCTCAGGACCGAGGTGGGATGGTGGAGCAGGTGAGTGGGCAGTGTCCCACCGATTGCCCACCAGATGGCAACCAGGTGGCAGTGGGGGGCAGGGCCGCCGCTGCCCACCTCCCAGGGGCTGAGGGAGCTGGGCAGGGGCCCGATGACTCAGGTGGAGGGGGGCATGCAGGGGCCCAGGATCCTACGTGCTTCCCAAAGCCCAGAGGCTAGCTGGGACCTGCCCTTCCATACCAGATGCTCACACTTCGATCGCCAGCCAGGCCTAGGGACCGCACCTGTGCACGAATTTTGTGCATCGGGCCTCTAGTCTTCCATAAATATCTATTCAAGGATCTCTTTGTTTTAGTAGATAGCTAGTCATACTGAATATTCTACATTCTGAAGGAGATATAGAAAAATTGGCCAGGGTACCTGATCTACAGGGATCTCACAACCATGGTAAGAAGACAAACTTTAATATACACAGAGAATCATGTACAGTTAAACAGAAAAGAAACATTAAATACATGCCTTGCCAAATCTCAGTGCTTACAGATGATGACTCAGGATGGAGATTTTAAATTCTTTACCCAAAGATATATACCTAATTAATTTCATTACTAGATTTAAAGTTTCAGATGTGCTTCAATCAGTTCTTCATATAGTGTCATGATTTATATATTCTATTGGTTCTGCTTTTCTGAACCTGACTGATACAGAATCCAAATTTTTATAACATCATAGCCTATGCTCCTTCTAAAAATGCCTTTTTTCTATTTTATTGGTGTTTTACCATATTACTAAAGGCTAGACTTGGTTATACTAAACACCTTAAAATACTCCCTTCCCAAATGACCTTCTCACCAAAATAGAGAGCCAACATGCCTTGTGAGCCTCTGCCTCACTCAACTGTGTCATCATCAACCACTAGTAAATAAGTCCAGACAAGTTAAGTGCTGGCTGTTGCAGAGCTTGATGAATAGCTTCATGGGTCCCTTCTCACAGCTGTCATTGTTCTGACAGCTTGATTGAAAACAACCCTTGCACCATACCAAGGGGAGCTGCCCACAAAGGGCACCAAATGTTTCTGAGTGCTTCTGTTTGCATGCTTCTAGGACAACACTGCACTAAAAGAGCCCAGCAACCTGTTTCTCTGGACTCTGATCTCCTACAACCTAATGCAAGTCTTCCGTAACAGATTTACAGATCAAACCTCATCTCTTCAAATGGCATGCACATAGATCCCTATAGTGCTAGATGGTGTCCATCCTCTAACATCTAACCACACCAAATGGTTGTTGAACAATGTTTTCATTCATTGCAGTTAAGCAATTAAAAATTTAAGGAGGGAAGTACAGCATTAAATGGCAGCCTCCTTTCAATGCAAAAGGCTATCTGTCAGTCTTGTTTTTCTTTGTATCTGTATAAGCTCAGTCTACTGGTATTCCTACTTGCCTGCAAACTCTTTCCTGTTGCAGTTTCTGGGCTAATTCTGACATAAGTGAGTAGATCAGTATCCTCTATCTCCCACGATCCCATCCCAGATCTGGTCTTTTGTGGCTTAGATCTAACACCCCTAGGAGTCAGAATCCAATGTGGCAGCCAAGATTGCTGGTTTACCTCTTTGCTCTTTGAGATATCTTCACTAACAATGACATTCAGGATGAATGTCCCCACAGAGAACTCATATAAATCAAAGCTCTCTTCTTTTCCTTTGTTGCTTTAATTAGGCTAAAGTTCTTCCTTATTCCTTCTTTCTAATTGCCAGCTAAGTACTCTAAAGTGAATAACTTCCAGCTAAATACTGATGAATACTCTAGTTCCCTCTCTAGGACTACAAGCCCTGCCTTACACAAACACAAAACTTTCCAAGACCCTGTTCAGTCCAATGGCCAAGCCTCCAAATTGGGTCATGTGACACATAGACATAAAATTCTTAAATCTTAAGTACTGATTCTACCTCCTCCCCACCATCACTGTAGGTGCTAGATTTGTGCCTGAGACTTTTATGCTACTACAGACATCCATAATCAGCTACCTGATTCCTCCAGTCACTCTTCCTGTGTTGCTTTGCACTCATGTTTTTTATTTGACTCAAACCATGACTTCATTCTATACCCGAATAGCTAAACTCTTTTAAAAGACATACGCAGAAAGTGGATATGTAAGAAATCTACAATTTGAGGTGGATGTAATCCATACCATCATTCCGCACAATATTCCCTTAATTCAGCATCAATGCACAGTGCTAAGATCCACATCTGAAAGAGGAGACAATAACATAGCCCATATATACATGAAGTCCATATTTCCCAGGCCATTGCAACCTGTAAAGTATAAATAGGGGCATCTTACCAAAACTGTTTCTCTGGCTTCATCAATGTTTGCTCTGTTGGAATCCAATCCACTCAGATACTTCCCCTGTGGTTCAAGGAGTCCCCAGGAATCTTGTTTACTGCAATAGCAAGTACTGTTTTCCTCCTCCCCTGCTCTAGCTCACTAGGGTGCTATGCCTGGTCGATAATGATTCAAAAAGCACAAGCCCTCTTATTGATGTCTGCAGGCACTCACTGATGCCAACACCAACAAAAGTTTTAGTTGTTTTTCCTGGGGCAGCCCATGACAGAGGTTAAGAGCATGCGTGTTGATGTTAAAGATGCCATAGCCTACTATGTGCTTGCTCTAGTAGTTCTTATGTCTGCCCATGGACCCTTTCTTTTTCTTTTGGAAGCATTGTCTCTCTTCTTCAGAGAGATGCTCCTCCTTTGGAACTAAACATAAGTTCTGAAAGCTTATATATTCTTAAAGCATCCCCACTCACTTGCTACATGATTAGCTTGGTCCTGGGAACCTAACTCAATTTAACCCTCTGCTTGGATTTTATCATTTGACACTAGATTAAGCAAGGGTCAGCTTTTCCCAAGAAATAGGAAATAAGGCCCTGAAGATTTCAACAGCATATTGTCTGCCCTGTGGAAGACTCCCAGTTTGCAGCAGGAGAGAATCCTATATAATAAAAGCCTAATATGCTAAGTGCCTGGTAGTCTGGTCGGCCATTCAACCAATCAAAGTGTAATATGCTAATGATATGCTAAGGCCGCTCAACAGCTCGCTATGGCATACATTGACCACCAGGGGGCAGATGCTCTGACCGGTAGGTTAGCTTGCTGCTGAGGTCTGGCTGATCAGAACTGAGTGAGACAGGCCAGACATGCCCTGGAGCCCTCCCAAAGCCCCTCCCCAGCTGGCCAACCTCCCGCATCCCTCCCTGGCCCTGATCATGCACCAGTGGGGTACCTTGGCCTGGCCTGCACCCTCTCGCAATCCAGGACCCCTCAGGGGATGTCAGAGAGCTGGTTTTGGCCTGACAGTGGAATGACCAGTCACTATGACACGCATTGACCACCAGGGTACAGACGCTCAATGCAAGGAGCTGCCCCCTGGTGGTCAGTGCACTCCCACAGGGGGAGCACTGCTCAGCCAGAAGCCGGGATCACAGCTGGAGAGTGCAGTGGCAGTGATGGGAACCTTTCCCACCTCCGCGGCAGCACTAAGGATGTCCAACTGACAGCTTAGGCCCGCTTCCTCTGGGAAGCGGGCCTAAGCCATCAGTAGGACATCCCCAAGGGCTCCTGGACTGCAAGAGGATGCAGGCTGGGCTGAGGGACCTCCCCTCCTGAGTGCACGAATTTCATGCACTGGGCCTCTAGTGATGTCATAATAGAGAAAGAAGGGAGAAAAGATCTCTTGTCTCATTAACTTCATTGGTAAGTGTTGTACCCCATGTCCAACTTTACTTCTGCCTTTCCTGCAGTTACTTAACCCTTCACTGAGATGTCCTGATTCACTTTCCTGATAATTCCAATTGGAGAGAGAGAGAGAGAATATTAATATGCAAAGGGTTCCATGTTTCTGCTGATGTCAGGAGGTGGCATTACCACCTATCAGTGTCAACTCTGAGCCTTTTGTTGGATGTAGAACATGCTAATATCTGAACTATGGACTTTATTTCCTAAATTTCTTTTTCATTATCGAAGCCTTGTTATCAATACTGTTAAACACTGGGGTCTCATTTCCCAGCTACATTTCTCCACTAAATGTTCTCACTCAGGTATTTTAATTCTCCTCATCCTAGGGTTCATTTATGAATCCATGAAAGCTATGACATACTCAGAATCATGCATTCTGTTATCTACCACCCAAAACTGGCCTAATGATTCAAATTTCTGTACCTTCATTCTCTCTTACTTTGGGATAAGTTGTCTCCCAGGAGGCTTTTCAGCTTCTAATAAAAATTGCTAATATCTCTGTCCTGTTAATAAAAGCTGGATTACCTTGTCAGCAATATAGGACTAGATGGAATAGAGGAGAATCAGGTAGGGCTTCATGTAAGAGGTGGTAATGCAGATGGATCATGAAGAATGAATTTGATTTTGTATACAGATAAAATTTGTGATTTGCTAGTTGAAAAATATATTAAGAATGTGTACTCACCTTCAGTATATCTCAGAATCACTTCCTAGAACAATAAAAAAAGTACATTTTAAATATGGCTAGCTAGACAAAATTCAGTAAACTTCCTTCACTTTGAGGTTTGTCTTAGCTTTATAATAAATAAGTTAAGTTTCACCAGGAAAAATAATAACAAAATAAAACCTCTCCATTATCTGATTTCTGCTAAACCTGTAGGTTTTATCAGCATTATAGATTTTCTATAACATTCTCCCCATATGCTGTTTCACTGCGTCTTTATTCCATTGTCTGGAGCAGAAAGTGGAATATGGATCGCCTGTGTCTCCACGTATGGGTGGACAAGTGAAAATAATCTGTCATTGTGTCTTTTTTGTGAATGAAACATTGATATAAAATGGGCAAAGCCCTGAAAAGAAATGTGCAAATTGGGTCAGATTACAAAATGCATTGCAAAAGACACATTCCATGCCTTTTCAGGAAAAGACTCAAGAAAGGGAAATAAAAGAAATTCATTTTTCCGACTGACTACAGACAACTGTAATTAATCATCTCTCCAAAGCCTTTGTCCTCTCACTGAACGTCATTCCATATTCTAAATGTCTTATTTTGCTTTTCCCTAAGGGAAGCCAAAAATAAAACATGTTAGTGAAACAAAACCGACAGACATTGAGGTGTAAGTCACTTCCTGATTTAAAACCTGTGATGGAATTCCTTGTTTGTAGGATCAAGTTCCTGCCTCCTCAGAATGGCATAGCCAGACCTTTCCAAGCTGGGTCCTGTCTTGCTTTTCAGTCTTTTCTCTGCTTTCAGTTCCCCAATGCACCTCACCCTTTTCTATTTCCAGGATTTTGCACTCTCTGTGTCTTATCCCCAGAATGCCTTCCCTCCTAAGAAATGCTGGATTATCCTTCAGTCCTGGCCTATGTGTTACTTCCTCCACACAGTCTTGCTGGTATCTCTCCCCAGCAGGTCAAGCATAACACCCGTTCTGTGTTCTCACTGCGTGTTCATCACATCTGTGTTGCTGAATTTATCAAACTGCCTGTGGGCATCTCAGTCATTAGCCTTTAAGCTCTTTCTAGGCAGAAACAATGTCCTCAGTTTAATTAATTCTAAGCATTTCTAACACCGATTTTAACACAGGGAATACCCTCACTTCTTCCAGTTTGTTGGAATCAACCGGTCCTTGTTACTTTAAATAAAATTGGTTCAAACTGTACCCTACATGAAAAGGGAAAGTCAGCATCCCCTGGAAGGCTTTTTGGAGTGGGGGAGGAGCTTGTCTGTCATCCCTTCCAGCTAGATCCAGCCTCCTGCCTTAATTAATATTGTGTGTCCTCTCTTCTTTGATTTCATTATTTCTCCTCCCTAGTTTAAGCACCCTCCACCACCACCCCCACCCCAAAGTTTTGCTCATATAGTTCTTTGGCTTCCTCCCAGCTATATCCTTACCACAGTCAGACTAATGTCACAATTGCCCATCAAGATATTTTGCCAAAGTATTTAGTTTTCTAAAACCAGCTTCAATATAACTTTCTTCCTCCAACAAAACATATGTAATGAGTATCTGATTAGGAGACCCTGTGCTATGGCTTAAAGAATGCCATAGTGAATAAAATATGGTACTGCTCACAGTGATTTGATGACCTGGCAGAGTCCTGTTTATTTTTGACAACTATATTGACTGGCACATAGTAGAAGCATCATAAAAGGCAGCATAGGAAATAAGAAAAGAAATGCAGTCTTCTTTTAAAATGGTTAAAATTAATATGAACTTATCTGAGATCATGTGAAAAATGATTACAGGCAGAATAGTATACTTAATGAACTTTACAAGTCCGTGTCTTACCTCTCACCAATTCTTTTTTAAAAATATATTTTTATTGATTTTAGAGTGGGAGAGAAAGCTAGAAATATCAACGATAAGAGAGAATCATTGATCAGTTGCCCCCTACTCGCCCCTTACACAACCCAGGCATGTGCCTTTGACCAGAATCAAACCCAGGACCCTTCAGTCCACAAACCAATGCTCTATTTACTGAGCCAAACTGGCTAGGGCACTAATTCTTTTATTCACACATCCCCAGACCAAAAATTCAACATCATGAGTACATAGTAGCTTTGGAATTTGAGATATTTTCAGTAATGTATCACACATTGGAACTATGGGAAAAAATATTCTTGAGAAGCATTTTAAAGATCTTATTGAACAATTAACTAAAATTATTTAAAAAGTTATTTCTCTTATAGGATTAAGAAGCATAGATTTAAACTGTCTTATAAAAAGGGTGTAAAAGATGGCTATATAAAGCTTAAGCTAATCTATAATAATAAAAGCATAATATGCTAATTAGACCAGACATCCTTCCAGACAAAGCTGCGGCAGTGGGGGCGGAGCCCCTTGCACGAATTTTGTGCATTGGGCCTCTAATACATATATATTGTTTAATAATAGAGTAAGTCATTCCTTGAAAGGCTTTATGTTTTTGAAAAGAGACTTTCCTGAAAATGAATTAAGTATTAAATGAACAAAGTTGATTTAAGAAATTTTAGGATTTCTAGTGTAGTTAGATTTTTGAGAAAAGATATGTAGCTTGCCATTCTGTGTATTTCCTTAAGACTTTTCCTTATCACTGCCATCATACTTATAGGCTTTTTAGTGTCTGGCACCCTTTATAATAAATTGGGGCTCATTTGAAAATTGCAGGTATGCCTTCATTGTTGATATATTGTTCATGGGAAGGATGCAGCATCAAGCTTTCGTATCTCTCCTTTGTCTGAAACATTACAGGACACAGGGGTCTATATGCCAAAAAAAACTACTGAAGTTTAAACCTCAGATCCTCTTAATTAAAGGGGGCCTGGGAGAGGCCTAGTGTTGGATGCATATGGTCACATGTTTTTTGTGAAGTGTATTAAATAGGATATTCTTATCTACTTGAACCTATAGATAAGAATTCCAATCCAAGTGTCATTTCTTTTCATTCCAACATCCCTGCCTATGGAATAACCAGTTTTATTTAGAGTTTGGCTAAAAGGAAGTTGAATCACAGATACATTTAATTTGGATTTGTTGGTCTATATCTATGAAATTCAGAGACACTTCTGTTTATAGTCAAGGAATTATTAGCTGTCTAGTGTAGAAATGGATTCCAGAAATATTCCCATTATCCACTGCACCAGCTTATCTAGGTTGTATCTTGAGGATCCAGGATCAGGATGATATTGCAATAGGAATGTAATCTGTGATACCCAGCACCAGAGGTACTAGTACATGGGAGTGGAGGCATGAAGATGGATTGAAGTGTGTAGAGGAACATCTGTGCAGCTAGGAGGTAAACCGGTGTGCGTGTGTGTGTGTGTGTGTGTGTGTGTGTGTGTGTGTGTGTGTCAATCCTGCACAGGTGATATATAATCTGTCTCAGGCTAGCAGAGTGTGTACGATGTACTCATTTCTATATTTGGTATAAGCATACACCCAATGGGCAACATTAGGGTAGCACCAAACCGATTGTCCTTTTCATTCCAGATTACCGAGGCTGGCCAGTAAATATTTGTTATAGCAATAACCTTTTGATTGGAATGAGCCTCTCTCAGTGTCTCAAAAGTAGGTAATCTCCGAAGAGACAGTTAAGGACCTCCTAACATAGTGAATAAATTCCAAGTTTTGACCATCAGTTTTCTTGTCTGACTTGGAGTGTGAAGTTGAGAGACAGGGAAATAAATTTGAATTGTAATAAGGAATTTCAGAAGGAAATGCCCTGAATTAGGGACTCAGTAACAAGTTAAGGAGGACAATCTTTGGGGGCACAGGAGCTTTCTGGCAGCTCTCAAATCACATGTTACCTAATGCAGAGGCAAATGCTTCCTCATATTTAAGGTGGTCTCTTGAAAGGTATGATTTTCCAAAACCTTCAAGCGAGTCATAATATAGGGTCTTGAAATAAGGTGTCATTCAAATAAGGCAAATATGTGTACAATGAATCTCATTTTGCTTACTGCAGTGCTTCATGTCTTGACTATTGACAGTGCAGTATTTTGTGCAGTGCATGCCCTTCTAGGAAAAGAAAAAATGGAGTTCAACCATTAGGCTATAAATTTAAAATTAATAGAAAAATGAATTATTCATCCATATTTATAGCCTGTGTATAAGTATCTGGCCTTTGCCATCATAGCTGTTTTTCTTATGTGGATTAATAATGGATGGTATAAAAGCCTAGTTGCTTCAAATTCCAGAATGCTTTTGCTTGTTTTTTAAAACCCTAACTTTAAAAAAAATGATTAATAAGATTGGTGAATCATACATCACTTCTGATACCCTCAGGCTGTAAGACCACAAAACTTTCATCTTTAATGCTATTAGGCTGCAACATTATTAACTACTGTAAGAGAGGTAGTAATTAGCTTTAGTGCAATGTCTTCTTCCTGAGTATAAATGGTCACTGAACACACATTTTGTAGGGATATAAATGCTCTAAAAGTTACTGGTAAAATAAACAACTTTAGAATTATTTCTAGTACTTTATAATTGAGAGTGTTGTACAGTGAAACAGCCATGGTTCATTAACACCTCATCCTCAGGAATTCAAATCAGTTATTGTTAAACAATAAAATAGTTGTGAAATTCTTCCTCTGGTTAATTGCATCTGCTCCCTTATCTACCTAGTGAACAAGGTGTAATGGAAAGAATTTGTGCTTTGAATCCAGCTCTTTAAATCTTGGCTCTTTCACTAATTAGATGTAGGGTTATGGTCAAGTAATGTCATCTCTAATACAGTATTTATCAACTGAGAAATGTGGATTATAACAGATGACTTGGAATGAATTTATGCAGATTACATATTATGTAGCAGTTAGATATGAACTCCCTCTTTTTACAAGAGCCTACTCTGTTCTTTCCAGTTCTGCAAATAGATATATGCTACATCCTCTTAATCCCCTTCTAAACATGTTCTTACTTTGTTTATATTGAAGGAATGTCATAAAAATAGTCTATTATGATTATCACAACAGTCTCTGTGTTTTTGTATGCATCTTGACTCATTTTACTTTTCACAGTGCGTTTGCTTATTTGCTTCACTAAGCTTTGTTGATGTAGATACCGTGACTTTTTTTTATCTCCTCTTGGAAATTAAGTGCACTTGCATATTTAAAATAAATAAAATGGAACTATTCAAGATAACAAAAACTTTGCACAATAGGACTAAATTGTAGGCAACAAACTGACAACCCACCAGACTACTTATTCAAAGTCTGCTGTGCTAAAAAAACAAAAATAATACTCATACTAAAGCAAACTTTAAGCATTCTTATATAGAGAATTTATTCTTCAGACTGCCAGAATTGCCATCATTTTGAATCTTGTACCTGGCTTGATTTACACATTTATGTTGTCCACTGGCCCCTATGGGCTTCTTACATTGGTTATCTATAATCTTATCACTAACCATGAAATTAAGATAAATAGAAAAAAAATTGCTTTAAGGGAGGTCTTTTTTTTTTTTTAATCTTCCTTTATGTGCAAACCTGTTTCCCTTCTGACCTCCTCTCTACCATTACGGTCTCCCTGAAGAAAGCAGGTTACATGCCATGTTGAGACAGAAAAGGTTATGATGTAATTACAGACATAGAAAGATTCTGTTATGTTGATGTGGGTAAGGAAAGCAGAAAGGAGTAGGACAAGAAGTGAGAGTCACATTTGGGGTTCCTTTTAGAGTACAATGTGGAAATTTTGAGGAGGGACAACAAGTCTCTAAGAGAGACCTCATACATGAAGTGAGATTGCAGCCCATAAATGATGGAGAGAGGTGCTAGAGAGAGGGAATAGAGACATCTTTCAAATAATCCCAATGAAGCCATCTAGCCCTGGAGCATTCCCTCCCTCACTCCCTCACTCCCCTTTCTTTAGTAACAAATTTCACTATGTTAAGAGATGCAGAGCCATTTGGTTTTTCCATTTTTCTATTCCATCTTGTATCATTTATGGTAATCTGTGCTTTACAAAGTATTTTTCCATTTTATATTAATTGTTAAATTTGTTAGCATACCTTTCTAATTTTTTAATGTCTGCTTACTCTCTCCTAATAGTTACTCTTTAATTTATCATATTGGCAATTTTTGCACTTTCTCATTTTTTCAATTAATCTAAGTAGAGGTTTATGAATTTTGTTGATCTTTTCAAAGAACCAAATTTCACTTTATTACTTTTTCTACTGTTTCATACTTCACAGCTTCTGCTCTTGTCTTTATTATTTCTGTTTCTCTACTTTAGGTTTACTTAGATGTACTTTTCGAGCTTCATTAATAAAACTTGGACAGTGTTTTTCCTGAGAGTAAATATAAAAACTCACAGGCCTTTTGTGAGTCCTAGATAAAAAGTAGCCCTTAAAGAAAATTTACACCAGGTGTCTCCTCCAATTATTCAACCTTAAGATCATAGTCCATTGTGTATCGTAATTGAGAAAGAATAGAGGATCGTATCTGGCCGCATTATACTTTGTGCTGCACTATTGATCTTATTAGAGTTAACG
>NW_005871091.1:6094424-6149531 GCF_000147115.1 Myotis lucifugus | reverse complement strand
ATCAGGTGGGTTTTTGGAGCTTCCCCCCTTCATACACAGAGCAGGGCCAATTGGGGGGAGTGGGGGTGCCCTCCACTTTACACACTGGACAGGGTGGTTCAGGAGGTTAGGGGCGCCCCCCCTCTCACACTCAGGGCAGGGCGATGGGGGGGGGGTTGGGGCGCCGCACCCTGTCACACACAGAGCCGCAGGGCGATCAGGGGGTTGGGGAGCTCCCCCCGTCACGCACAGAGCAGGGCTGATCAGGGGGTTGGGGCGCCTTCCCCTGTCACGAACAGAGCAGGGCGTATAGGGAGGTTGTGACCCCGCCCCCTGTCACACACAGAGCCGCAGGGCGATCGGGGGTTTGGTCGCTGCCCCCTGTCACGCTGATCCCGGTGCCGGGAGGCCTCGCTGCTCCGCTGATCCCAGTGCTGGGAGGCATATTACCCTTTTACTATATAGGATAGAAGCCTGGTGCACGGGTGGGGGCTGGCTGGTTTGCCCTGAAGGGTGTCCTGGATCAGGGTGGGGGTCCCGCTTGGGTGCCTGGCCAGCCTGGGTGAGGGGATGATGGCTGTTTGCATCTGGTCACACCCCCTTCAGGGTGGGGGTCCCCACTGGGGTGCCTGGCCAGCCTGGGTGAGGGGTTGAGGGCCGTTTTCAGGCTGGCAGATGACTGAAGCTCCCAACCTGTCCTTTTTTCCTTTTTTTTTTATTCTGGGCCAGCTTTAGCTCTGAGGCTCGGCTCCAGCTATGAGACCTCCGCTGCTGAAAGCAGGTTTCTGGCCTTTGTTTACCTTCTGTATTTGAAACAATGTTGCGGTCCTGCTGGCTGAAGCCTGGCTGACTAAAGCAGGTTTCTGGGGTTTGGTTTAGCTTCTATATTTGTTACAATGTTGCTTAGAGTGCAGCTGAGAGGCCGGCAAGGCAGGCGGGGAAGCTTGGCTTCCTCTGTCACTAAAGCAAGCAAGCCTCCCTGTTCGCGTCAGCTGCCTGGCTGCCGGCCGCCATCTTGGTTGGCAGTTAATTTGCATATCTCACTGATTAGCCAATGGGAAGGGTAGTGGCCGTATGGCTAATTACCATGTTTCTCTTTTATTAGATAGGATAGATAGATAGATAGATAGATAGATGTTTTCTTCATTCATAAGTATTAATTATTCATGCAAAGAGCCTATTTCCCTGTTAAATATGTTCATCAATTTAACATATATATTTTTCCCTACAGTTATTAGATGCATATGTGGATAAACCTAAGAAAAATAAAATAGTTAAATTTTCATATATAGGGTCCCCCAAAATGTTTATATACTTTTAAAAGTATATATACCTCTTTGTAAATTAGATGTATTTTAATAAACACTGCCTTTATAATTATTCAATGTGTTTGTATACATTTTTGGGGACACCCTATATGTTTACACCACAAGAAGGCCAATTTAACCTACCAATTTTAGGGCAACATCTCTACAGTAATTTAATACTGCTTAGCTTAGAAAACTAAAAAACTAAAACAACTTATAAATTACTCTTCCCTTAAGGCAGCCAACAACTTAATATTGGAGAATAAAAAGAAATCCAGTTTATTTTATTATGAAACCCATACATTTTTTAGAAAGGTGAAGGCCAGACCAGTTTTTATGAGGATTTATTTAGAGAATGCATTTAGAAATTGCCCAAATTGGTAGCCATACATAACTTTGACCAACTGCATTTTATCAACTCCGTATTATCAAACTCCATATTAGTAAAAAATGGAATGCAGATCTATCTAATCTCTAAAAGGCAGTGCTACCCATAAAAGAATCAAGAAATGGTGTGTGCGAGATGGTTAGCTACTCTGTTCTCTTCCGATAGTAATAGGATTTGCTATTTTAGTGCAGAAGAAAACCTTGGGGCCTTTTGGTATTTGACTGAACTTTAAATACTAAATCCATTCTAGCATTGCTGAGCCAGTCTGTTTAATCTGCATTCTCAAAGCAATGTCTACATTGGAACAGTGAAAAAGTAAAATCCGTGCCTAAGAAACTTGGAGTCTGCTACTGCCCTCATTCGTCACACTTAGGAAAGTAATGTTAAATTCAAACTTCTGATGTTGTAATTACCCTGATTAAACAGAGATTGTCTTAAAGCTTGTAATATTTATGAAAAGGTTTGCTAAACATCAATTATTTTAATATTACTGGTTGAAATTACATCAGACGTAAGCAATTTTCAAACTTTCAAAACCATATATTTTTGAAAGTCAGGTGCCAATTGCCAATTATTAATCGCCTTGTTTCAAATATTTCTTTGTAAGAATTATGGTGACACATAGATAAATTTATAATTATTACCAGGAAATATGGCAATACTGACATCCCTACATAAACATTACTATTAAAACCAGATTTTTAAAGAAAATTATTAAATCAGTTTAAAACATTCCCATGATTATTAAAGGTGATAGTAGTGGGCGGGGAGAGGAAATGCAGTTAAATTGATGTATTCATACTCTGCTCAAGCCAGTATAGATTAATTCTTCTGAAAGGATTATGATAATATGTAGCAGAAAAACAAATATTTTTATGGCTTTTGCTACAGTAATTTTACATGAGGAAATTTCTCCTAAGGGGATAATTCAACTAAAGCAAGAAGGCATATGTCCAAGGTATATTCAGTGCAACATTACCTATAATAGAATAAATGTTCAATAATAGGGAAAGGCTTACTAAATTACATTACATTAACATAATGGGATATTACACAGCTATGAAAAATGATAATTATGAAGACAAAGAAGAAACAACTATTTGTAATGCAATTTCAGTGGCAAAAAAGAGACCATATATTGTAATTTATACTTGACATCAACTGTGTAAAATAACAATAGGAAAGTCATAAGCAAAAATGGAAAACACCTGCTACATTAGGATAGAGTGAGTCATGGGTAATTGCTTTTCATTTTTTCCAGTGCATTTTATTAGTAGTAACAATGATGAGCATAAGAAGGAAAATAAAAACAGCGATAATACATCCAAGGTGAAAGCCACATCATATAAAGTTGAACACTTTTAAAGATTTTTTATATTAGATTTTATTTTAGAGCAGTTTTAGATTCACAGCAAAATTTAGCAGAAAATACAGCAAGTTCTCATATACCCACTGACCCCACACATGGACAGCCTCCCTCATTATCAACAACCCCCACCAGCCTGGTAATTTGTTATGATCTGTGAACTTACATTAACACTGCACTACTCTACACTACATTAACACATCATTATTACTCAAAGTTCATAGTTTACATTAGGGTTCACTCTTGGTGTTATATATTCTATGAGTTTTGACAAATGTGTAATGACAATGCTGGATTGATTTGGAAATATTTTGTTGAGATTTTTACATCTATATTTATGAGAGATATTGGTTTTGTGTGTGTGTTTTTTCTTGTACTGTCTTTATCTGGTTTTAGTATAAGGGTAATGTTGGCCTCCTAGAATAAGTTAGGAAGTAGTATTCCCTTTGCTTCTGTCTTCTGAAAGAGATTGTAGAGAATTGGTTTAATTGTGTTTTTTGGAATTCACTGATGAACCCATCTGTACTCAGTGCTTTCTATTTTATAAAGTTTTTAATTATTTGTTCAATTTCTTTCATAGATATATAGGCCTATTCAGATTGCCTATTTGTTCTAGTGTGGGTCTTGGTAGATTGCGTCTTTAAAGGACTCGGTCCATTTCATCTTGGTTATCAAATATGTGGGCATAGAGTTGTTCATAATTTGTCCATCTGGCAACCCTATGATGCAGATGTTGTTATGCTTGAATGTTGTCCCAGAGGTTCCTTAAACTATTCTCAAATTTCATTTTTTTTTCTTTTTGCTATTCTTATTGGGGGTTTTCTGCTACCTGTTCTTTCTATATTGCTTTTAAATTCTCAAGGATGCAATAATAACATAAGAATATCATGAGAACTATTTAAGTGAACTAATAAAATTGTTTTTGAAGAATTGTAATCACTTTAGAGGCATCTCCTCATGTGCATGGTTAATATGCTAATTTTAAAAAGAACCTATGCTTTTCAAAGTAGTAAGTGTAGTTGAAAAAAATGAAACTGTATTTCCTTTGGAAATGCAACGAATACCAAATTTTTTACTTATCCAGGTAGAGCTACTCTTCTTTTAGTCCAAATTTTGTCTCAAAATCTCAAAGTCTACTAACTACTTTGTGAGTATATTTTATGGTAATATCAGAAAAATACTATGAGGACATCATCATAGGACATGAGATTTTGGCTGAAAATTTTTCTCTTTATTTAACAATCTGAAGATTTAGAGAGAAGAAACAGGTATTCATCTTTCTGGGATGTTCCTAAGGCAGGAATATCTATGGAAATTGTGTCTAAGTTGGAACAATTTCAAGGAATTTTATTTTGGTAACAAAAACACAATTATCTATACCACTAGAATTGTGCAGTACACATAGAAATTGAGAATCTCCGTTTTCTTTATTTAAAAATATTTTCTGCTGTTGCTGCTCAGTTACATATGTGATGCCTGAGGAGGTAATCTTCCAGAGTAATTAAGAGCATGGACTTTGCATTTAAATATGACTTTTCTCTCACTACTAGAGTGACTTTGGCCTACTTAACTTACCTGAATATCAGTTTCTGACTGTGGAAAATAATGCTGGGAGGAAGGAGAGACAGCATAACACAGAGTACAAGATTGGTTTTTACTGATAGACACTAACAAAAAAATTAACAAATAATTTGTCTGTGTAATAACAGCTATTTCTAATGACACATTTACAATGCATAAGGTACTGTAATAAGCACTTTGCATCTATTACCTTGATAACATTAATAACCTGGTTATTATTAACAGGAAAGGAATAAAGGGAAGACTAGACGCATGCTATTTGTACAGCTTTGCCAGAAAGCTACAGTTTAACACTCTCCCAGTCTATTCCCTGCAGATCAATGGGAAAAGGACTGGACAAAGGCAATTTGGATGCATCCCCAGTAAGGTCTGGGTGATATGGAAGATGCTTACATGTCAGTCACACCTGAGAAGAAGTCAGTGGCCAAAATAGGTGTGGCCACTGCAAACACAGGAAGATTTGACACTTAAACTCCTGAACAAAGGGAGGCATCTCCCTTACTCTCTTGTGCTCTTGGCCCTCCTGCTCTCTTAGGACTCCTGTTGCAGGGGGCCTGGTCCCCAGCATTCGCCCACATGGCTCATGGCCATGTGGGACCCACACAATGGACTGATGGTCTGAAGCTAGCCTGATGCTACATCAGACCCAGCTCCACATGGAACGGAAACTCTGTGTACTGGCTTTGCTCGTGGCTCTGCTGGAGCCCCAGCTGCATGTTTTCCAGGTTCAACGACAAGGGGATTTTGCAAACTGAGGGATGTAACTCTATGCAGATAAAAACCATTCATTCTCCCGTGTGAGTCTTAGAAAATTCCTCTTCTGAAGATATTGCAAGAGCCACCCCACTCCCACTAGAAAAGAGGAATCCCACCAATCCCAACTAAATCTTGCATAATACTTTATCAGAAAGCGATATACTCATTCAGTCACTCAATTTCATACTCATTTATTCATTATAGCATATAGGACATAATCCAGGATCTAGTCCCTATAAATGTAGGTTTATTTACCATAAACAATTCTATAAAGGTTGGGTATATCCTGCTAAAGCATTTTATTACAAAGACTCCCCTGCTAACAAACACAGCCAATGGATTTGCTATCAGACATGTTATTAGTATATTAATAGGAGGTAAGTAAGTGAGGTGTTCTTATTACTCTCAACTTATTTAACTTCTTAGCAACTCTGTTCCCTTATCCATAAAATAAGAAAAATAAGAATACCTACGTCTTGTGTGTATGAAGATTAAGTGTGTCAATACATGTAAGATAGTTAGAATAATGCCTCTTGTTTTGTAAAAACTTAATGTTGGTTAACACTATTATGATGAATCTAATACACTCTTTTTTTTAGTTTTTGAGAAATATTTAATGCAATAGGAAAATGCTCATAGCATATGGTTAAGTAAAACTAACAACTCAAAACCATATTCCTATAAAATAAATTTTGCAAAATATGCACTCAAGTACACACGTATACAAAATACTAAAAGAAAAACTCTAAAATATTAATATTCATTGAGGTTGAGAGTAAATTATTTCTTCTTTATACATTTTAATATTTTCCACATTTTCTATAATAAAAAGTTATCTTTTGAAAAGAATTGGAGCTATAACACTTTAATCATGGGAAATTTTAACACTTAAAGTAAGTTTTTTTAAATAACTTTTGTAGATTCCATGTGTTGTAGTATGTGAACTTGATAAATCCTGATTGATTCAATGTCTGCTTGAAATCCTTTCAAAATACAAGAAGAACCTGTTTAAGATGAAAAATATGTGCATTAACTTATAATGGTACTTCTACTTTTTAAATTTGTTTGTCCCTCGAAACCAGTGTCTTATTTGCCCTTCTTTTGACATATCAGACCCTAACTGATGTTTCCTACCTGCCAGTGATGCTTTCTTCACTCACTCACTATAGTTCAGTTATAGATGGTCTTTACCCTCCAGCAGCAATTTTGTGTGCTATGATAGACAGAACTTTGAAGCTGGAACTGTGTAAAAACCTGAGAATCCACATCAACTATTGCATTGCCAGCATGAAAACCAGCGTGCTTATAAACCAGTCAAATTCATAAACTACATCAATTGATTATTTGACTGACTTTGTACTTTCCTAACAAAAGTAAGTGAATTATTGACTTAATTGGAACTGAAGGACACCTTAGGAATCATCTAATTAATACAGAATTTAGGGCAATCTGCCTGTCTACCATGCAATTAAATTAAGCTGATCTGGCCAGGCAGTGTTTTCTTTCTCTTTCCTTGTGTGACACATTTCCTTTGAGAGGGTGGGTGTGAGAGTTAAGGAGGGAAATCTTCTCATATGTAGGAGGATTGTTCTTTCATTTTTTGATGGTGAATATCTGAGTAGATAAACTTCTCTGCCTCTTCCAAACAGGCTCTGAGACCACCTTCCTTATTTTGCAGATATGGACATTGTGATCTAGGGTTCGCTAGGAGGTTGCTTAAAACAAAATTGATAACAATAGAATTGGATCCAAGACCACAGTTTTTTTGTTTTGTTTTGTTTTTATATGTTTTTATTGATTTCAGAGAGGAAGGGAGAGGGCGAGAGAGAATCATTGATCGGCTGCCTCCTGCAAGCCCCACACTGGGATCAAGCCCACAACCCTGACATGGGCCCTGACCAGGAATCAAACCATGACCTCCTGGTTCAGAGGTCGATGCTCAACCACTGAGCCACACCAGCCAGTCCAAAGACCACAGTTTTGACATCCACGTTCTTGTTATTTTTAGTAAACTAAATTGACTCTTTTTGCTAAAGCACTATCTATTAGAAAAGCTATTTGAATCCATCACAATAGATATGCACGGGGCTGTTTTTTTCTGGGGAAGTCATCTGGAATGAGATAGGTAGGTGTAAATATCATAAACAAATAGATTGGTTTTCCTGTAAATGGGAAACCTAAAGCAAACGCTCATCTGTAAAAGACGCAGTGTGGTTTGTGGAACCAGGAATGGCAGATATTGCAACACTGACAGCTCAAATGGACTTGAGTTTAATCAATGGCACAAGGTATATACTGAGTCTGCAAGAAGCAACATAAATTTCAGGACTAGCTCAACGGGGACATAGAAGAGGTTGACTTGACCAACTTGCCCTCAGACTGTAGTTGTGTTTGGAGATGCAGGATAACCAGTGACACCTAAACTGTAGGACTGGGCAAGGCATAGGATGCCTATGCACCTAACAAAGAGAAGAATAAAAAGTAATTCTTTGACCAAATATATACTTTTGCATTTAAGGACTTTTTTATCATGGATTCTGTTAAGGAATGAGGAATCGTCAAACAATAAACATGCAATTTTTCTGTAGTTCATCAATCATACTAATCATTAGGACTTTTTAAGATTTTGGTAGGCTATGCACTTAGCTTGAATAGCAAATTGTATGAAATCGCATTGCCTAAGGACTTTATACACAGAAAAACATTGAAAACATAGCCAGCTGCCAGATGGAAGATGTGTATGCAAAGCTCAGCAAACGGCTGCAGAGCAAACATTCCCAAACAATAGCAACGGGGGCCTGCCTTGGCACTTTTTATCTATTTGCATTCATTCATAAAATTTTAATGTTTGGGCATTAAACAGAGCACAGAAGAGATATGGCCATGGCCTGCTAAGTGTTCGTGCTGGATTAACACCTATAATCGGAGTTATGAAAAGCACAACAGCCCGAGCAGCTACAGGATTTCAGAGAATAGGACTGCCGCAGTCCTTTCATCTAGGAGGATGGCGCTTACTGATAAAAATACAAAGTACTTTATACAAGCTTTTTATGATCTACATGGAATCATACCACAGCACCATGCTGTCATGCTCTGCGATGATATATACTATCCTTGGCCAGGTTTATGAAAGTAGTCTCAGAAATTATCTCTCCTCAGGGTATCAATATGTAAGAATATAGGACCCTTGTTTCAGCTTAATTTGCCTAATTACCATGGATTACTCTAAGTTATCAAGGGTTATTTATGAGGTCAGTGTACGAGGGGGCTTTGTGTGACATGAGAGATATAAAAACAATGTCTCCAAAATAAGATATTTAGATGAGGAGTACAGAACTTGGAGTCAGACAAAGGAAAAGTATTTACCTCTCCATAACTCTTTATTCTTTCATCTATGAAAACTGTTAATACATAGTTTACATATTTGTTGGGATCATTTATGAAACGCCGTCAATGAATGCTCTGGTCATAGTCTGGTTTATAACAGATGTCAATCGTGACAGAGATTGTTGCTACCAGGTGCCTCTTAGGCCTAGAATTATAAACTATGAGGAGGGAGAGATGGTCTCTCCACCAGAATAGCCTAAGAGAACCATTTACCACTCTCCACCCTCTACCCCACCCCACCCCACACACATCAATATTAATTATGACTCCTTTAACCCCATTCCAGGAATGATCTATGCCCACCTACAGGCTAAACCCAAACCAGTATGTCAATCAGCCAAAAATGTATTAATAGTTCACTTCCTAGCAACTATTTGGAAATAATTCACAGCTGCCATCCATGCCCAAAGAATGGAGATGTTCAAAGCCCCTGGTGCCTGTGAGAGCACCATGCTGAACCTTCTTGACCTATCCTGATGCTATGCCATGTCTCTGCTAGTCTGATGACTAAACTCCCTCTGATGACTGGGTGTACTGAGTCTCTGACCTCAACTTGGGGTCATTACTCACACTCCTCACCAATGTCCCCTCTGTTGCTCTCAAATTCAAAATGCCACACAAAACGTCTGCCACAATTAGAACAGAATTTTTTTTTTTGAACAGATGTTCTACCTAGCTTGGATTTTAATTTGGCCAGTGTTCCTAGGTTCTACGGTACTGGATTTATACCACCTCTCAGTCCTCCCTCACCTTACCCTGCACTTTTCTCCTCTCCTGTTCTCATTTCTTTTTGTCTTCTCCATTTTCTTCTCCATCTACCTACTCCTTATCTTTTTTTTCTATCATCCTTATCAACACTACTGTTCTTTTTCCTTTTCCTTTTCTTCTCCTCCTGAGTAGCTGCAAAAGTACACACGAATCATTAACAAACAAGCTTGGAGCAAGTATTTAGCATCGTCGTAGGACTCATAGATCGAGATGTCAAAAGCTCACCACAAGAAATATTTAAAGCCTTTATCAATAAACAATGTCAGCTCTCGCTGCAAAGGCCACCAGAGAAACCTGTTAACCCAACAAAACTGAGTCGATTAAACTTACTGGAGCCAGGGAGATCACCTTGAAGGTTTCAATGATGTCTTCAAAAGGAGAAGTTAGGGAAGGTTTGGGGCTTTGGAGTCTGGGATAAAGTGGCTTAAGGCAGGGCTGTCAAGATGGGAAACTGGGGTTGGGAAAAGTTTACGACATATCATTTAGGGTTGTTGCACCAGCAGGTCAAGGATCTTAAAACAAATTATTGCTCTGATAAGCAAGCTGTGTATCTGGGCGAATGAACTATTATCCAAATAATTCCCTAGGAAAAAAAATTCTTCAAGCAAAAAATGGAATTATTTACTGGTTTGCTGTTTTATCTTCCTGGTTAAGAGTTTCCTAAGCAAACATTTAAATCATGTTGACACGTGTTATCTCAGTTCTCATTACCATATATTTAGATTATGTGGGAGTAGCAGTCTTAGTTCTTCTACAAGGAGTGGTCTCAGTTCAACACAAGAAACTGGATTTGAGAAAAATATTGAATACAGAAGTCTTCTGTGATATACTGTGGAAAGAAGGTCAAGTATAAGCTGTACAGTTCTCCATCAGGGAAGGGACTGTACCCTGGGCCTAGGGATATTTGGAAATATGTATAGGGAGTGCTGTTTTCATTTAGAGGGTAGTGAATTGCAATACACAAGGCAGTCCCACACAACAAATTGTCGTATCTGAAATACTGATAGAGCCTCTATTTTAAAAATCAATTATACATTATAGTAATTAGAGGTAGAGCCCCACTTGTTTAAAAACCACACTGGAAGTATACATATTAGCAACTTTGCCTCTTACACAAGTTATCACCATTAATACGTCCAAATGATCTGTACTTTCATTTTCAACATTAAAAAAAATACATGAACAAAGAACTAGGAAAAATGAAATAATGTCAGAAAGGATAGCTGTTGTTATAGATGACACATTTAAGATTCAAATTATTTTCAATAAGAAAGAAAATTTAACAGAGTTAACATAGAATTTAGCATGCACACACCAAAATAAAACTATTGGCTTCCAAACAACCATGCTCAGTGGCAGGTTAAGCAAGGAAGCTTTAAAGATTTTAGCAGATCACAAAGTTAATATGACCTAACAATTTGGTGAAAATTTGATCAAATTATTGGAAGAACACTAGAGTACCAATTTCAGAGCACATTAGGAGAATGGTATTGGATTATGTATGTTACTATATTTGATGAGAGACATTCTCAAAACAAGATGAAGCCAGGACAAAAAAAACACAAGATGATAAAGGGCGTAGAGACCACAGCATATCCAAGCTGTATGAGAAATTACTAAAGTAAACAGGGGCTTTTAGCTTGGAGATACAGAGAAATAGAAGCTAAGGAGAATACTTTAAGGTTTGACCGTATTCTAGAGTTTTGATCCACAACGTGTGGTGCACCAGCCAGCCATGTGGACATCACTTGGGAGCTCATTAGTAATGTAGAACCTCCGGCCTCATCGCAGACTCATTAAATAATACCCTACTTTTCAACAAGATCCCCAGGTGATTCCTACCTGTACATTTGTATCTTAAAAGTGGTTAGAAGAGTTTCCCAAACATATCTGATGGATGCTATAAAATGCAGATCCCCAGGCCCAAACTCAGACTTTCTGGTTCAGAATTTCCCAGTGGAAAAGGCCAGGTAATCTCTAGGTTTATCAAGTGCAACAGGTGGTATTATCAGGAAAACTCTGTTCCAATTCATAGAACTAGATCTAGAAAGACTGATTAAAATCAGCTAGATTTCTATTACAATTTCTTAAACTTTGTCCCATCAGAAGAATAAGCTGCTTTGGGAGGAAGTGAGCCATGGTCAAAGAGCCATTATAAGCAAAGGCTGGCCATCTGTCAGAAATGACAAAGAAGGGAAGTTTGTTCTCCATGGGAGGTAGAAGTAGGTGATTCTATGTTTCCTTCCAAATATAAAATGTAGATTCCTCTATATCCAGCTGTGACTTCTCAAACCAATTTGTAGACATACCCTTAGCAGTAAAAGCCAGAGGCAAATCCAAAAATAAAAACTACTGACCCCCATTGCTGTGGTCCATTCCCACTGCTGCCATTCATGAGCATTTGCTGGTAATTCATCTAAACTGATCCAATGGCACCAGGCACTGAAAATAGATCTACGGGTTCCAGGAAGTAATTAAAGGGCTTTTCTACTGAGCTCAGCTTGAATTAACTTCAAGCAGTTTTGCAGCTGCCTAGATTTTTCACATCAACTCATGTCATGGTGCACAATTTGATGCTGTAATTTATTCACAGTTAATTCTTATTAAATGAAGCCCAGTGGCAGTTTTACTGTAATAAGGAAAGAAAGTATTGCTTGTGTTATTGCCAGGAAAATGTTCACTGAGGTGAAAAATCGAGACTCACCTATGATCTGTTAATATGCAGGTAAGTTATTATGTGGAGTATTCTCAAATTAAGCAGATACGAGAGTTCTCCAATTGAACTGCTATGAAATTCCACACTTATTTCTCTTTTATTACTCCGGTTATTTGTAGGTTAGATTCCATTAGAGTGTTGCCCTTCTGTTTTAAACTCTGGCACTGAGTTACATCACTTCGGATTTTGCAGCAGATACTGTAACAAAATCAGACAGCCGTCATTTCATTCAGCCATGCTCCCTCCTTTTTATGTGTTAAAGTTATGCAGGGAAAAATAGTTGCTCTGAGTAAGGAGGAAGAGTGGAGCTAAGGGGAGAGGATCTGTAAGGTGTGAAAATTGGCTTTACCAGCCTAAGGCTTGGACTGTAATTGCATAGCCCATTACTCCATGCCAGTATGCATCATGAGCGAGAGTTCTGTGTTGGAGGTGTTGTTCTGACTGCATAGAAGTATAAAGAGTGAAGTTCTGTGATGTTCAAAGGAAGTCTTTTTCTGGCAACTTTTTATTTTTTAAAGAAATAGCCTTTCCTCAAGTTTGAATCTAAGAAATACCACTTGATCCTATCTCAATGAGTGGTGTTACCACCCACCAATCATTTCATGCAAGAAATCTTCAAATATGCTCAGTGGCTCCCTCTTCCAAACCCCATTCAATTGTTCACCAAGTCCTCTTTATTTTAAAACTAGAGGCCTGGCGCAGGAAATTCATGCACGGGTACAGTCCCTAGGCCTGGCCTGCGATCAGGGCCATCTTCCCTGGCTGCCTGTAGCCAGCCCCGCCCCCCGCCACCACCCATCCCAGTTCCCCGTTTGCCATCAGGCAATCGGAGCCTGATAGCTGGGGAAAGGGACTGAGAGGTCGGCTGTTCACGCCCACTCGCCAGCCCTGCCCCTATTGCAGGTTGCCCTCTGTGTGTGGGATGACTGGTGGGGCGGGGGCCTTGGCCTGGAGCCAGCATCCCCCACCACCCACTCCCAATTGTCTGTTCACTATCAGGCGATCGGAGCCTGCTGGCCAGGGAAAGGGACCAAGAGGTGGTCAGTGTGCCTCATAGTGACTGGTCGAGTGGTCATTCTGTTCATTCCACTGTTAGGGTCAATTTGCATATTACCCTTTTATTATATAGGATGCCCTTTAAAATAGTAAAGTCTCTCCAAACTAATACACTCATTAGTTTCACACCATAGATGAAAAAGTGATTGTTGTAATCAGCTAGCCCCCAAATTATAAAACAAGCCTTCATCTCCTCTCCTTTATTTAAATATTTTTCTTCTCCTCAGCCAATAGATTTCTACCAAGATGATTCTTATGGCAGATCTGACACTGATGAAGTCTAAATGACTCCCAACTAGTTGGGGGAAAAAATGTTTCTCAGTGTGTAATCATAAAAATCACCTGAATTCTTTGGAAAGAAACAGGGGTCACAGATGGGTTAGAAAAAGAGGAGGGGAGAGGGAGAGGAAGAGAGAGAGAGAGAGAGAGAGAGAGAGAGAGAGAGAGAGCTTCAGTCCCCCTCCCTAATCAATTCTTACCTGGTAGGTTTGGAGTAGGGCTAAGAAAGCTGACTTTTTCCTAAGCTCCCTAGAATTCTTATGACCCGTGAAGACTTCTGTTTTTCCCATCTCAGCCCACAAAAGGTTTCCTCTTTTGAGTTTCATTAATACTTTGCTCACATTGCTAGCTTCTTAGTATATTATCTCCTTCCATTTGAATAAAATTGCCTCTTCTATTACATTATGAGAGCCTTCTTTCCAGAGATGATGCTGTTTTTTCCCTTATATCCCTTATACACTAGCAACAAATTTGGAAAACGGATGGAAAGTAGAATGGAAAGAGGGGATATATAATCGGGAGAAAACACAACGGGGGCATTTGGATTGCTGGTACTATCATTTTTCTTTCTTGACCAGAGTGGTAATTACACAGATGTATTCAAATATGTTAATTCACTGACTTTTACACTTTTGATCTGTGTTTATTTGTTTATGTATGTTTTATCTCAAAAAAAAAGTTTGAAAGGGAGAAAGATATATGGAATAAAATTGTCCATTGTAGTGGACAGGACCCCATTGTCCAACCTCAGAGGCTATCTTTGTCTCTCCTACAGGATCACTTTGATCTGAGTCATTTCCTTTAGAGAAGTTGAGACCTACCTTTCTCTGCTATGTATGCCTACTGGTTGCCTCTTTTATTGAACAGAGTCACGGAATTTAGTACATCAGATTACTGTTAATTTGAAAGATTAAAAAATTCTGATTTCTATGCCTCCACAACCATTTAGTAGTTGTGAAGTTCAAACATGTTAATCTGTGTTTTTGCGGCCAATAAATAAAATAGATTTTTCATTCATTAAATGTACTATAGGCTAGAGACTCTGGTACTATGTGCTAGATTCAGTGTTGAACATTGAAAATGAGAAAAACTCACTGCCCTTAAAATGGTTACAGATTATTGGGGAAAAGAATGATAAAATATGGGGTAAGAAGTGCTATAAAAGCCCCCGGGGGAGTGTGCATATGTATCAGGAGAGATGGATACCTCCTGTCCAATCAACCTCACATCAGAGTCCTATTGCGAAGCTCTAATGAGATTTGCACTATTCAGTCCCACCTGGAAAACACATTGTAAAAGTTGAAGCCTTGTAATGTGGACTCTTGACTGGTGGTTGCCTATTACAGTGGGCATTTATTCATTCATTCAACTAGTATTTCACTGAATCCCAACTATGTGCGAGGCACTATGTGAAAGACCAAAACTGTAGCAAAACAAAAGAGAGTTCATCTCTGCCTTTGGAAGATCATAGGAAGGACAGCCTACCAAGAAATTAAAATAATATGGCAAGCACTATAATAGGGAAGTAGAGACTATGTTTTCACGTTCATGTCTGGAGGAAACTGACCTGAACTTGGTACGTTGGAGAAGTCTTTCCAGGCCTAAAAGATAAAAAGGAATGAACCAAGGAAGGAGGGATGTTTGAAGTTCTAGAACAGTGATTTGGCCAAAGGGAACATGATAGGCAAAGACCCAAATGAAAAGAATATGACAGGTTCAGGGAGCTGAAAAAAGTTTAGAATGTATGTGAGGAGCCCTCACCGGTTTGGCTCAGTGGATAGAGTGTCGGCCTGCGGACTAAAGGGTCCTGGGTTCGATTCCAGTCAAGGGCATGTACCTTGGTTGCGGGCACATCCCCAGTAGGAGGTGTGCAGGAGGCAGCTGATCAATGTTTCTCTCTCATCGATGTTTCTAACTCTCTATCCTTCTCCCTTCCTCTCTGTAAAAAATCAATAAAATATATTAAAAATAATAATAATAAAAAGAATGTATGTGAGGAAATCAATGGCAACTGCAGAGGCTTGCAGAGGCAAACATGAACCAACTTAAGATGGACCCTCCTAAGCTTTGTAAATTGGGTTTGGATGTGTGACTTATATTCTGGAGGTCAACGGAGATATCAGAACCTCTCTAAAATATTTTAAGCAGCACCGTGACTTTATAAGAGTTCTATTTAAGGAGAAAGAGTCACTTTGATTGCAGTTTGAGAAATTCACTTTGGGGAGGACCAACTTGGGATTAGAAGGTAAACCTCTCAGCCAGATACACTCACCACCTGGCAGATGTTGTGCTGGGGCATAAGTGAAGGCACCAGATAACATGGAACATTGTTTAAAAAGTTCATGTTTTACTCAGAATTTGGGATAAAATAAGTTTTGTGGTCTTTACTCCTAAGAGGTCTCCCCACATACCCGTGTATGCAAAGCCAGCAGAACCCTGTTATTCTCACACAACCAAGCTCATGTGTTTATCACAAAAACTCTGAAAGTAGACATTTTTATTTGTAGCAACAGATTAGAAAACTTGGCACTTTGTCTAGTTCCCGAGGCGTCCCACAAAACTTGAAAGCAAAGATGATAACACTTCTCAGCATAATTAGTGACTCCGTACTAAGCAGCAGTCGTCAATATAAAAAACATAGGATGTGCTTAGATGTTTATTTAAAGCACGGGCTTTATTATCAGCGAGATGCAGATTAGTCTAAATTTCAGTATCTGTTGTGTGAAAAAGGAAACTGCGTGAAACTCTTTTTCAGCAAATTTAAAAGCCAATCGTGCACATTTTGAAGGAACGTTTTCAAAAGTTTTGGAACTAAAAAGAGAAATGTCTTGACGAGGAGCAAAACAATAAAGAGAACAATCAAACAAACAAATGAAAAATTGACCTTCAAGTTCAGTTTCAAAACCACTCTGGAAAGAAATCCCGCATTAAGTGGCCTTAGCAAAGCCTTCCGCTGCAGTCCCCGTGTTCATCGAGGCACAGAATCATTGTGTCAGACAATGACTAGACTTGTTCCAGTGCCCGCCCCCAGGGCCTTACCCCAGTCAATCCGGGCCTCCCCTTGCCCTGCCTGTCCCCCTGCCGCTACTTCCAACACCGTGAACCTCGGCCCAGAAGGATTCTGTCTCCCCTTGTACTAAGGACCAGAGGCACCTGTTTCTAAAGCCAGACCAGGGGAGCCTTAGGCAGCAGTGGATTTACATGTTATAAAACCTTTTATTTTATTGTTTCACTTCACCCTTAAAGAACTTGTAGTCAATTTTCAGTACAAAAGTTAGAATTCTCAAGATTCCACAGATGTGGAAAGTGAACTCCGGAGAAATTAAAAGGAACGCCAGTGCCACAGAATCTGTGTACGTCAGAGCCTGAACTTCAATGCAGACAAACTGGCCCCGGCTGTGGGGCAGGGAAGGGGGTAGGAGGCGGGGGGTACAGAGAATGGAGATTTTATCTCCACATGCCCACCTAGCCTAGGCAGGGGCGCACACTAGGAGGCTTTCTCTTCACAGGGATTAGAGTTCAGTAATGGCAAACCAGAGGCCACTCACTGGTAATAGCAAAAAGCACCGAGGCAGCATGTGGGCAGTGTTTAATCCTAGTTGCTTTAGTCCTGGTGGACTGCTAATGGAACCACACAGGGAGCAGCCAGAGAGCAATGAACTTCAGGATCATGGGCCTAAGTTTGGATTCTTCTCCAACAGCCTCCTTTCTCGGGAAACACTCTCGGACATTTTGTGATAGGATTTTTGCAGGAAACAGAGCGTGTTCAGTGCCTTACAAAAGCCCTGAGCCCCCAACGTGGCCTCAAAGGCCTTGGTGCTCGGCCTCTGCTCACCTCCCCTACCTCGTTTCACCTCTGCCCCTTCCTCCAGGCGACCAGCAGGACCCGGCTGCAGTCCTCCACACGGCCAGGCCCTCTCCACTTCCAGGGCCTCCTCACACTCCCATTTCTGTCTGGAACAGCCTTACCCCCTCCCCCCTTTTTTTTCTTTCATCATCGTCCACAAATGAGCTTAGCCATTATCACATTTGGGAACCCTCTCTGCATCCCCCTAAGTATGGATTAGTCACCCCTGTGTCTTTTTCTCCTCCTACACTCACTGTGCCTCCTTGTAATGACGTCACTCACTGAAAGGTGGGCTCCCGAAGAGCAGAAACCTTAGCGTTAGAAATGTGTCTGGCACATACTCCCTACTTCAAAAATGTTTATCAATTTAATGTGGAATTCTTGTTAAGGAGGATTTAATTCCAGGATTGTCTACATGTATAGGAATTGGCATGGTAGTAAATACGAACAGAAATAGAGGGATAGAAGTAAAATAAATGGCAAGTTAAGCTGGGGTGAATTTGGAGTGTCCTCTGTGCTGGATATTGTGTTTGCTCCCTTCCTGTCCACCCTAATCTATCCTGCTCTGAGTTCCAGGAGGCTGAACTTTGGGGACCACATATGCCATGTTCCCGTACCTTCTGGCTTCCTATTGGGTTCTGTCAGTGGATGCACCAGATGGAGATTATGAGGCAGAAGGAGTGATGGATAAATTAAGACATGTCTTTCCTTGGCTTCCTACTTTCTAGGCTGCTTCCCAGCCACTGAACCACCAAAGTGCTCATCTCCTGTGGCGTGACCCTCTCCTACCACTGTAACTCCCACCTAGTTCAGGGTTAGAGTCTGCGGCTTTACCCATCACTTGTGAGTTTCCCTTTACCTTCCCCCACACATCTTTGTAAATCGTTTTTCGTTTGTTTGTTTTTGAGGGAGGGTATCTTTCTTCAAAGACCCTGATCTATGCAGCCTTACATTTTATGGAGTTTCAAAAGCTTTTAGAATATAAATATATCCATACAGATAAAATATTAATGGAAGAAAACAACTACAGGTTCCCTGGGAACAGAGCCCTTGCCTTATTTGATGTCATAACTAGTGCCTTAAAAAATGTATGATATAATGGCCCACGTTACATACTTATAAAGTAAAATAAGCTGCCTTGAAAAAAATTAAATCTGTGTTACCTAAATTTTGAATCTGAATCCAGTGCAGACAAAGAGAATGCATTTTTGAGGCCCTTAGTTATAGGAAAGAAGGAGTAACCTAACAGGTAGATTCCAGAGAAATCCTATAAGCTATGAGCAGGCAATCTAAATGAGTGATTCCCCGAGAGAGCGGGACCAGAAAGGGGCCCCTTCCTATGCAGGCGTGGTGCCAGCTCTCACACAGTCATCTCACTGTGGTCAGGTAATTCCCTCTCTGTGATTAACCACCAGGACAGTGCTGCGGTGAGCAATTATTGCTTTAAATCCATAAGGACAGACCTGGAATCAGAGGCAGCAGCATCAGCCAGGCACCGCTTACCTCACCCTGCAGACATCACTTAGATAGCAAGAGGAGGTTGACTTTGATAAACTTTCCAAGTATAGAGCCCATGAGGGTATTTTTAGAATCAGGAAGGCGACAAGTACAAGATGGAAAACAGACTTGAGGAAGTGAGGAGAGAAAGAAGGAGACATTAAACAAAGTGAAACACTGCTGGATTTCCTGAGCAAGTTCTTCTACTACCCTCTTGTGGCTAAATCTTCCTGGGACTGTGATTCTCGCCCCCCCCCCCAAATAACATTTAATATTATTTGGGTCAAATTATAAAAATAAAACTTGTTCATTGCAAAAAATATGGAAAATGCATTTATGTAGAATGCCACTGGGGATATGTAAATTCTGCAACTGAGTTTTGAAAATGAATTAATGTTTCCACCAAGGCTGAACCAGAGCCAGATCCATCCAGTGGTACAGGGCAGTGAACTCCATCCATATAGAAACTCATCTAGTTCTCATGATAATCCTGTATAGTAAGTGTTATTATCCCCAATTAGTCATCTAAGAGTGAATATGAAAGGTATTATATATTCGACATCTACAGTGTTCTTGCATTCTGCAGAAACTCATTTAATCCTCAAAATATCCCTGTGGGATTAGATCAGAATGCCAGCTTTTATTGAATTTCTCAAGGTAAGGTAGCTTATACATGACAGAGATGGAACTTGAACCTGATCTTAGAACTATAAAGCCTCCAGTGTTTCTACTATTCTGTGTTGTATCATAATTTTCTTTCTAAATTCTCCTTTTTAACACTCTGCGAGGTATTTCTTTGTTTTTATTATTTAAAAAAAAAATGTTAGCCTGGCCAGTGTAGCTAAGTGCTTGAGTATTGACCCATGAACCAGGAGGTCACAGTTCAAATCCCAGTCAGGGCACATGCCCTGGTTATGGGCTCAATCCCCAGTAGAAGGCTCGTGCAGGAGGCAACCAATTGATAATTCTCTCTCATCATTGATGTTTTTATGTCTCTCTCCCTCTTCCTTCCTCTCTCTGAAACCAATGCAAAAACAAATTTTAATGTTGACATTATTGCAGGAGTTGTCCTTCATCCCATTTTGCCCACCTCCACCCTCCCTCACCTCCCCCTTCCTTGGGCTTTATTAAATTATTGTGCATGCCATGGAGTATCCATATATGTTCTTTAACTAATTCTTTCATCTTCTTCATTCAATCACCCTAAATCCTCTCCCTTTAGGCACAGACCAGTCTCTTCCATTTATTCATGCTTCTGGTTCCATTTTGTTTGTCAGTTTATTTTGTTCATTAGAAACCACATATTAGTAAGATCATATGTTATTTGTCTTTCTCTGATTGGCTTATTTCCCTTAGCATAATACTCTTTGGGTCCATCCATACCGTTGGAAATGGTAAGACTTCCTTCCTTTTTACAGCTGCGTAGTATTCCATTGTGTAAATGAACCACCACTTTTTTGTCCATTCATCTGCTGATGGGCATTTGGGCTGATTCCAAATCCTGGCTATTGTAAATAATGCTGCTGTGAACATAAGGGTGCATATATTCTTTCTTATTGATGTTTTGGATTCTTAGGATATATTCCTAGAAGTAGGATTGCCGGGTCAAATGGCAGTTTCATTTTTAATTTTTTGAGGAAACTCCATACTGTTTTTCATGGCGGCTGCACCAGAATGCATTCCCACCAACAGTGCAAGAGGGTTCCCTTTTCTCCACATCCTCATCAGCACTTGTTGTTTGTTGATTTATTGATAGTAGCCATTCTGGCATGTATGAGGTGATAGCTCATTGTAGTTTTTATTTTCATCTTGTCGGCCTTGAGCATTTTTTTCATATGTCTATTGGTCATCTGGATGTCCTTTTTGGAGAAGTGTCTATTCAGGATTTTTCCCAGTTTTAATTGGATTATTTGTCTTCCTTACTTCTTAAAGGTCTTGCACATCTCCAGTAGAGTCACCTGTGGCCTGTAGATTCCCCCACCTTTATGCTGTTCCACATATCTTCTACCTACCAAATGGGATAGAGACTCTTCTCTTGACCTTATGCATTAATTATATATTCATATAAATAATTAGTGGGATAATCAGAATTAGAATATGTACTTTGTTCTCTCCTGCTTCTAGAGTAGGGGACACTCTATGGAGATAATAGTGTGGCATTTACTCTAAAATTATAGTAGGCATATTTGGATTCAAGGGACAATAAACAGTGGGAGCTATCAATTTTCCTGAGTTGAAAGTGGAATAATTGAGAGGTAAAAATCTTGTGAATGGATGTATTTGGGGACATTTTTTTAAATACAAAATCACATAGAGCTATTCAAAACACTGTGTACTAGAGAGGGATTAAAGGAGTGTAGTCTCTGCTAGTTTGTCTCTTTTATCCACACCAGAGAATCTTAGTTCTCATTTTCTAGGACTGCTGGGTATATTTAATTCTGCCAAATTATCTCCTAATAGTTAAATGATAACTATAAAACATATTACTTAGCATATTAAAAACATGTTAAGCAGAGTATTGGAGGAGTTGTTATAAGCTAGGTGGATGGTAGTAGAACCAGAAAACATAGAAGAAGTGTTATCAAATTCCACATGTTTAATATGCCATTTCTTCAGTGCAATCGATCACTGAGTAATGAGTAAGAGCCCAATTGCTGCTTGAGTTTAATTCTTGGTGTTATAACTCACAAGATTGCGACCCTTATCTAAGCCTCTGATCCCTTTTTTGTAGTGATGACAAGAACCTGTTGTGAGGCTCAAATGATTAATGCCCTAAGGAGCTTAATATAAGAAAGTTTCCATTGATGTTTGCTCTGTGTATTGGAGCCTGAAAACTACCCAATATTTACCTTCAAGAGAGCATCTACTGAGGCTGACAGGTTATACTGTGGTAACAATCAAAGCCAGGAACATTCTAGGTAGCATTATTTCTTTGGCAATTTTTCTGCTAATGAGATTACTTTTCATGCCTTTCAAACCTGGAAATATAGCTTGTATTTATATGACAAATAGATGTTTTCAAATGCAAGAGTATACATCTTCTCATTTGGTTTGACAACCAACACTTCAGCTTCATGGCTACTGTGCTGTTTCTGTGGCCAGTCCTGCCACTGTACACGTAAGCTTTGAATTAAGTCCTCCCAGGAAGACCGGTCTGACTGCACCACGTTTACCCAATGCATGGGGTTGGAACATATATATATATATTCCAGGCAGTGGACATGATTATCTGAAGTTGCAAATAAAAATATAGTAGTCTTACAAAATGGCTATAGGATTGAGGACACTCCTAGCTACAACCACATCAGCACTCTGAGCAGGCTGTTACGTTTGTCTCCTCCTTGGTGTCCCCATAATATTTTTGTCATGTATCTGAACCATAACAAATCTATCTTCCCCCAACTACCCTGTGAACAGTTGGAGGACAGAACCTGTGGATCATCTACCTTGAGGAGAGAACTCAATGTCATGGTTAAGAAGAGAAACCTCTGGAGTAAAGTTGCTCAGTTTGGTTTGTTAACTCAGTTATTTGACATTTAGAGAGTTAATCCGCTTCCTTGCTGAAGAAAACAGGACACCAAGGCTCATCTATATATACAAAAGCCAAGTGACCAGAACGACCGAAACTTGCTATGATGTGCACTGTGGCCAGCCAACCAGCCCAATGGGGGTGGGTCTGGCTGGCCAACCTTCCACGGCCCCTCTCCCAGGCCGGCCCGCCCCTGATCGGCCTCCCGCCCCAATCAGGGGTGGGGCTGGCTGGCCAACCTCCCCTGGCCGCTGGCCCCTATTGGCCCCAATTGGGGCAGACCGGGCAGACCCCACCCATGCACAAATTCATGAACCAGACCTCTAGTTCTGAGAATAAAATAAGATAATCCATGTACAAAGAAGTTAGTGCATAGTAAATGCTTAATAACAATGCATTGTAGATCCAGAACCAAACATTGAATGTACCATGGAGAAGGTACCAAAAAATTATTGGACCAAATACCTTCTAGCATGAGCAATAGCTATGAAGTTGAGTCTAATAGATCTGTTCCAAGTCTGCCACTGATGAGTCATGGGGTTTTGTACAAGTCAACCTCACTGGGTTTGGTTTTACCAGTCATGTGAGCACTTATATCACCAAACTATAATGAGGGTCATACAAAGACATCGTGCTGAAACATTGTGAGTAAATTTTTCTGAGGATGAATTCCCATAAGTATAAATTAGAGACTGAATATTTTTTATGTTTTTGGGGTATATTTTGCCTCTTTCCTTTCTAGAAGGGCTGGGTACCAGAATTCATGTTTTACTGTCACCAAAAAGAGGATTATTATTTTAAAATGATATGCCAGTTTGTTGTTTCTTTAGTTATTACAGTTTTTTATAGTTGCTTTGTTACTAAAGAGGCTCAGTTTTTCAGTTTTTACATGTGTATTGACAATTTGCATTTTATGTTTGTTTGTGCAATTCTCTTTAGTTCCTTTGACCAGTCAACATTTCCTTCTCAATGTGTCTCATATTTTTAAGAGTGTTAGCATGATGTTACATTTTCTAATTACTACTTTGTTGGAGATACTAACATAAGAATAATTACAAAATAGAACAGAAGATAACACTAAACCATAAAGCTCTTAACAAATATTAGCTTTTTTGTAACATTTAAAATAATCTCTAAATTCCTAAGTACAAACCAAATTTAGACTTATAAAACTCATTTCTATTAGTCCTTACATCCTACAGATAAAGCCTTCTATTTATAAACATTATCTTGTTAGGGAAATATAAAACTTCTGGGGCACCCAGGGAAAATTGCAGGAAGAAGAGCTTAAAACCGTAAGAATTTAAAGTTGTCACATTTTTTAAAAATAGCCTGTTCTTGCAGGTATTAAGCTTGAGTGAGTTCTCACTGATTAAAGTTTAGTACCTCTTAAAAAATTTAATGAACCAAAACAGTTGTTCTAATATTAAACACCCTCTTGGTAAATCCTGAAGAGGTTTAGTATTGAACCAGAACAACCTTTTTTTTCTAAACCCAGACAACCATTTACTTTAATACATATTAAAAGGTTTTTGAAACATTTGGCAAAATAGGATGTTTTCTTCTTCCTCCAGGTTCCAAAAACAAAGCCAAAAAATTTTAACCTATAAAAAGAACACTTGACTTTTTTTTCAAAACACTTAGTAATTGAGTTACTACTCCTGGAAGACTTCTTTCGGATTTTTTTTGTAGCCTTTAGCTCAAAGCTATTAGTGAGAGTTATATACGCCTTCTTTCTCTGTTGTCAGTACACCTGTGTTTATGGTTTATTATCCCATGGAGTCCTCTTGGACTTAAAAGAAGTATAGTCTTTGTATTCCCAGAGCCAGCACAGGGCTTGGTCCTGTTTAGATGCTAAGTAATATTTTATTGAACTGACACATACAAGATCAAAAGCATTAATTTACCTTCTTCCTATTGATTATGGGCAGAAAAGAACAGTTTCAAAATGTTTAGCCAATACTTTCCAAATTGAGATTCCATGGAATAGTATAGCTGGAAATTTGTATAGGTCTCCACATACTCATAGATACATAATGCACCAATGTACTTCTGAAGCCTCTGAAGACATACTGCAGCAAAGGAAAAGGGACTATTTCATAACACCTCTCAGTTTCTAAAAAGAGATATTAAGTTGGTTGCTTGGTTTATTTTACAAGTGTACAAGTTGCAAGAAGATATTGCCTTATGAGAGAGGAACAGAGAGCTACAAGATGAGAGTCAATACAGAGAAGTGTAGGCTAAGAAGCATAATCAACTCATGAAATTAATAAAAATGGACAACACATGGAACTCCAAATTCAAGAACAAAATTTCAATCTGTAATAGGTTGCAATAAGTGGTAAAATTGACTTGCAGAAAATAAAATCATCAATATAACAAATAAACTTTAGAAACTAAGAACACAAGGTAAGAAAACATACCAATAAAATATAAGACCATATGAAGAACATTTTGAGCAGAATTCAACCTATGAATTAAATGTGCTACTCTTGAAATGTGATAAGATTAATAGCAAAAGCAAAACCAAAATATAACTTAAATACTTCTGGGGAAAAAATAAATAAAAGACTATAAACAAGTTATGTGAAAACTAAAACACCCAGATTTAGCCTGGGTTCTGTCATTTTTTACCCCTGTAATTTGGAACTGTCCAAACATACATAGAGATAAAGGGAATGCTGTAATGAACCTCCATGTATCTATCCCCCAGCTTCAGCTTCTGTTAGCTTTTCTTTCACTGAATCCCTTCTTTTTTCCTTCTGGGAAGAAAATTCCATACTTTGCATCCTTTTGCCTATAAATACTCAGTACACAACTTTAATAAATGAGAACATATTTTTCATAAGCACCATAATATTAGTACAACTAACAATGTTGACAGCAAACTCAATTTTTCTTTTACCAGATCATAAACATGCAGAAAGGTTAGACAACCAACATATGATTGCAGTTAAAATAGCTTACATTTGAGGGGAAAAAAACAAAAAACAAAATAAACCAAAGAAAACAGAAAACACCTTGTATACACATTCTTAAGGCCCATCTTAGAATATTGGAAGGGGCTATGGAAGTGAGGGTCCCTGAAGCCCAATCTTCTTTGGCTTCATGGTAAAGCCACCATGTAAGCTCATGGTAAAGCTGGAACTTACATGTCGTTATATAGCATCCCGTTAAGAGGTGGCAGGATTCTACAGGCTATATGATTGCCTAACACACCAAGGAGACTGGACTCTAGGCAGAGAACAGAAAATGTTTGTCTTGTTGCTGCTTTTTCTTCAATATCTAGGATGGTGCTTGATATGTAAGTGATACCTGATAAATATAAAATGAATGAACAATGGCAATAGAATCCCGCCCTCACCCCACCCCCCTGCCCCGACTCAACAAAGAATTTCATGCCTCAAATATATCACACCTACGCAACAGTGTTGGGAGGAACAGAGGGCCTCTCAGCAGCCACCAGCATGGACCAAGTCCAAAAAAAAAGGGGGGTAGGGGAGAGGACCTGCTCCAACTCCTTTCACAGCATAGGACCCAGAGACCTCAGTATAACACCAGAAAGGTTGATTCCAAATAATTAATCAGATCAGATTTCTGACCAGCAAGGCATGATAAGGGTTTAAATTCTAATTATTTTGATTACATGGAAATAAATAGTATTTTTCTCACAAAATTAAGGATGCATACTAAGATGCATAACTACTGTATTTATATTGAGTGCTTAAATTATGTGGGGCATTGTCCCATACATAATTCGATTTAATGTTATAATGACCTTCTGTGTCTGTAGTGCACATGGCTTAGAGGCTCAGGTTTTGGTCTCAGACAGACCTAATTTCAAATTTTGGCTCTTCCATTTATTAATGCATGACCTAAGGGAAGATTCATAATAGCTATAATAATCAGTTTCTAGCCCATAAAATATGAATATTGGTACCATCTGTATCATTGGCTTATTGCTGTGAAGATGAAATAAGATAGCACAGAGTAAATTTTGATATACATTAGCTAAGGTTCTATATGTGTATCAGAGAGAGAGAGAGAGAGAGAGAGAGAGAGAGAGAGAGAGAGAGAATAGAGAAAATAATGTACCAAGAATATAGAGGCAGTAAATACGGGGCGGGGGGGGGGAGGGAGGGGAATTAAACACAGGTTTTTTCTTTGCCCTATACCTAGTTCTCTATCCAAAGCCATTAAAAATAACTCTGTCTTAACATTGCCATCTTAAGACATCTAAACACTGCCAGTATTTGAAATTTCTAATTCTCTGAATTTTTTCAGAGTCCTATTATTTTACAATTTTTATAAATATAACCACGGAGGTAAAATTTGTTAAAGAACAAATTTTCAAAGTCATACCTCTTTCTCACTTCCTTCATCCAAATGTTGAGTACTTCCTCTTCCTAATTTCTCTTTCTAATTGCTTGGAAAGTATATTTCTTTTGCATGATCGGTATATACTGTCATACTTCATCTTTCCATGATGCAATTACCTCATTGGCTCTGGCTCACCTTACTCTTCTCAAATCAAATTTCAGAAAGGATTAAACTGAAATGATCTCTTCTGAACATTTTATTTCATCACATAAGTAGCTTGGCATTTCTTAATAGATTAGGTACAAGTTTTAATGTATCTTCATTAAAGAGATGTCTTCAAGTTAACTGCACTTTCAGAAACACCCTACAGTCTCTAGCAATCCTCATAGTTTATCTGGTGAAACAGCTGGCTGAAAGGAGCAAAACTTTGTCAAGAAAATCATCAAACCACATTTAATAGCAAGTAGTTGTTCCTATGAACCAAATTCAAGTGTTCTCGAGAGTTCTCAAGAATTCAAAGTACCTTCCAATGTGCATCTCTATCTGAACTATCTTACTGCCCATTTCAAGCCTCTCTCAATGCACAAGAGTCCACTTGAGATCCTACCAGGCAATTCAGAATCAGAGGCCCCACCCAAATGTAAAATATCAGTATTTAGATAAGTGGAGCCCATGATCCTAGGAATATTTTTCCATATAAATTATTAAGTTCCACTTTAAGCCACAGGGTGTTTTTCATTATAATCATTCTGTGTCCCTTCCCTCTCTTTTACTTTTCTGTATACCTCTTGGGTCTTTTTGATATTTTTCTTGTTTATTTTCTGCTTCCCTCTTCACCAAAAATTAAGCTCCATGAAAAAGCAGGAAATATGTTTTTTGTTGTTGTTGCTGTTACTTTTTGCTCCACCCCTAAGACAGTGCTTGATATTAAATGAGTGAACAGGTAAGTAGGTGTAGGTCCTCTGACTTTTCCTATATCCCTGTGACTGAGGTTAGCTGTTTGGATAAATCATTAATAGTCAGACATCATGACTCCATTGGTAACAATAGGTATTCAAAATAAGTTGTTTTGCTAACAAATAAACCTGTAGTTAAAAGACAAACTGAGGCATATTAGAATTTTTAAAAGTTTATTGGGACATTTATTAACCTGAATCAGGCAGTGCCAAACCAGAGTCTCTTGAGGTTCTGTTTTAATGAATGCATTTAAGTCATGAATCCTATGTGTAGCCGAGTTATTTCAGTCTAAATTTCAAACAAGTGTCTGCCTGGCTATAGGACTAAAAAGTTCGATCTAAAGTGTTGTTTACAATCACATTAAAATATATTTTTCTGTTAATATGATACAGTCACATACAGAAAAGTACAGAGGCAGCTTGAGGTTATCTCTTTCAAGCAAAATGTGAAATGTTACATCTCAAGAAATACCAGATTTCCCAGGGGGGCACTTTGAAGACAGTAGCTACTTGACCTTCTCACTTTCCTTGGTGTATTCTGTGACTTTCCTACATGCTGGAGTACCCCTGAGTAAACAGCATGGATTTTATTGGGTGGAGAAGAAAGCTCTAGTCATAAGGAATTATTATAGCATACTGTAAGCGTAGTCAAGCATGATGGTTTTTGGATGACTAGCAATTGAAATTATTAATCATTTAATTGAAGAGCTCACTTAAGAGAAACTTATGAACAGAGTTCACACTAATATTGTCCTGAAAGTTTCAATTCATTTTCTGTAATAGAAAAAAAGCAAACTGTTATTTATCATCATCATTATAAAACAACCCCTCGTTGTATTGCAAAATGTCAATAACTCTGAGATAGTTTTTTGGTATAAGATGCTATGATATTTTCAACCTGGCAATTTGCAACAAAGCATACTTCAAGTCCCTGTGCATGAGTGTTTTCCAAGTGTGTAACAGAATGACTAAATTTGCTGGAAATATCTCTATAGTGTTATCAAATACTAGAGGCCTGGTGCACAAAATTCTTGCAGTGGAGGGGGGTATCCCTCAGCCCAGCCTGCACCCTCTCCAATCTGGGATCCCTCTCACAATCTGGGACTGCTGGCTCCCAACTGCTCACCTGCCTGCCTGCCTGATTGCCGCTAACAGCTTCTGCCTGCCAGCCTAATCACCCCCTAACCACTCACCTGCCAGCCTGATCAACACCTAACTGCTCCCCTGCTGGCCTGGTCGCCCCCAACTGCCCTCCCCTGCTGTCCTGGTCACCCCTAACTGCCCTCCCCTACAGGCCTGGTGCCCCCCAACTGTCCTCCCCTGCAGGCCTGGCTCCCCCCAACTGCCCTCCCCTGCAGGCCCGGTCAACCCCAACTGCCCTCCCCTGCAGGTCTGGTAGCCCCTAACTGCCCTCCCCTGCTGGCCTGATTGCCCACAACTGCCCTCCCCTGCCGGCCATCTTGTGGTGTCCATCTTGTGACCACATGGGGGCGGCCATCTTGTGCGAAGGTGTAATGGTCAATTTGCATATTACCTCTTTATTATATAGGATTTTTATGGCTGTCCCTGCAGCCGGGCTTTAGCCCATCCAGACATTCTGACTCAGCTTCCCACAAAACTCAGACATGTCTTGGTTCTGAAAACTCCATATTTGCACAGTACATATATAAAATGGGAGAAAGTAAGTCTCTGCTTTAAAATTATATATAAAATATACATTATAGGCCCCTGGCCAGGTAGCTCAGTTGATTAGAACATTGTCTGGATACACCAAGTTTTGGGTTTTAATCCCCAGTTAAGGCACGTACAAGAATCAACCAATGAATGCATAAATAAGTGGAACAACAAATCAATGTTTCTCTCTCTCTCTTTTTTTTCTCTCTCTCTCTCTCTCTCCCCCATTTTTTCTCTCTCTCTCTCTAAAATCAGTTAAAAATTAAAATATACATTATATTATTTATAACATATTTATATATTACATAGTACCTGTATGTATATATAAAGTGCTGAGCACCAAATTCTATTTTTGGCCAAAATTTTTACTGAAAGAAACTCCTACCTGGTTTCCAGTCATATTGCTCTCAAATTTATTAAGTTGGCTGCCAGAATTTGTTTTCAAAAACGAGAATAAGACTGTTCCACAGTATCTACTCAAAACCCTTCAACAGTCCCCTTTGACTCCAGGATAAAAGTCAAGTTCCTAGCATGGCCTCAGCCTCCATTATGCATCCCTTGCCTTGTGTTCCAGCTTCACCTCTCACTAATCCTTACCTTCCACTGTGTGCTCCAACAATTTCAAACTCCTACCAGGTAAGAAACTTGACGATGATACATCCTATATAATAAAAGGCTAATATGCAAATCGACCGAACAGCAGAATGACCAGTCGCTATGACGCGCACTGACCACCAGAAAGCGACATTCACTGCAGGAGCTGCCCTCTGGTGGTAGGTGCGCTCCCACAGGGAAGCGGGGAGTGGGCCTAAGCCAACAGGCAGACATTCTCCAAGGGGTCACGGACTGCGAGAAGGCGCAGACCAGACGGATGGGGCCCTATCCCCCACGTGCACGAATGTCGTGCACTAGGCCTCTAGTATAAAATAATTACCCCTGTCATAACGCTGAGCAGCAGAACCAGGACAAGATCCCAGGTTTTCTCAATGTAAAACTATGGTATTTTCAACCTAGTCATTTGCAACAAAGCATCTTCCAATGCCCAGGAATGAGTGATTCTCAACTGGGTGACAATAACACTAAATATATCAGAAATAAACTCTGCAGTGTTTCCAAAACTCACATGGCTATCCCTGTGGCCATTTTTGAGCCCTCCCAGATACCCTGTTCCAGCTGTCTAAGGAACTGTTATGCCTCTACTTTGAAAACTCCTTATCTGCATGGTACATATATATTTATGGAAGAAAAAGAATGTAAGTGAAAACAAATAGTCTCTTGAGGCTCTTTATTGATGAATGTGTTTAAGTAAAAAAAAAAAAAAAAATCCCATGTGTAGCTTAGTTATTTCAATCTCAAAATCAGACAAGTTCCCACCTGGCTATAAGAGGAAAAATTGTGGTCTAAAATGTTGCTTCCATGAGGGACTGATATTAATTTAGGAAAATCTCAGAAAATAGAAATCTTGTCCTGGGGACTCTCATCCTGAGCAAAGAACAAGTTCAAACAATGTTGGAGTTCAAGGAGAAGACAGTTTGCCACATCTGCTGACCTCAAGATCCAACCTTAGAAGAGAAGGAAACACAGTATTTGGAGTTTCTTTTATGTTACTTATCCTAACCCACTAGGGCATGAATAGAACCAGAAACTCAGAGCAGAAGCTCTGTCCATAAATAAAATGTATTTGAAGTGAGAAACCTCCCTCGCCGGCTGTGTTTCAGGGACATGAGTGTAGTGAACATGATGTAGGATAATAAGGCTCTCCTGCGGTTGACAAGAACCCCCACGTCATCTTACAGAGAAAGTTTAAAAATTTAAGTGCAAACAGAAAGTCAGCAAAACATTAAATGCTGTTTTGATATATTGTCACTAAAAATGAGTAAAAGAGTTTTTAACTGTCACTTAAAAGGGATCATTGCATTTAATGGGGAATATGTTTGTGAAACACCTAATCTGTGGTATGCCAGTTAAATAAATATAGGAATAATGAGAAAAGGCCTTTAATACTCTCCACTTCAGGTCTTTTGATACTCAGCTCTGTGTGGTAATCATTGTGACATAAAAATATGTTGAAGTTCTTGAGAAATAGGTAGCCCGTGAAAAACAATTGTGAAATGACAATCTTCTAACCTAATTACAAGACTGTGTCTCTTTTGGCATCTGTTACTGTCATTAAATATTTACCTTTTTGTTTCCCAGGGTGTGCTTTTTGCTTTTTCTCAACCTACTGATAGAGCTATTTGATAATTTATAACAAAAAAGTGTTTAAAATCATGAATTGGTAAAAAATAGAAAACTCAATGGATTAGAACTACAATATACATTAAATCAGCAAACTAAGAATTAGGGACCATGGAAAAACCAATCAAATGAATAGTCGTGGTTCTTATTCTGTAGGATAAAATCATCACCCACCTGTCAGGGAAAAAAAATCCAGTGAAAGAAAGTATAAAAACTATGAGTCATGTGATTATGTAGGAAGGATTGGAAGCTGATGGAATTTAGGGAAGGTTATAAAGAAATGTTTACTTTAAAATTTAATGTTTTAATATAGGGCTATCTTAACATTTCTAGACCTCCAAAGTTCTTTGCTCAAAACACATATGACAGGATTATATTCCATAGTGGTAATGTTGAGGGGTTGTTGCCTTTTTCTTTTCTTTTTCATCTTTCTCAGTGGGACACGAGGTGTCATTTTCTCTCTTCCAGCACACTCCAGAACAGAAATAAAGATGAACAGCTCATGGGCTTACTTACAGGCTGTTTATACTCCCTCACAGAAAGTGTATGAGGCTGGGCCTGACAGAGAGCAGAGTGGATGACCAGGTCCAGCACTTGACTCTGCTCAGTGGGAATATTTTTCACAACTGTGTCTCAAGGCCTCCCGTGAGCGTGGCTGTATTGCAGCCACTGCCCATTTTTGGCTAACACCCACAAATCAAGCATATCTATTTGTAAGCCAAATTCAAGCTTTTCCTTCCTTCCTCTGTGTGGTCATAGATGTAAGCTGATGGAAGGACAAACTGTGTTGGGCCCAGGCTAATTGCTCATCTAACTTACTGGTATCCTCTGTCCCTACTTGGTCTTGAACACAGGTACCATCTTCATCTTACAATGGGCCCACCTGACTTTATTGACCTGGTAGGTCTAACAGAATTCAACTCATAATGTAGAGCTCTGGATGCATGGTCACTCCATCTCTACAGGACCTGTAATACTGGGAAGACTCAAAGAGCTGGGAGTCCTACTGTCAACCTACCTTTGGCAGGATTCCATTTATTACCTGGTCCCTGGAGGCACCTACTCTGATAAGATCCATGGTAATACTTGAGATTCCAGGTATCAATATCAACACAGAGCCTGCATCCAATAACCTTCAAAATGTCTGGATATTACTCTATCCCTGAGACACAGTCACTTGAATAAATGATTATAGGAATCATTGAGGAATACATAACAGTCTATCTCTGCATAGTGTGGCATGGTACTTCTTGCTGGTAGTATGACTATCTCTTCCGTCAAAGGTTCTAGGTCAAAAACTGACTCAAATTGAGAATCTTGGCAAAAGATTATGACTTCCACTGAAAGTGGCCCACCCGCAGTCTCTTGAATATGCCTACGCACCTTCTTTTACTTGTATATATTAAGCCATGCTCTTGATGGCTGCTAATCTATAGTACCACTAGGAATACTATTCTACTCATCATCTCTAAGCATCCTCGATTGCTCCTTTGAACTTGTTGCTCATTACAGTAATTGCGGCTCCTTGTGCAGCTTTGGGACTTCATCCTCCTCGTTATTATTAATATGCCAAGCTTGTGACTGTCAACCAGGGATGATGGTGCCCATTTCCCCAGTGCATCCCTGAAGACCTCAGTGAATGGTGTGCTTCTTGAAGTTTCCCATTAAGCCTCTGCTGAATCTTCTGGCCTCACACAATATATTTGTCCAGAATGTCCACATTCCTGGGCCTTTTAATCCCTTCCTAGACTGTTGGCCACTCATGCCTCCAACTGGCTTCCTGAGAGACAATAACTTTCTTGATATAAAACACAATCATAGGGAATTTTTCATTATAAAAAAAAGGAATTTTTATGTGCCATAACTTAACTGTCTTATTGCTGTGCTGTTATAAATACTAGTATTGCAAAACATGGATTGTGTAAGTTAGAAGTGAATTGCATTATGACATTTTTTATTTTTGCAATGTCTCATTTTGTTATTCATTATATCCTTTTGTTTTTTATATTTTACTAGAGGCCTGATGTATGAAATTTATGCAAGAGTAGGCCTTCCTTCCCCCGGCTGCCAGCATTAGCTTCCCTCTGGCACCTGGAACCCGGGCTTCCCTTGTAGCCCCGGCTTCGTCTGGAAGGTTGTCTGGAAGGACTCTGGAAAGATGTCCAATCTAATTAGCATATTATGCTTTTATTATTATAGATTAGTGTTTGTATCTTATAAGTGAGTCTGGTGGTCCAGTTAGGCAATTTTTGAAGACAGGATGTGAAATGAAAGAGGAAGATTCTAGAATTAGGCCTATAAACCATTCCTATGTGGTTAGTGAGGAAGAATTACAATCTTCTTAGTTATTTTACAGCACTAGTACATAAGGACCCTCCAAAAAAAGCTCTTTCATAACAAGGGGAGCTATTTATACATAGATTTACGTGGGCTGGTAACCAAGTAGTCTTGATCCATTGCTTGTTTTCTTTGGAAGGCAAATTAAAATGCTGCAGTGCCTCAAGAAATCTCAGAAAGACATTTGACTACAAACCACATCCATTTGACAAGGAAAAGTGCTCATTATTTTAAACATCTATTGGAATTTCAAAACAGAGTAAAACTGTTGTCAAGAAAAGGCCACATTCAGTAAAAAGTCTCAAAATCAAGTTACTAAGCAACAAAACATATCACCTAGAAGAAGTTACACAGTTGGTGAGAAACTTTAAAAAAAAAAAAAAGCCAGCATATAGTGAGTAAAATAACATTCAGTAGGAGAAATTGAAAAGGTTCCATTCTTGAAAAAATATGTCAATACAGTGATGACATGTCCCAAGATATTGAGTAGGTTTTGTGTAATGACCTGAAAAACAAGAGCTTTTCTATCCAGATTGATGAATAAATGGATTTCACCAATAAATGTCATGCTATAGCATTTATAAGATTTGTAAATGGTGGAGAAATTCAAGAAACATTTTACTGCTGCAATAAGTTGCCTAAAGCAGAGGTCAAGATATTTTTAATGTTTTGTTTTCATACTTGGGAAAAAAATAATGTTCTCATATCCTGGAGAAATTACACTAGCTTCTATCCTGGTGATGCCCATCAACCGTTGGCTCCTGATAGGGTTTTTCTTTCTAATCCTAACGCACTGATTTTTTTTTCAGAGCAGTGAAGATGAAATAAATGATATTCTGGTTGATGCTACTGAAGTGACTAGCTTTTTAAGCAATGACCATATTACTTGAAAATGTTTTAAGAATTGTAAAAACCTTGGAAAAGAGCATATAAATTTTCCTCTAAATGCAGAACGCTGGTGACTTACCAAAAAAGACTTCTCAATACAGTGTTTGAACTAAAATATTTATTGTAGGAGTGCTAGTACTTTCAAAAAATAGTAGATGGATTTTGCTGAGTGCTTGGAAGAAGAATCCTACAGAAAGTAGTCTACTTAAGAGAGAGGTTTTTTTTTTTTTTTTTCACTTGAACTAGTTGAACACAATTGAAATATTCTTGGACTTAAAAGGAAACTGCATTTGTGGGGGAAACATCATATTGCAAAAGAAAATCTTGTAAAGTTTCCACTGCTGCTTGGGTCTGAGAGTATAGGAATTGAATCAAGTTCTATTGAAACCACCTAGGAGAACTTCAGGGGAAAAATGAACAGTATTTTTTTCTCCCTTTAACACACATGTATGACTGGATATGACTCTTGCTCTGAACTTTCTGCTCAGTCTGAGAAGTTGACTTTGAGAGAAAAGAACTTTGTGAGCTACAGACTGATCCAGTATTTAAGATACTTATTCCTTTGCCCTGCCACTGTGGCTCAGGGGTTGAACTTCAGCCTATGACCCAGCAGGCCACAGTTAGATTCCCAGTCAGGGCACACACCTGGGTTGCAGACTTGATTCCCAGTAGGGGGTGTGCTGGAGGCAACCGATCAGTGATTCTCTCTCATCATTGATGTTTCTATCTCTCCCTCTCCCTTCCTCTCTGAAATCAATAAAAAATATATATATTAAGATACTCCCTTGCCTTAGACAAGTTCTAGTTTATCTGTGAATAAAGTACCCTACCATTCATTGTAAAGCAATGGACATTGTGGTGACGTTTTCAAATTTTGACACGTGTGAGCCAACTTTTTCGTTTAGCAGTTATCAAGGACTGAAACTACCTTATTTCTGTTAAAAATGAAACTTGTGTGTGCTTGTATCAAACTTCAACCAGAACTGAGAATTTGTGCATTAAAAATGAAACACAGGTTTCATATTAAAAGGTAAATCATTCTTTACTTCTACTTTTAAAAATTATACTTATATGCATGTATATAATCCTATAAAATAGAGCAAGAAGCCAACACATGTATAATAAATAGAACTAGGATTAAAATTGACATGATCATATGTCACTCAGTTTAAAAAATGATCAAAGCTGTACATAAAATTGTGTTTTAGGATATCTACTAGTATTTTATCAAAATATCTTGTTTTATCGTTTTAGTAATTTTACTATGTTATCTTTATTTAAATTAAATTTATCAAGTTGACCTTTAAAAAAGAAGCAGTTATTTAACACAGGCAGACTGCAGCCCACAGTTTTCATAAATAAAGTTTTATTGGAACACAGCCATGTCCATTCCTTTATGTATTTTCCTTGCTGCTTTTGCTTTACCTCAGCAGAATTGAATAGTTAAACAGAAGCCATAGGCCTTGAAAAGCATTAAATATTTACTATGTGACCTTATACAGTAAGAGGTTATTAGTCATTATTTAACAGAAGTTTATAATATTTACCTTTTGAGTTTTTAAATAATTGAAAAGAAAAAGGTGATCTAGGCTTAACAACCTGATTAGGTGTTTGTTTGTTTTTCCCTGAGAAGTTTGGCTATAAAGTAATCTTTGGTTTAAATAGAGAAAAATCTGATTAGCAGCTTGTTTAACATAAATTTGTGTAAAGATTTTTAGGCCTACTTGGATAACATTTTTAAAAATCAAGTAAGAAATTTAAGAAAAGGAAGAACTGAGCTGTTCTTTATAACACTGCTGGATTAGAGTTTATTTTCTCTGTGGGGAAGCGGAACTACCCACCCCTCCCCCACCAAAAAAATAGGCTAATAATTTGGAACCAAATTAAGAGATCCATAGAAAAATATCATTCTCTACTCAAAAAAGCATTGGCAATTATTGTAGGATTATTATATCTACTTACTGATAATCTTAAGGTACTCTGGACTATTACTATAATAACTTTTATGCAGGGGTTCTCTGAGACCCCACAATTATTTCAATAGTTCATCTAGAGCAGTGGTTCTCAACCTTCCTAATGCTGCGACCCTTTAATACAGTTCCTCATGTTGTGGTGACCCCCAACCATAAAATTATTTTCGTTGCTACTTCATAACTGTAATTTTGCTACTGTTATGAATCGTAATGTAAATATCTGATATGCAGGATGTACTTTCATTATTACAAATTGAACATAATTAAAGCATAGTGATTAATCACAAAAACAATAGGTAATTATATATGTGTTTCTGATGGTCTTAGGCGACCCCTGTGAAAGGGTCATTCGACCCCCAAAGGGGTCACGACCCACAGGTTGAGAACCGCTGATCTAGAGTAAAGGGATTGAGAAAGGCTACTCTACAGGTTATGGAAGTAAAATGGAAGGGAACCAAAGAGCAATCTCTCCATTACCCCCTACCCCCCAATAGCCTGTCTCTCACATGTCCTAGAAATACGTTAACTTCTTTTTTTACAAGAGCAGATTATGGACACAGGAGACACAGGAGATAGACACATGTGGAGATGGAACTCACCATCCAACATAATAAATCGGACAGTAACTGTAGAGAATATCCCTAGGAGAAGCACTTATAAGAGGAATATGTCTCTCCCGTTACCAAGAAAAAGGAGCGCTCCTCTGATCAGGAGAGGGAATGGGGCAGATATGATACATAAGTGAGCAGCGGCCCAATGCTGATTCCTACCTCTTACCTCCCTGAATTCAAGCATGGGATGAACCATGGAGGCGAGGTTAAGAGACAGAGCTGAGAAGATGTAGCAAGAGAGAATGAGGTGCCAGGGGTCCAGAGCTTTCTTCCCTTGCCATAGTTTCTTACTGAGTACTGGCCATAGGTGGGTTCATTTGTAAAGGAGAGCGGAACAGCATCATATTTTATCTTTATCTTCTTAGCATAGAAAACCAGAGATTCCACTCAGTAGCTGGCCTAACTATTCGTATGGCTGATCCCAGCCAGTCATTGTCCATTGAATATAAATTACAGCTGCATTTAAACATTCATTTGTGTCAAAAGTATTTATTCAGCAGAGGCAATTCATTTGCTTTACAGACTAACTTCATCTGTAAGCATATTTGCTTACTCTGTTTGGGACTCAAGTTTCTTTAAGAAAAAGAGGAACAGAGGAGAGAGAGAGAGAGAGAGAGAGAGAGAGAGAGAGAGAGAGAGAGAGAGAGAGAGAAGCTGGTAAATTTTGGAAACAGGTTTTATTGATGCCAAGAAGAAAGGAAGGCATGTAATTTGTAAAGCACCCACAGGGCCCTAAAACATGATTAGTAAAACACATTGAAAACATTTTCAAACCTTTTCTTAATTGTAGCAGATGGTTGAGCAATAAATTTCTATTTTCAGTTAAAGATTGTTCTGCAAATATATTTGTCTTGAGCCCAGGATGGCCAAAACAGTGTTTCATTACTCAAGGAAGATTATGTTGGTATTAGTGAACCATTAGAATTGCTCCCACTAGCTACCTAGGTGGAACTATTATTATTGAAATTAAAAACCTTAGTATAATGAAATTTCAGACCTAAAAAAACCACCAAGAATTCTATATTCTTCTCATTTTACACGTAAGAAAACAAAAACATAAAAACCAAACAAACAAAGGTTAAGTGATATTGCTCAAACCACCCAGCTATCCTATTAACGAGCAGGAACCCAACCTTGAAACATTTGGATTTTAGCCAAGTGCTGTTTTACTCACCATTCCATGTGTGATGCCACCAGTAATACTGAATTTCAGAGATTAAACACTAGCTTGTCCAAACTCACACAGCTATTCCAAGACCTTCTCGCTTCAGATTCTATGATTTCTGCACTAGGTTCCATCTGATGACTTATAAAAAATCCCCAGGAGAGCATGGGGCAGAGAAAAGAACATTGATTTTGGAATTAAGCAGACCTAGCCTAAATTCTAATCTTAGTACTGCCACTTGATAGTTGTGTGCCCCTTAGCAATATACAAATCTCACTGAGTATCAGAATATCAGTTAGTCATCCATAAAATTACTAGTAGACATTAACACCAACATCTTAAAGTTGAGATGTGTTTTAAATGAGAATACAGTTGATCCTTGAACAATGCAGTGCTTAGGAGTGCTGACCCTCGCACAGTTAAAAATCAATATAACTTTTGACTCCCTCAAAATGTAAGTCTTCCCTTGGAACCCATGGGAAATAGGATCCAGGACCCCATGCAGATACCAGAATTCACAGATGCTCAAGTTCCCTATATAAAATGGCCTAGAACCATGCATACAGTTGGCCCTCCACATCTTCAGGCTGAAAACAGTATAAGTATTTATTGGGAAAAAAATCTGGGTATAAGTGAACCCGTGCAGTTCAAGCTCATGTTGTTCAAGGATCGACTGTATGTGTAAAATACCCAGCCTCACATAACAAATACTCCATATATTTTAGTTGGGTTTCTATTCCTCTCTGTCAACATCAAAATGTTCAGATTATTTAGGATATATGTTGCCAGCATCACATTAATTTTAAGTAGGGAGAAGAAATTCTACTCTGTGCAAACCACATCATCTGTGTACTTAAATCTTCAAGTCAGTGGTGGGGACTGGAATAGGAGGAGGGAATAGCACAAACAGGAAAGAAACAAGGGTATATCCAAAATATTTGTATTCTTCCCACAAGTGAATTAAAACATCAAAAAAATATATATATAGGCTTTGAATTCTATTGCCCTCTATTTCGGCTCCTGTCTAGTTGTAGCTTATGATCTGACCTGCCCCTAGGGAGTCTTTCTAACACCCGGAGCCTTCTAACAGAAAAGAACACCCTCCCTCCCTCTCCTCCCAGTCATATCTCTGGAAGAAATATGCCTCTCACCTTCCAGTCAAGTACGAAGCTCTGTGAAGGGAGAAAGCAGCCATAAGAAGCCATGTGGACTTAGGGGAAGCTGGCTCTTTATGGGTTCTCTGAGGTTGGGTGCCTTTCACCAGCTACTGCTATACATCAAGATGCCAAATGACAATTTCAAAATCCTGACCTGGTGAGGTTGACATTATTATTCCCATTTTAGCATAACCAGCCCTCTGACACTTACAGAGGTTTATACAGTGACCGCTTTCACAGAGCTTGGAAGTGGCCGAATCAGTACTGGTAGGATATGCATTCAAGAGAAGAGGCTCCAGAACGGATCATCAGAGCAAGGGTTACAGAGTAGGTCCCCAGAACTAGAGTCAAATGACCCAGAAACAGAGGCGGCAGCCCTTGCCTGCGACGGGGCTTTAACTTCTATCGAGCTGTTGGAGCGAGTTAATAGACATGATGAACGCCGGCAGCGTTGGCAAAAAGCACGGGGAAGGCAGCGATTCCCTGGTGGACTGTGGCCCTTGCACGGGCTGCTTACTATACCTGGAACGCTCCCATATCTCCTTAAAGTGAGCTGAGCTACAAATAAAAGTATTAATGATACTAAAAAGTTTTATCTTTGTTCTACTGAGGAAAAAACATTGACGTTCTCCCAGTTAACGTGCACAGAGATCACCGAGACATATCAGCTGGTGGTACAAACACTTAGTGGCTTTAAACAACACAAATTTATTATCTTACATTTCTATAGGTTACAAGCCAGAAACACGGGTCTCACTGAGCTCAAATCAACGTGTCTGCAGAGCTGTGTTCCTTCCCAAGGCTCTCAGAAGTGATCTATTTACTTAACCGTTCCTCGTTCCTAGGGCTGCCTGTGTCCATTGCTCATTGACCCTTCCCCTACTGTTAAAGCACTGTACTCTGACCTCCACTTCCATTAATACAACTCCTAGCTCAGACTGACTCTCTTGCTTTCCTGTTATAAGGACCCTTGCTATTAATTGAACCCATTTGAATAATTCAGGATAAGCTCCCCATCTCAAGATCCTTAATTTAATCACAGCTGCAAAGTCCCTTTTATCATGTAAGGTAACATATTCCCAGGCACTAGAGATCAGGATGTGGATATCTTTGAGGGGCCATTATTTTATCTACTAAACAGGTCTTCATATTTTTTTTGTTTATTTGCAGCTTTAAAAACAGAATGAAACCTATTCCTCTGTTTGTATTTACCTGTCATAGCTTCTTTCTGCTGGTGTTCAATGCTGGAAACTTCAAAAGCGTCAGTGACTCCTTCCTCTCATTCCTTCCCACAGCTAAACTCTAAAACATCTAAAAATGTCCCCTCTCTATCCCATTTGCATCCTTAATTCAGGCTCTTTTAAAAAAAAATGTTTTTGTTGATTTTAAAGAGAGGGAGAGGGATAGAGAGATAGAAACATTGATGAGAGAGAAACATTGATCAGCTGCTTCCTATATGCCCCCTACTGCGGATAAGGCCCGAAACCCCAGGCATGTGCCCTGACTGGGAATCAAACCATGACCTCCTGGTTCATGGGTTGATCAACTCTCAATCACTGAGCCATACCAGCTGGGAAATTCAGGCTCTTTTTACCTATTTCCTGGATTATTTCAAAGCCATCCACACTCATCCTCCTGCCAACAATTTCTCCCTGCTCCAATCCATTCTGCAAAGCTCTTCCACAATTATGACTTGACACACAATATGTGTCAAACCCTGTTTATAGCCTCCAATAGCTACTCATCAGCTCACAGGATGAAGTCCATACACCTCTATTTTCAATAAAAATCCCCTCACAATCTTACTGCAAAATTTTTCTTCTTCCATCCCCCTTTTACATACCTTATGTTCCAGCCCCACAAAAATCTCACTATTTCCCAAAGAGGTCTGTGAGCTCTTAAGGATGCTTTGACTTTACTCATTGTATTACTGGGTGTCCTTCATCTTCATCAACCCAGCAAGAGTTAAGTCAGCCTTTTCATACACCCACCAAGATAACTACCCAAATTCACCTGTCAATCTCACTGAGAATGTTTTCTCAAGATGCTGTACACTGCCAAATCAGACATTCCCATCTATGCCCACAACAATGCCTAGTTCTCTTTATCATTACATCTATAACATTGTTTTGTTATTACTTGTTTATTTATATCATTATATGCTGTTTCCAAACTATGAACTCTTTGAAGGCAGGGGCTGAGTCTCATTCTTATTTCTAATTCACTACTTAACAACTCCTGGCTCATAGTAGGTGCCCAAGCATATTTGTTTTTGTTCTGAGCAAAACTGGAACTCAGACTGGTTCTTTGCAGAATAGGAGATTAGTGACAACTGGGAATCAGTTTACTAATATTGACATGCATTTTCAACTTGGGATAAATTGGAGTAGTCCAAAAGAAAGAAAAAATAATTACTTATTTTTTCTTCTTTTTCTCTTTCATTTTGCACGGGTGCCTGATCTGATCCAGCCTAAGAACTACATCTGACCTGATAGAAAGTACAACAGAAAGAAGCTAAACTGATCATAAGAAGGAATCTTGTAAAATTTTGGGCGAGAAGTGCTAATCCAGAGGTTCCCTAAGCAGAATTTCACAGAGGTAGGTGCAAAGCCATTGTCTATCCTACCACAGCCTGTTGGATAAGAAGGTTCAGAATGATAACCCACAGGAGAGTCTCTGTTCTGACCAAGTAACAGAGGAGATTATAGCATCCAACAAACTCTCACTCTCACAGAAAGTCTCAGTGGTTATAGCAGGAGCAGGGGATCTTCCCTCAAGTGGCTCTGGGCATCAGATCTTAGGCAAACATATCAGAGCAGAATAACATGAAAGAATTTATTCAAAGAATATTTGAACTTCCTTTAAGGGGATTGCAGAAAAAACAATAATACTCTGGAGGTATTAGCAGGCTGAGGTTCTGCAATCATACAAATTAGAGCTAAGAGACATGGGAAACGGAGTGTTAGAGTTCATCCAACCTCATACTTACCCAAAGCTGGTGAGGCCTGAGGTCATGCTGGTTAAATAAAAGATTTAATGAATAAGTGAATAATGCATTCATTAATGCATGATAGGATGGAAGTCAGCGTTTTTTCACTCTTACCAAAATGCAGGTTTGATTTTCAATACAGCTTTATCCTTAGGAAATTGTGAACTCATGTCATTGAATGTCTGTTTCAGATAAGACTTAATAATTTTGCCCAGCTGGTGTGGCTCAGTGGTCGAGGGTCGACCTATGAACCAGGAGGTCATGGCTCGATTCCCTGTCAGGGCACATGCCCTGGTTGTGGGCTCGATCCCAAGTTGGGGACGTGCAGGAGGCATCGATCAATGATTCTCTCTCATCATTGATGTTTCTATCTCTCTCTCCCTCTCCTTTTCTCTCTGAAATATAATATATATTTTTTAAAAAGACAATAATTTTAGAAACTTAATTCAGTGGCTGGCACTTATTTTGGTTTGATTCCTGAACCTATCATCCTCACAAAATATCAGCTGTAAGCTTTTTATAATACTAGTAGAGGCCCAGTGCATGAAATTCGTGCATGGGTAGGATCCCTAGCAGCTGCCAGCCAGGGCCTCCCTTCCCGTGGTTGGCCAGCTGGCCCCGTCCCCTGGTTGAACTCCTGGTTGAACTCCTGGTTGAACTCCTAGTCAAGGGGACAATGTGCATATTAGGCTTTTATTATATAAGATATAGCAGTTATTCATGTATGGACCAGTAGTACCAAAAAACTTTGAACTTTGATTTATCCACTATGTAGCATAAAGGAAAGTTAGACATGTAATGTGGTTTTTACTAGGGGATGGTAGACACTGTATCAAATAAAGCATGATAATCTACTTAGCCTTGCTACTAACTAAGGAGGAAAATAAAATAATATACAGAATTTTAAAAAATAATTGAAAAATTAATATAGTGTATCTATTCTGTTGTGTAACTGTGTATGGGATGCTAAGTTGAAATATTATCTAACATCTTGCCAGTAGGGAGGGAAAAATAATAGCAGATGGGCCATGTAGAAGGCAGAACCAAATCATTAGGTATTCCTTTCAATGTGGTTTTTTCAGTTTCATTACAGACTGTGGTAGATAATCCTACATCAGAATACATGTATCAGATATTCTTATAATTATACTAGAGGCCCAGTGCATGACGTTCGTGCACTTGGGGGGGGTGGGGACCCTCAGCCCGGCCTGCACCCTCTTGCAGTCCAGGAGCCCTCAGGGGATGTCCAACTGATGGCAGGGAGCAGCCTAAGCCATCAGTCAGACATCCTTAGCACTGCCAGAGGTGGGAGTGGCTCTCGCCACCGCTGCTGCGCTCACCAGCCGTGAGCCGGCTCAGGGCTTCTGGCTGAGCGGCGCTCCCCCTGTGGGAGCACACTGACCACCAGGGGGCAGCTCCTGCATTGAGCATCTGCCCCCTGGTGGACATTGCATGTCATAACGACTGGTCATTCTGCCATTTGGTCGATTTGCATATTACCCTTTTATTATATAGGATTACACATGTGTTTCTTTTAGGGCTACTTTTACAAGTAGGATATTACAATTAAAGCATTTTCTGGGAGGGAGGGATGAAATTAGGAATCTATGGGGAGTGCAAGACATAAAGATGGAGAGGTTTACCTAGTCAGTGTGGCTCAGCTGCTGAGCATCAACCCATGAACCGGGAAGTCATGGTTCAATTCCCATTCAGGAGGCAGCCAGTCAAAGATTCATCTTTAATCATTGATGTTTCTATCCCTCTTCCTTCTTCCTTCATCTCTCTGAAATCAATTTAAAAAACATTTTTAAAAAATGATGGAGAGGTTTCTACTCGGAAGCTGTGCTGTGATACCACTGCCCTGCCTGTGATGTTAACTGATTCTACCCAGAAAGATGTTTAGTAGATATCACGCACTAACTCTGTTCCCGTTCAATTTGTCATCAGGAGCTAAGTGATATAACAGCAAAGGCAGCAGATGTTGGGGATGACAAGCCAAATTATTGGAAACTCAGCCAATAATTTCTCCTCAAAAGTAAGTTGACTTTATAATCTCCTGCATTCATTTCTTTCATAAGCAGTCTATGGGTTTTCGTTGTTGAGTTGGAATGCCATCTGTTTCCTGGATGCAGATAACCTTGGTTTCCGTCCCACCTGATAGGTCCACCTGTCACCGTTCCACTAGCATTCTCTTGTCATTGTAAACCACTTCTTCCAACTGCAGCGTTCTCAGTCAGGACCACAGTTGGAAGGCTGATAACATTCCCCCAGGACATTTGCATAATTTAGAAGGGCCACCAAAAATTCTAAAGCTTTGAATTTGCACATTGTCCAGCATGTTTTTAAATGTACTTTTTTATTAATTTCAGAGAGAAAGGAAGGGAGAGGGAGAGCTAGATACATTGATGAGAGAGAAACATGGATTGCCTGCCTCCTGCTCACCCCTTACTCACCCCCTATTGGGAATTGAGCCCACAACCCAGGCATGTGCTCTGACCGGGAATCAAACAGGTGACCGCTTGGTGCATGGGATGATGCTCAAACACTGAGCCACACCAGCCAGGTGTCCAGCATGTTTTTAAAATGAATTTATAATAGTAGAGAAGTATGTTTATTTTTTTAAAGTCTCCCATAAATGTTTTTATTGAGATGCAGTAGTTTATTAGTAAAAGAAGCTGGATTTATTTAAATAATAATACCTTGTACTGGAGTACTATTTGCAAAATCTGTATTAACTCATATTGATCATAACAATTCTGTGATCGTTTATTCATGATTTACAGAGGAAGAATTTAATTTTCAATTCTTACTGATAATTTTCTGGATGTTGGACAAGAGAGGTACCAAGGATATATCTATGAGTAAAATAGACATGGGTTCTGCCCTTAAGAATCTTTAATCTAGTAGAGGAGACAGGGATTAAATATGTTATGTCATTAACTATGACAAATTCTAACAAGAAAATAAAAGAGTGTGATCAGAGATTACAACAAGGATGGTTCAATTTAGATTGGAAAGTCAGGAAAGCTTTATCTGAAGAAGGGATGTGGATGCTGAAACCTTAAGAGGATTGGGAATTACTTGGGCAAAAGTAAAGTGAAGAATGGACGAGGCTTACCTTTCAGAAGTCTTTAGGGAAACGTGTAAACTCGGGCCGATTGTAACTGCGTATTACCAAATATTTCATTTAACAAGAAAATAAAAGAGTGTGATCAGAGATTACAACAAGGATGGTTCAATTTAGATTGGAAAGTCAGGACACCGTAGTGTGAAGAAGGGATGTGGATGCTGAAACCTTAAGGGAATTGGGAATTACTTGGGCAAAAGTAAAGTGAAGAATGGACGAGGCTTACCTTTCAGAAGTCTTTAGGGGAAAAGAGTCTAACCCTTTCCAAGAGCAGATAGGAGAGCAGTGAGCTAGTTTAAAAGCAAACCACGGGAAGCACTGTCAGGTGTGGCTAAGTGGTTGGGAGTGACTTGCCATACAATGGAAGGTTCTGGGTTCAATTCCTGGTCAGGGCACATACCTGGGTTGCGGGTTCCATCCCCAGTTGGGGTGCATACTAGAGGCAACTGATCGATGTTTCTCTCTCACATCGATGGCATTTATGATTAAACTGATTAAGCTGCATTTCTCTATTTGCAGTAAAAACCATTCATATATATATCTTTTCTATTTTAACACATATTTGAGCTGTATTGCGTGTGTTGCATTTGTTGTAGTATATTCTGAACTTGCTAATACAAATTTCAAAGGCATATTTTTGAGCACTGAAAGAATGAAAAATTTTATGCTCGGCAAAGATGAATTTGGCATAGTCTTTTCCTAGAGGAACATAGAAAAATGAAAGGGAATAAATTAAATATACAAATATCAATTATCTAAGCCAAGAGTGCATATGTAGTATAAACATACTAGTAGGTTAGATACAACACCTAATAATCCCATCTATGCCCTATCCCGTATTTCTCCCTTCCCTTGTGGTTTTTCATTGTTGTTTATAACATTTAATAAATTAAATCCATATCTTAATTGAGCCTTCAGATAATTTGGAGGGAAAGATATTTTATTTGCATTATACATAAATATGTATATATGGTGGACACTGAAAGCTGTTTTACATAGTTCCTTTTCTTTCTTATACATTTATACATTTTCTCTTCTATTAATACCAACTTTAGTGGGTTGAATAGTGTCCTCAAAAGTCCACATGCACCCATAACCTCAGACTGCAACCTTATTGTGAAATAGGGTATTCCCAGGTTGATCAAGGTGAGGACTCAGATGAGATCATAGAGTGGTATTACCATAGGCCCTAAATCCAGTGGGAGTGCCTTTTAAGAGACAGAAAAGGACACAGAGATACACGAAGAGGAAATCTCTGGAGGCAGAGATTGGAATTAATGTGTCTATAAGCAAAGGAACACCAGAAGCTGGAAGAGGTAAGAGGCTTCAGAGGGAGTGTGGCCCCCTGGCACTCTGATTTCAGACTTCTGGGCTCCAGAACTATAAGAGAATACATTTTTGTTTAACACACCAAGTTTGTAGTAGTTCACAGTGACTGCCCTAGAAAAATAATGCAACAACAATTCTGTTTTGTTACAATTTGGTTTTAGCTGAACTTTGGGATAGGAGAGGGGCCTGTGTTCACCTTAGACAAAGTGCTTTTAAAATGCTTGGGTTCTCACTGCTTAAATAGAAACTACTAGTGAGAAACGATGATCTATAGAGTATAACATTTGCCAGAAGCAGTGGTGTTGGCTGAGGTGGCCAGCACACAGGGTGGATTGAGGTGCATACGAGCCTTTTCCAGCGCCATCCCTTCACCATCCTCAACAATGTGTGAAAACAGGAATCCAATAAAAGTTGTGAATTCCTGCTTATCAAGTCATATAGGATTCAGACCATACTAGACTATTAGAAAACTGGGGAAGTTAAGGATATATAAGTTACATAGGAGCATAGAGAAATATCTATAATAATAAAAGCATAATATGCTAATTAGACCAGACGTCCTTCCAGATGACCTTCAGGATGAAGCCGGGGCTGTGAGGGAAGCCGGTGCTGGCAGCCAGGGGAAGGCCTACTCTTGCACGAATTTTGTGCATCGGGCCTCTAGTAATATGATAAAGTTGATTTAGAAGTATAGTAAATACTTTACCCTCTAAATGAGGATGTATCTTATTAGATACCTTATATCTTATTGCCAAGTTCCCACACATAAGACTACATATTAGACCTCTAGTAAAATTTAAATAAATAGTATAAATGGTATAAGCCACACTTTATGACCATAATTAAATTTTTAAAATAGTAACAGTCCTAAAAACCCAATCTCTTTAAAATAAAAATAAGTAAATAATGAGAATCAAAAAGAAGAATAGAAAAGAGTAAATTCTATTCAGAGGAATAATAATTAGAATACTATCAAGCAAAATATATAGTATTCCTAAAGCCCTGTTTTTAGAGTTAAAAAAGAAAGAATGAAAATAAAATAAACATCTAACTAAAAGTTAAAAGACAAAAGAATCAATGCTAAGAAAAGTGGAATGCAGTTCTTTAAAAGGCATCCGTGCCCATTAAAAATCTGAATGACAAATAAACCATAGATCAAACGTTCCTGTTAGAACAAACTTAAGACACACTGCCAGCTTGTCTAATCAGCAATGACAACACAAGATAAAATGCAAATACCTAAATTTAGAAACGAGACCAGCATAAAACCACAGGTCTCTGGTAAAGCCTCTATGCGGGGAGAGCCAGAACAGCGGGTGGGGATCAGAATGGATATGATGCCAACTAGACAACCCGTTTGTCAGAGTTCAAGCCTCAGAGCATTTGAGTATTCATTCCCCTCCAGCCTCTCCCTCTCATAATTAGAGCATGGCCTACTTCTCTCTGTCCTTCCTCTCTGGAAGTCATAGCATCAGAAGTTGGGGTGTGAGAAGGCAGTGAAGTACAGATGAGATTTAGGAGGGAATTATTTGTCATTGGCCTCTTTCCTCCTATGGTTTGTTCAGAACAATTTAGGCCTAATTAAGAGAGATTCAAGTTTCCCTTGCTTAGGAGTATTCAATACAGCTAACATATAACAGAAAAACTATTTTCTCATTAACTGATACTGAGGTGTGAACCAATGCGTTTATTCACACACGCGTCCTTTATCCCTGACTCTTCACAATTCATTTTTTGGTGTGACAGCAAACAACAGGATTTTTTATTAAATACTGAATATTTTATCTATTATGTTAGGAGACTCTGGTTCCTACTTAAATCTTTCATTTTATTTAGCATATAGTTACCCTGTTTCAATTTAGCACAAAAGTCCTGTCCTACCTTTGTGAGCTGTGGTTCCAATGACAATAATACATTCAGAGCCTCTGCAGTACCATGTTGGTTGGCTTGTTAGATTTCATGTCTCGGGCTCCCACTGGTCCCTTCGGGCACTGTCTGAGGTGAAGGAGTTTTCCCTGCAGCCCCTGGGTTCTGGGAAGGGAGTCTGAAGCCCACAGAGCACTGTTAAGGCAGCCCCTGTTATGGCAGGATCCCCACAGTCAGTGTCCCCTGGCTGCCTGTGGGGAATAGGAGTCTGAGCCCTGGGGTGAAGAGACTTATTCCCTGGAGAGTGGCCACGTGTCTTTGGGTAGAAGGAGGGAGTTTCAGGCCTGGGGGAGGAAGGGAGCGCTTCCTCTGGCCGCTGATCTTCGGCAGGGCTCCCCGGAGGCATCCTTTGCAGAGGCTGCCTGTTTCAATGCTGCCTATTGTGACTGTGGGACTCCATCAGTCTGGGTGTGGAATGAGCCTAGCTGGGCCCTGTCTGTTGCTAGCCTGAGGGTCAGAAATGCCAGCTGTAGACTGCCTTCTTCAGTTGGGTGGGAATCATAGGAGTCCCTGCTTCTGTGTTGCTCATCCAGTCCTAGGTTCCCAACCAATTCACCTTCTTCTTCTCGCATTCCAGAGTTGTCTTTTGGTTGCCTTTGCATCATTGCTAGGTTTATAGTGGTACTTAGTGGGAGGAGCAGGGAGAAATTGTCTGATTATTTAGGCTTTTGGATCTGAAGCTTCTACTTCTGTCAGGGAAAAGAATCAGAAAAGGTGTCAAACTCCTAGTCTTCAAAAAACAAGTTATTTTAAAAAACTAATGGTGCCCTAATCTGTTTGGCTCAGTGGATAGAGCATTGGCCTGTGGTCTGAAGGGTCCTAGGTTCGATTCCGGTCAAGGGCACATGCCCAGGTTGCAGGCTCGATTCCCCAGTGGGGGGCGTGCAGGAGGCAGCCGATCAATGATTCCCTCACATCATTGATGTTTCTATCTCTCCCTCCCTCTCTCTTCCTCTCTGAAATAAAAAAATAAAATTAAAATTAAAAAAAAACTAATGGTAAGGTTATAAGACAGAAAAATATGCGAGAATGATTATTGAGCTGTTATTTCTCACCTAAGAAGAAATTTTAAAACTGAAAATTTCCCTGGGCTGTAGGTGGAAGATGAGCCAAAGAGCAGCCAAAGAGATGGCAACTAAAGGCAGTCTTTAAGACAGAGCCCTGAACTCGCTCCAGTTAACAGGAGAGACACACAAGGTACTTGGTGATGGAATAATAGAGGAAAGCTATAAAATCCCCTTCAAAATAACAATAATGATAGTACAGCTGGGACATGGGAGGCCACAGCAGGAGTTTCCTATGCCATGTAAGATGCACACAAATGAGCAGTTGCCTGGGGTTTCAGGCACCTCAAGTGCTGAAAGCAGCCCTACTAATTTCCATGGCCCCAGGGAAGCCCACCTCCTCTAGGCCCCTGAGAGAAACAGGAAGTTAATTGGGGATAGAGAGCCATAGACCATGTGTCCTACATAAAGATTTCCCAGAAGCAGGGTATTCAGCCCAACTGCAGTCATGGACACCTCAGCAGATACTGGATGAAGGGTTGATAGTGGTGAAGGCCAGCCAGGGCTCTGCATTTCAGCAGTGTGAGCCCATGGTCTGTAATAGCTTCTCCTGATAACCTGGTACCAAGGACGCACCGCTCCCTACTCACAACATTCCCCCTGCACTGACTTGGGATTACAGGAAGAAGGGAAATGTCCATTTGATGGAATAACATTGAAGTGACTAAAGCAAACCTGAAGTTACTGAATTTTACCTAGAATTGCCCAAATTAAGTTTCTTTGCCATCAGGTTAAATAGCAGCTTAACATAGAGATTACATTTAATTATAGACATGGCACCAATCCTCCTCTTTTGATATCCAAAGTCTGTGGACTTCTGAATAATTGTGTTACTATACCAAAAAAATGTAAGCGGAGTAAAAATAAATTAGTTGTAATAAAACAAATATATATAGACAGATAGATAGATATACGGTTTTGATTTCACTTTTCATCAAAAAAAGTCCATACATAGGAAATTTATTGATCTAGATTTTATTTATTTCATTGAAAAATAATTTAAATTTAGCTACAAGTTTTATAAGATAAATTGGTGAAACTGGTTACTAATGAGAATTGAAGATGAATTTTGAAAATTACAGCATCACTTACATAATTTTGAATAAAAGTTAAAGATGTATTTCCTGAGTTTGCTGAAAGTTTTTAAAAATGCATTTTTTCATTTCTATTAACATAACTTCTGTGAGATTGGTTACGAAGGGCATCATCCAAATAAAACATAGATATAGTTAAGTATATGTTATCCTGTGCAAATAATGTCATAAATCCAACATAAATAAATTAACATATAGAAATCCAGATTTTTTTGTCACATTAAACAACTTTCAATATTGGTGTACATGTTGTTTATACAAGATGTGTAGAGGAATTTAATATGAGGAATTGCTTTTATCCAAAACTTTTAAAAACAAATATATTTTTACTTGTTATAGATAGCATTTCCCAACTATAAAATTGTGTACCCTATAGAAAGTAACTCTGAATCTATGTATATCTTCTAACAACACATATTCTGTATGATTTTACCTCTTTTCCAATGTGTGAAGAGATCACACAATATTCTATAAGCAATATCTTGCATCGACTAACACCTTTTTTCTTTTCCTCACTTTCCAAGGTGAGATCATTGCAAAAAGAACCTTAAGAAAGCTTACTCAATAGATTTTCTAAAATGGAAACACCCTAAACATTTAGAAATAGATGAATAATCAAGTATATCAGGATATATTGTGAATTATTGTCAGTTACCAAAAGAGAGAATTTCAAGAAATACTTAACAGTGGGGAAAGCTCTCAGGTTACATCAGTCTGGCAGGGTTATGGCAGGTTAGACATAGAACATGCTCTGTGCAGCCTTTGCAGGTTGAGGATATTACTTGCCTGCATCAGGTATATTTGTTCTTCATCCATACATACAAGTCACCTCTTCACTGATTATCAGTCAAAATTAATCAAGTCATTCTTTTTTGTGCTTCACCTATGCCCTGAACTTAGATTGTATTATGCTTGTGTTGCTGTCTTATTTCTAACCTTGCTGTGTCCTACTTACCTTTGTGTCACCAACCACTAGCATTGAGATGATCCCACAGAGCAGCTCAGTCCCCGTTTGTTGAATGCATAAAATAGAGACAGAGCCCTGATTTCAGATCATGTACTCAAAAACAAGTTTCTTGGCTAATTGAGGGGTTTGCACATAAATGGGAATTCTCGAGATTGATAAACATGAAAAAGAAGAAAGAGCTAAAGAAAAAGGAAAACTGACATTGATTTCATAAGTTGTATTTATTGAAAATTCATATAATGGAAGCTCTGAAAACATGTTTGAAAGAGGATCTCTTTCCTTCTTAGATTTTGACAGGTCATTTGATCAATTAAAGAGCTGTCACATGGCAATTTATCTTAAAACTAGACTGCTCTTATCAGCAAGTCATTTGATTAGATTAAAGTCATAAGACTGCATTTTCACTTAATTATTTTTCCTTTGTTAATTTTTCTGAAGTGGGGGGGGGGGGTGAACCAAAATGAAGGAAAAATGGTGCAAACAGACAAAGCATTGGCCAGTCATTAAAATTCCAAATGCCATTTATTCCTGTTATTTATCAGGAACTCAGATTGGGCTTTTATTAGTATTTCACCTCAAAACTCTAATTGTACCCTGACTAATATGATAAAAGTAATGTGGGACTTAGTGCTACCTCTCAATATGTACTGCTTTTAGGTATTTTAAACTTTATTTGTGATGATGGCTAGTTTACACTTCTGCGAATAATGGAACTCTATCATGCTTACAAAATCTGGGATGGGTCTTTCAATATTTGTCATGAGTCTGACTACAGAACTCTGAAGTTCTTATATTAGGCAGGACTGAAGTATCCTATAGATTGGGTTTATAGAACTGGCAAAGCAATCAAAGCAATAAGGATTAACAGCCCCTCCCTTCCCTCACCCCCAAATCCCCATCATGCAAATTAATGATCTGCTCAATCATAACTAACCAATAGTGTGAATAGGGCGTTCAGTAGAAGTTTGAAGTAGAAGAACAAATAACATGGGGCATTTTGACGTAGAATGTATCTCTGCTTCACTTTATGCCTTTCCACTTGTCTGCTAAGTAATATTTTAAAATTACCTCTGAAGAATGAGACTCAACAACACCTACATTTGAACAGAAGTCTAGCCTCTGGACAGATGTCCTAATGCAATCTCAGTGAATCTTTTGAGTTTTGAACTTATCAGCTCTGAATTGCATTGAATCTTAGGTTCTTGCTTCCTCCATGAAAGTAATAGAATCACAGGCCAGGACTTTGGCCATTATCTAATCCAGTTGTTCTTAATAGAAGTGGTATCGCCGTCTAGGAGTACTTTAGAAATTTGTGGGTGCATTTTTTGATTGTTGCAATTACTGGGTATCTACCTGGTGATTAGCGAGTGAGAGTCAGAGATGTCCTATCAGGTGTGGGACAGCTGCCCCAAATGAAGACTTATCTCACATCCTATCTGACTGACAAGTATTCCTCAAATGTCAGTGGTTCTCAAACTTTAGCCTACATTAGACTCTCCTGGAGGGCATGTAATAACATAAGAGGGCTGGTCCCCATCTCAAATTTCTAATTCAGGGGGACTAGGTTGGAGCCAGAGAATTTGAACCTTTAACAAGTTCCCAGGTGATGCTGATGCTACTGGTCCATGGACCACACTTAGAGACTATAAGTCTAGGTGATAGATAGCATGTAGGTGGAAAATCTGTTTATAGTAAGCCAGAAAACTAGATCCATTATATGTGTAGAAAAGTTATTTTTACACTGAATATACATTGAATATTTTGGTACTGCAACCACCATATAACTTAAGAGAACTGTGTTGTGTTCAGAGTTTAACAAGTGTTGTGTGACATTTCATTACCAGTCATTGCCAGTGCCAGTGCCAGCACCAATACCACACCTCTGTCTGCCTGCATTTATAGCTTTCACATGTAAATATGTAACAGAGGAGTTTTGAAACTATTTTAACAAACAGAACCAAATATTAAATTACTAGAAATGTGAAATTCAGAGCTTTCTCTGTATTTCATTAATGTAAGTTATTTCAAACTATGTATATACCGTTGCTGTACTATTAGAGCACAGATGTAAAAATTGCATATTGAAATAATTCGTTTTTACAGATGCCATTTGAGTTTTCAATCTTATTTTGATATTGTTCTCAGAAATCGGCCCCACAACTTTTCTGCATCCTTTTCGTTATTGTTTACTTTTCTAATCCATCTGCTATCTCCTATCACATGTCAAAGAAAACAGTTTCTAAGGACCACTTAAGTATTAGAGACCTATAGAAGGATTTTAAGATAGGGTGAATTTTTTTTCTATCACTCCCCTTTCCTATGTCATAAAATAAAGAGTTACTTTGATATTACTCTTAAATATAGGGCCCACTTCATATGCAGTTATAATATACTAGAGGCCAGGTGCACGAAACTTGTGCACAGGGGGAGGGGGGATTCCCTCAGCCCAGCCTGCACCCTCTCCAATCTGGTATCAGGCCTAAACTGGCAGTCAGACATCCCTCTCACAATCCTGGACTGCTGGCTCCTAATCACTCACCTGCCTGCCTGCCTGGTCGCCCCTAACTGCCCCCACCTCTGCCAGCCTGATCACCCCTCACTACCTCTGCGTGCTGGTCTGATTGCCCCTAACTGACCCCCCCTGCCGACCTGGTCGCCCCTAACTGCCCCCTTCCTGCCGGCCAGGTCGCCCTCAACTGCCTCCTCCCTGCCAACCCTGGTCGCTCCTAACTGCCCCCACCGCCAACCTGGTCACCCCTTACTGCCCCCACCGCCAGCCTGGTCACCCCTTATTGCCCCCCCGCTGGCCCAGTCGCCCCTCACTGCCCCCCCCCCG